>NC_134234.1:257735668-258038699 GCF_965152275.1 Natator depressus
GAGTGGGAGACCGTGTTTTACTTGCTGCTGTAGTGTGCTCTGTCCATCCACCCATCTCTCTGACACATGCTTCCTCCAGTCCTTTCTCTAACATGCTGTCTGTGCCCCCTTTTCCTCCCAACTCTCAAAGTCTCTGGTCCAGGGAACCATTCCCACCAACTTGCCTACTGAGATGCCCCAGCTGATCCCCGTGTTTCCAGGCGGAACCCCTCTGCTGCCCCCTGTGGTGACAGCCAACATCCCGATCAACCAACATCCTCTGCCACCTGCCTCCTTCGGCCTGGTGATGGATCCCACCAAGCAGCTCTCCTCTTCCGTTCTGGATGCCTTTGAGCCCACAGGGGGCAGTGGTGGCTCCCCCTTGGATTCTCTGGATTCACTGGACCTGCTCCCGTACACAGAGCCACGGCTCGATGCCCTGGACGCCTTTGGGACTAGCAGGGGCTCACTGGATGCCCTGGATTCCTTTGCTATAGGTAGGTGCAGGGCACAGAGGAGTGGGGGTTGCAGGTGTTTGACTGTGACAGTGCCCCTAGAACACTGTGTTAAGCTCTGAGCGTCTCCACAGCAGGCAGATGTCAATGTTAGAGACGAGAGACCAATAATTAAGTTTCCAGAGAACTGATTGAGATGGACGAAAGATTAACAGAACTAAATATCAGCACAGCTTGTCTGAGCGATAATTGTGGGGGGGGGGTGGTGGGGGGTGTGACCGCTGATTACAAGCATCTGCAGGGTGTAGACACCAAGGGGGCAGAGCTGTTGTTCAGGGTTATCCTGGAGGTATAGCTAGAGTAATGAGGGGACATTCAGGCTCGATATCCAAGAAACATTGCCTGACACTGAGGTCTCCTAGAGTGTGAGTGGTCTCCTAAGGGAAGTAGTGGGAGCCGTTTTACTCCAAGTCATTTAAAACAGACTTTGGCAAAGTCTTGGCGAATCTACTGTAGGACAGGATTTTGCATTGGGCAGGGTGGGGTGGACTAGATGGTTTCGTCAGTCTTTGCCTCCTTTGATCTCTGTGAGCAATAAGTGTCATAGCCCAAAGAGCACTCCAGTCATGTTCTGTGGAGCTGGGCTCTGGAGGGAGATCGGGTAAGGAGCATTTCAGCCCCTTGGGGCATAGTTAGGCTCCATGGGTGACTGTGCAAGCATGGGGACATTACAGCAGACTGAATGCTAGAGCATCACAAGTGGAGAAGAGGTTGCCCAGTGAGGCCTGTGCTGGAACTTCGGCTCCTGTCTGTGCTGAATTCCTTTGGTCCCTTGCTGTTTGTGAAAAGCACCCTTAAGGCAGCTGGCAGTGGAGTTCTGTTGCCTTCAGGGATTTCAGAAAAAGGGGAGGCTCTTGCAGAGGTTTTCAAGTCTCTGCCTTGGGTACTGGATGTTCCTGGAAGATGAAAAGAATTAAACTATTGAACAAGCATAAATCTGTGTCTCGGGCATCAGAGCAGCTTCCAAAAGTGAGATGTGTGTGTTTGGGATTTTTCTTCCTCTGCCCAGAAGAAGCTGGTCCTCAGGAACTGCGACACACTGTTGGCAGCCAGAAACCATCTTCTGCGGTGAGTGAGCTGCTACCCCCGCTGGATGTACCAAGGTGTCCGTGTGCCATGGGAGTGGGGAGGGCACGGGGCTATTCTTGCACTCTGGGCCCTTTCTTAATCAGTTCCAAAATCTGGTGGCTTCAGTTACCCTGGCCTGTGTGCGTAACCTCCTGCCCGCTCGCCCCCTGTGGTGGCAGGGCTGTATGGAGACTTTTCTCCATATGTGGTAGCACAGCATTTTCCCCTTCCTTCTTTGTCCCCTCCCCCAGTGTATTATTGGGGTGAGAATGGAGTCAAATGCTCCATTCCAGTCTCCGTCATGCATGGGATTGCACGTTGGTCTCTCCGGGTCTGAGGCTGGGCTAAGGCTTTTTCTCTCAGGAGCTCTGTGGGTGGGATGATCTGCCTCTGTCTAAACTAGGTTATTGAGTGGGGCTGGGGCATCGTTGAACCTCCGTCCTTCCTGTTTTATTTCCATCTGACACGTTGCACGGCAGGGTTAGTTCTTCTGTTCAAGTGCTGGAAGGTGGGGGAGAGAAGCCCTTCCTCCAGGGATGGAGAGAGCTGTTGTCCCCTGAGCTGCTGGCCCTTCTGTGGGGAGGGAGAGGTCCTTCTCTGCTGCAGATAAATTGCCCATCGAGTGTATTTGAAAACATAACTGGTGTTCCTGATGCCATTTCTGAGCCGCCTGCTGCTGGTGGCGGCCATCTTGCTGAGGCACGAGCTGTTGTGTGTTTGCGGGGTCATGAAGGGCCCAGCATTAGTCTGGGGGCCAGTTTCTGTACATTGGCTGTGAGGATTAGAAGAGGGATGTATGTGTTTTTTGTCTTTCAGGTCAGCCTCAGTGGGGTGGGTCACCCTATCATCCCCAAGGGGGCAGAGCTCCTGCAGCCTCAGCCAGAGGTGGTGATGCCCAACACTGCCCTGCTTGTGAAGAACCCGCTGGCGTCCACTCATGTCTTCAAACAAGCCTGCCACCTCTGCTACCCCAAAACAGGTGATGTGCTTGTAACAACTGCAGCAGTTGTGTGCTTGAGGATTGTTTTCCTTCTTGCTGATCGGGTCCTCCTTTCCCATAGGCCCCAAGGCTGGTGACTACACTTACCGGGAAGGCCTGGAGCACAAATGCAAGCGGGATGTATTGTTGGGGAGACTGCGAAACTCTGAAGACAAGACCTGGAAGAGGATCCGGCCCCGCCCCACCAAAACCAACTTTGTGGGATCCTATTATCTGTGCAAAGGTGAGCTGGTGGCGGGACGGGACTGTGAGGCATATGCCGTCAGAGGTATCGGGGACCTTTCAGCATGGATCATGTGCTCCCTCGGGAGCCTTCTTGCTCCTTCGTGAAACGATCACTGGATTTCAGGGGTTGGGAGACGGAGTGAGAAACAGAGACGAGACGGATGAACCTGTAACACATGGTAGAAAACGGGAGCTTCGCACAGTGGAGCAGCAGCTGGTGCTTTTGCTCTGGGTACAGGACAGCTTGGAAAGAGCGATGCGACTGGCCTCTGGAAATTTCGCAGGGTGGTGGGAATGGCAAGACTGCAGCCTGCTTCTCTCAAAGCAACCAGTTTTAGGTGCCCCGCTGAGGTGGGAGAGCCTGTCTCCCACTGGCACTGAACTACTAACACTGCTCCCACCAGCACGGGCTGGGACTTTGGTTCTGGCGAGAGCCTTCCCTGCTGAGTAACCAGCTCTGCTGCAGAGCACTGGGACTTTCCCAAGAAGTTCCCCATCCTAGGCCAGATCAGGCCCAACCCTGCTCCGTGTATGAGATGTAACCAGACTAGTCTCTGAGGTGGTGTAACCATAAAGTGTCTAATGAGGGGCCAAAAGCTCAGGCTTGGTGTCTGTCTTAACTCTTCAGTTTTAGTTCCTTGTGAGTTGTGGGGAACAGGGCAAGGTGACGAGGGCGAGCTCAGTTTCTGATCTGGCCCCCCTCTCTGTGGGGTGCTCTGCTTTTTGTTGCTTTGTAGATATGATTAACAAGCAGGACTGTAAGTATGGGGATAATTGCACCTTCGCGTACCACCAGGAGGAGATTGACGTGTGGACAGAGGAAAGGAAGGGAACACTCAATCGCGACCTCCTCTTTGACCCGCTGGGAGGGATCAAGAGGGGCAACCTGACCATTGCCAAGCTCCTGAAGGAACACCAGGGCATCTTCACCTTCCTCTGTGAGGTACAGGGAGGAAGAGGAGCGGGGAGAACTGTTTCCTTGGGGAATGAGCTATAGGCACAAACCTCACACATTCCTTGTGGCAGATATAAATGCCAAAATGTAACTCTACTGTAAGTGTGTGAAGGAGGCAGGCTCCCTTCTGCTGCATCCCACCCTAGATCAGCTGTCAGTGTGCAGCTGGACCATTGGTCCATCCTGGCTAGTATCCAGCCTCCAGAAGCAGCCAGTCCCTATTGCTTCAGAGGAAGGTGACAGAACTGAACAATCCGTGATGTACCTGAGCAATTGTGCGATGCTGTAGGTGTGGAAGGGGGTAACTCCTCTCTGCCCTCTGCAGGTGGTCAGCTCACACCTGGAGCATACAGTTTGACTACCCTGGGCTTTCATAGCTAGCAAGGTTGTTAATAATCATAACTTTGACCCAGATGTTTGAAAAACCATAACCACGTGATGGGCAAAATTAGTGTCACTTCATTCATAGATTCTAAGGCCAGAAGGGACCATTGTGGTCATCTAGTTTGACCTCTTGCACAACACATGCTTTTTGAAACCAGTAGAGCTACCTTGATTTACATTAACTGAGGATCTGGCCCTCTCTCTCTTGGCCTCCTGCAGAAGCATGTTCCCCAGGGTAACTGTGTATGTAAAGCAACATGACTTTTGTTTTGGACTTACTCGTCTTTAATTTCCCCATCACTCCCTTTGCTTTTGCATTTTTTGGATGAAAAGAAGGGAATTATAAGTTGACCTGGTTAAAATTTTTCCAACTGTGATGAAAAAAACTGTTGGAATGTCCAAAAAAAAAAAAAAAAAGCGCCAAAAAATTTGTTTGGAAATTTTTGCAAAATGTGTTTACTGGTTTCCAAGCAGCTCTAGTGCTAAGTTTCCATCAGGCTTGTTCTAATTTTTGGACCTCTTGAGTAAGTTCCCTCTAGCTCTTCTCCCTTCCAAGTGAAATGATCCCAGTCTGGGTGAGCTCTCTGGCAGCATCTCTCCTTTTTCCTGCTTTCTGAGATTTCCTAGTGTGCTGCTTCTTCCCTTCTCAGATCTGCTTTGACAGCAAACCCCGGATAATCAGCAAAGGGACCAAGGACTCTCCAGCTGTCTGCTCCAACCTTGCTGCCAAACACAGCTTCTATGACAACAAGTGAGTGAACTGGCCCGTGCAGTGCCTGCTGGAGTAACCCTACTAGTGCCCAGCCAGCTAGCTCATGTTACTTGCCCATTTCTTCCTCTCGTCCCCAGCACATGAAAGCACAAGGTGCGATATGTTGCCCTGCATGTCTGACACCTGGTGCCAAGGGATTTGGAGCCAGATCAGAGCCCATTGATGTCAGTGGAAAGACTGCAGCTTGACTCCAGTGAGCTTGGATCTGGCCTATGCTGCACAGGGGTTCAGAGGTCAGATATTTTAAACAAGGTGGTGTAAAGTGTCTGCCTGAAGTGCTCCAGGGTTGGGGACAAGGCATGACCCAGGACTTGGATCCACCCGTGCAAGTGGCTGCTCATTGCACTATCAGATTGTTAGTGACTCCTAGGATCGGCTTTAACACCCATCCATGCTTCGGCCAGCTCAGAGAATGGGGGGGGGAGGAGGAGGAGGGGTGAAGAGTCAATCCGTTGATCCCTTGTGTTTCTCTTGCTCGGCCATTTTCCCCACTGCAGGTGTTTGGTTCATATTGTGCGTTCCACCTCCCTGAAATACTCTAAGATCCGCCAGTTCCAGGAGCACTTCCAGTTCGATGTGTGCCGGCATGAGGTGCGCTACGGCTGCTTGCGTGAGGACAGCTGCCACTTCGCTCACAGCTTCATCGAGCTCAAGGTCTGGCTGCTGCAGCAATACTCGGGTAAGTGCGCCGCTGGGTGTGGCTTTGGGGTGGGGAGGGAAGAGGAGGAGAGAGCGTGTGCTCGTGCCTTCTCCAGCCTAGGTACTGTGCCACTGGGGACAGAGAGAGGGCCTTGCAGGGGGGTCTGGCAGAGTTCAGGAAATTTTACGTTCTCTCTCACATACATGCACTCCCTTCCCTCTCTCGGCTTGTAGGAGATAGAGGTGGGGCCGTGAAATGCTCTGACTGGGAGGTCAGCCCTTCCAGTGCTATTGCCAGGTTTGTCTGTCTAGGGGCAATCCTGGGAATTCCAGCCCAGCGAGCCTTTACCTCAGGACCACGTGTGTTGGAGGAAATGGTCGTTAGAAGCAGAGTCCTAGAACCGCTAGGTGATCGGGATATGGTAGGGACAAGCCAGCACAGCTGCTGTGAAAGGAAATCGGACCCCTCTGATGTTTTGCTTCTTCGAACACGTTCACAAAATAGTGGTAACCAGTGAGATTTCTTTGAACTTTCAAAAAACCTTTGATAAAGCCGCTCCCAAGAGGCTGTTATGGAAACTAAGTAGTTGGCAACAGGCCATCTGCCCCCTCTGAGTGCGGTCTTCAATTCAGGTCACTTACATAATGGCACGGAAATCTCTTCAGTCTGATTTTTCTCTCCCCTCCAAGTGCTTTGTCTGATTCTCTGACTCACTGCATGCTGAGCAGAGATTTTCACTGTCCTGTCCCAAAATGAAGCCCGACTCTTTTTCCTGCCTTGGAACAGTTCGTGGAGAACCCAGCAGTGTGCTTGGAGGAGTTCGGCTGAAATTAGAAGGCATATTTAGGCAGGCAAAGGACATTTAAGCAGGCTGCTAAACCTGTGACAGTTCCATTTGGTGCCCATCCGGAGGGGAAAGCACAGAAATATCTGCCTGCCTCTCGAGGTGCTTGTGTGGCCTGTCGTACTGATGGGTTCTGTAGTATTTAAGCTCCTCCTGAGTAAGTAAAAAGAGAAATTATGAATATAATCTCCCTCCTCAGCCTGGGTGCAAGTGAGTGTGTCTGTGTGTGAGGAGAGGACGTGGGTTTTGCATTTAGTTGCACAGGGGACTCAAATCATGCTCATTCCTGTTTCTTTTCAGGAGTGGGTGCTGTTACGTAGGGGCAGTCCCTGGGAAAGTTTTGTCTCTGGCTCACTCAAGAGCCTGCCCTCCGTGGCTGATGGTCCCAGTGAAATGTAGCTGCCATGGGAGTTCATGGTTACGGAGGGAGAGGGGCTCTCTTGGGGACCTGGGGCCAATCCCATGGAGACCTTTGACCAGTAGGGCTGGGAGCTTGACTTGGACTCTGTTCACTGGTGAGCCAGTGCAAGGGTGGCTGTCCTGGAGATGATGTGTTCAGTGACCCGTGTTGCTAAGCAGATGGGCTGCTGCATTTTGTAGCCGCTTGAGCTTTCTCAGGCTGTGTCCTAGGGCTGATGAATTGCACTTGACAGGCCTGGAGGGGACACATGCCTGGGCCACGACAGCCAGATGGGTGCAATCTTCTGGTGAGTAGAAGATGGTAGTGGGCATTCTTTTGCCACCATCCAACAACACTTGAGGTTTTCTGGACTCCTCAGGCAGTTGCCCTCCATACTGGTGGATGGTACAGAGGAGGGGAAACAGCTGATAATGTCCAAACGTAAATAGTTGGCTTTAGGTTTCAGCATTCCTATCCCATTGAGATGCTTGGGCAGTTCACGCCTCTCAGAGCCGTTGTTTCAGGCTGTCTGCAGACTCAAGAGGACAGCGCTGTTTGCACTTGGAAGGTTTTTTTACACAACCACGAGGTCAAGAAATGTAATTTTAAAACTAACAAGATTTTTGAGCAGGATCTTCTGGTAAGAGGTTGGTTTTACCCTACATTCTGGAATTGCAGAATCCATGAGGGCTGGGAGAAGTGGACCCAGAATGACATGATGCAGTCTTTCCTGGGGGCTAACACCACGTTGTATCAACAAGGACATCACCAGCAAAACACTGATTTCAGCACCAAACACAGGGCAGCTGCTGCTTCAGAGGCATTTCTGGGTGTGCTTGAATAATAAAAATGCTTATCTAGTGCTTTGGATTTCCTCAACGCACTGTACAGACTTTAACAAAATGAATGCCCCAACATGCCTGGGAAGCTGCCAGACGGTATTATTTCACAGATGGGGAAACTGAGGCACGGAATGTTCTGACTTGTCCAGTGCCATGCAGCAGGTCATAAGAAGTATAGAGGTTCCTGGCTTCCGACCCTCTGGACTACACAGGCTCTCAGAGCCAAGAGAGCATTCACAGGGTACTCTGTAATAGCAAAGCTAACATAACAGCTTTCAGTGACTGTAATATATACAGCTTTGCTGCCTTTCTGTATCAGTGGGGCTTTATTAAAGCAACCCTCTGGTGTTTTTGGTTTCAGTGAGCTGGAAGTTGGTCAGACATCTTAAACATCCTTCATACGCCATCTCTAAACTGCACGGCAACAAGATAATTAGGCTTGGCATTAACCCAGCTAGTTAAAGATGTCTTACCACATACTGCTCCACTGACTACATGCTTGTACGCCTGCTAGAAAATTAACAAGTTCTCACTGTTCGGTGCTCTGAGACTCTTAATGCTGGTTGGTTGTCTCCACGCTGGTAGTGTTGGCAAAGGCTCTGGTTCAGATCCTTGAACCCATCGAGGAGTTAACTCCTGAGATAAATTGTGACCAAGGCAATGTTTCCGTAAGAGTCTTTTTCTTACCAACTTGATCAAAATTGAAAAAGGACGTTTATTTTGAAACAAGTGTCTACACACAGACTTGCAGCAAAGTACCACGAGGTGTGAATTACACCTGATTTAGTTATTTAGTGACAGTTTGTGTGTAGATCAGCCCTTGTGGCTTGTCTACACGCACAAATTGAATTGCTTTACCTACACTACTACGGTTAAGTGTCACATCCCTCTTAGACTGGAGACAGTTTTACTGGTATAAATGTGCTTATTCCTCTTCCTGTACAGGAAAAGCTATGCTGGTATAAGGTGTCTCAAGATTGATATAACTGTCCACGCTAGGGGCTATACTGGTAAACAATCATACCCTAACCAATATAGCTATATCGGTACAAAAACTGTAGACATTTATCTTCAACCAAATATGTGAATGTCTTGTTAATGGGAGGAGCCATAGTTGGTATCTAATAAAATGTACGGCCTGTTGTTTGGGTTTTGGTTTTTTGCTTTGTTTTAAAGTGGATTTGTTAAGTCCCTAATCAAAACTGGGTGACTTTCCATAAACAGACAGACTGAATCTGGGAGCCAGGAATTAGCTTAGACTTTCAAGATCTGTGAGAGACTGGTTGACTCAGGGGAATGTGATATACAGCAGAACCTCAAAGATACAAATTCCAGAGTTCTGGACACCCTCTGGAACCGGAAGTCATCAGGCAGCAGTGGAGAGACCAACAGACACCCCCCCCCCCCCCCGGTATATTTACTGCCTTGGGGCTTTAGCCCCGGGGCTCAAGGCTTTGTGGGGGGGGTGGAGGTTGGGGTTGCAGTTGCGTGGTGGGGGGGGTGGGGTCAGGACTCTTGGCAGGGGGTGATCAGGGCTTATGACCCTCTGGAGCACCAGGGCTCAGGGCTTTAGACTGGGGGGCACTGGGGCGTGAGGCTTCAGCCCCACAGCTCTGCTTCTGGTTTTGTGGAGGCGCCAGGGATCGGAGCTTTAGCTACAGAGGGAACGCTGGGGTTGAAACCAGCCCCACGCCCCAGTGCCCCCTGAAGCCAGGAAAGGAGCTGCGGGACAGAAACCCCAACAAACTCTGTGAGGTTGGAGCCCCGAGCTTCAGCACACTCTTTTCCCCCACCCCCGATCTAAAGCCCTGAGCCCCGGTGCTCCTGAGGGTCAGAAGCCCTGACAGGCCCACCCATGGCTGAAGTCTGTAACGTCTTGTTCAGAGTTACGGACAGCCTCCATTCCCGAGGTGTCCCGAACACTGATGTTCTACTGTATGCAGCCTTTCATCCTTAAGGCACCAGCTCCAACCCAGCTGCAGGTTGGCAGTAATGTATGTGGCCTCTGCTGGCTGGTCAGTGCTCCGCATGACATTGTGTGGTGGATCTTTTTTGTCAAGATTTTGTAGGACAAGTGTCCACATCTTAAAAATTGCCAGCAAAGGAGCCAGTGGCTGTCTCAGCAAGAAGGCCAAAGACTGACTGAGTCATGGAGACTGAATTTTTCTCTCTCTCTGCGGTGTTGATTCACATGGGCGAGAGAGAGAGTGTGGAGGAAATTTGAACTTTCTTGGCCTGCGGTGAACCTGTTCTGGTGATAAGTAAAAGGCTGGCGTCTCCAGGGATGTGACTCCAGCACCTTTTTAGCCTGTAAACTAAAGATCCATGTGATGCAGGCATGAACTGAAGCATTACTAGAAGTGGAGTCTTGGACCGGTGGTGGTGATGTGGCTCCTTTCCCCTCCCTCCCTCCCTCAGTGCCTTTGACGCTCAGGTGCCTGGGTCAGCAGACTGGTGTGGGGATGCTCAGTCGTGTCTCTGCTTTGTCATTCTCAGGGATGACCCATGAAGATATTGTCCAGGAGTCTAAAAAGTACTGGCAGCTGATGGAGGCGCATGTCAGCAAAGCCACCAGCGGCACGGTAAGAAGCCACGGGGACCCTGGGACTGGTTTGTGTTTTTCTGGAGCTGTTACTTGCACCTGTTCCAGCCAGTTCTGTGCCTTCCCCTCCCACTGCCGCTCCCCACCAATCAGAGAGAGAATATGGCGCCGCCAGGGCCCCCTTTGCCTCCCGTGTGCTACAGCGAGCAGGGTGGGAGTGAGCGCATGACAGCGGCCTGGGCTGGACCTGAGGTTCTGCAGGGAAGGGTGAAGTCCTGCTGTTGCCACACCCCAGTGCGAATGGTGCTCTGCACAGCCATGGAGAACATAAGAATGGCCATACTGGGTCAGACCAAAGGTCCATCCAGCCCAGTATCCTGTCTGCTGACAGTGGCCAATACCAGGTGCCCCGAGGGAGTGAACCTAACAGGTAATGATCTAGTGATCTCTCTCCTGCCATCCATCTCCACCCTCTGACAACAGAGGCTAGGGACACCATTCCTTACCCATCCTGGCTAATATCCATTAATGGACTTAACCTCCATGGATTTATCTGTTTATAGTGCTAGCCTTCACAACCTCCTCAGGCAAGGAGTTCCACAGGTTGACTGTACACTGTGTGAAGAAGAACTTCCTTTTATTTGTTAAATCTGCTGCCCATTAATTTCATTTGGTGGCCCCTAGTTCTTATATTATGGGAACAAGTAAATAACTTTTCTTTATTCACTTTCTCCACACCACTCATGATTTTGTATACCTCTATCATATCCCCCCTGAGTCTCCTCTTTTCCAAGCTGAAAAGTCCTAGCCTCTTTAATCTCTACTCATATGGGACCCGTTCCAAACCCCTAATCATTTTAGTTGCCCTTTTCTGAACTTTTTCTAATGCCGGTATATCTTTTTTGAGATGATGGGACCACATCTGTAAGCAGTATTCAAGATGTGGGCGTACCATGGATTTATATAAGGGCAATAAGATATTCTCCATCTTATTCTCTGTCCCTTCTTTAATGATTGATTCCTAACATCCCATTTGCTTTTTTGACTGCCACTGCACGCTGCATGGACGTCTTCAGAGAACTATCCACAATGACTCCAAGATCTTTCTCCTGATTAGTTGTAGCTAAATTAACCCCCATCATATTGTATGTATAGTTGGGGTTATTTTTTCCAGTGTGCATTACTTTACATTTATCCACGTTAAATTTCATTTGCCATTTTGTTGCCCAGTCACTTAGTTTTGTGAGATCTTTTTGAAGTTCTTCACAGTCTGCTTTGGTCTTAAGTTATCTTGAGCAGTTTAGTATCATCTGCAAACTTTGCTACCTCACTGTTTACCCCTTTCTCCAGATCATTTATGAATACATTGAATAGGATTGATCTGAGGACTGACCCTCAGGGAACACCACTAGTTACCCCTCTCCATTCTGAAAATTTACCATTTATTCCTATCCTTTGTTCCCTGTCTTTTAACCAGTTCTCAAGCCATGAAAGGATCTTCCCTCTTATCCCATGACAACTTAATTTACATAAGAGCCTTTGGTAAGGGACCTCGTCAAAGGCTTTCTGGAAATCTAAGTACCCTATGTCCACTGGATTCCCCCTTGTCCACACGTTTGTTTGACCCCTTCGGAGAACTCTAATAGATTAGTAAGACATGATCTCCCTTTACAGAAACCATGTTGACTTTTGCCCAACAATTTATGTTCTTCTATGTGTCTGAAAATTTTATTCTTTACTATTGTTTCAACTAATTTGCCCGGTACTGACGTTAGACTTACCGGTCTGTAATTGCCGGGATCACCTTCTAGAGCCCTTTTTAAATATTGGTGTTACATTGGCTATCTTCCAGTCATTGGGTACAGTAGCTGATTTAAAGGACAGGTTACAAACCATAGTTAATAGTTCCACAATTTCACATTTGAGTTCTTTCAGAACTCTTGGGTGAATGCCATCTGGTCCCGGTGACTTGTTACTGTTAAGTTTCTCAATTAATTCCAACACCACCTCTAGTGACACTTCAGTCTGTGACAGTTCCTCAGATTTGTCACCTACAAAAGACGGCTCAGATTTGGGAATCTCCCTAACCTCATCAGCCATGAAGACTGAAGCAAAGAATTCATTTAGTTTCTCTGCAATGACTTTATCATCTTTAAGTGCTCCTTTTGAATCTCAATCGTCCAGGGGCCCCACTGGTTGTTTAGCAGGCTTCCTGCTTCTGATGTATTTAAAAAAACATTTTGTTATTACCTTTTGAATTTTTGGCTAGCTGTTCTTCAAACTCCTTTTTGGCTTTTCTTATTACATTTTTACACTTAATTTGGCAGTGTTTATGCTCCTTTCTATTTACCTCGCTAGGATTTGACTTCCGCTTTTTAAAAGATGCCTTTTCATCTCTCACTGCTTCTTTTACATGGTTGTTAAGCCACGGTGGCTCTTTTTTTTAGTTCCTTTACTGTGTTTTTTAATTTGGGGTATACATTTAAGTTGAGCCTCTATTATGGTGTCTTTGAAAAGTGTCCATGCAGCTTGCAGGGATTTCACTCTAGTCACTGTGCCTTTTATTTTCTGTTTAATTAACCTCCTCATTTTTGCGTAGTTCCCCTTTCTGAAATTAAATGCCAGTGTTGGGCTGTTGAGGTGTTCTTCCCACCACAGGAATGTTAAATATTATTATATTATGGTCACTATTTCCAAGCAGTCCTGTTATAGTTACCTCTTGGACCAGATCCTGCGCTCCACTCAGGACTAGATCGAGAGTTGCCTGTCCCCTTGTGGGTTCCTGTACCAGCTGCTCCAAGAAGCAGTCATTTAAAGTATCGAGAAATTTTGTCTCTGCATTTCATCCTGAGGTGACATGTACCCAGTCAATATGGGGATAATTGAAATCCCCCACTATTATTGAGTTCTTTATTTTGATAGCCTCTCTAATCTCTCTTAGCATTTCATCGTCACTATCACTGTCCTGGTCAGGTGGTCGATAATAGATCCCTACTATTATATTCTTATTAGAGCATGGGATTACTATCCATAAAGATTCTATGGAAGATGTGAATTCATTTAAGATTTTCACTTCATTTGATTCTCTCTAGCGTGAGGCATCGCTTCCAGCATTCTCAGTCACAGTGAGGGCTGCCTTCCCCCCTGCTGTGTGCCAGGGGTGGAGCAAAGAGGATGGTGCCTGTTGTGATGGGGGGGGTGGAGGGGAGATGAGAGGTGAGTCATGAGTGTAGATAGTGGGGGTCACGCAACATGACCGCCCTTCGTGTTGCGTCTGTCTCCATCCCCTAAAACTTGATCTGTATGTAGACAACATACACCAGGAACTTCCTCCTCCTCATGCTCTCTGCCCTGTGGCTGGCCAGCTCCTTGCAGAGCTTGAACGCAGTTGGGATGTGCAGTCCGGGATGGGTGGCACCAAGGTGGAACGGTGCTTGGGGCTGGCTCATCTCAGTTAACGAGAAGCTGCAGAATTATCAGCCATTTTTTGTTGGAGTGGGGATGTGACACCCCCAAATCACCTTCTCCTTAATAGACACATTGGAGGCTGCTGCTGTTTCAATGCACTCCCAGCAGCTGCAAGCTGCTGCTAGGGGTGCATTGCAGCAGCAGGGTCAGCCCCCACTTTCCAATTCTTCCCCCCCCCCCCGCCCCCCTCCCCCCGCCTGCTCCCCTCACTCACCCCGGGGCTCTCGGGCTGGATGAGGCTCCACCTGAGCTACCTGGTGCTGGGCACCATGTCACAGCTCCTCTTCCCGATCTCGAAGATGCCACCCAACTCACCTTAACGGGCAGCCTGCAAAGCGGGCAGCCTGCAAAGCGCTGGGACTCCAGCAGCAGAGAAGGAGAAGCAGCCCCATGTAGTGCGCGGGGGAGCTCAGCCCACAGCCACCCTGCTGCTTCCTCCCTCCCCACGCTGCATGGGTACATGGTGAGCACCGCCACCAGGGCGAGCCACTGCCTCCTTGCTGCTAGGCATCCCGGCGAGAGGTGGCATGAGAAATGGGGGGGGGGGAGAGCACGTGACCCTACGTTCCCTCCTGCCCCTGTGTCGCCTCTGCAGGGAAGGAGGGCATCCCGCTAATGCAAGCCAGATCCCATGGGGAGCAGTAACTGTCATACTGGTGCCAGGTTCAAACACACCTTTTAGGGTGGAGGAGCCCATTTTTAAAAACAAGTCCAGGGACATTCAAGCTCAGGTGTTGGTGAAGCTGGTCATGCCAGCCAACCAACCTGGGGGAAGCTGCAGGGCAGAGCAAATGGAAGGCATTGCTTGTCCCCCTGATCGTACTCCTCCTCCCCCCCAGGCTTTCAAGGCAGCGCTCACCCTGAAGAGGGGTGTTTAAGTAGAGAGCATTGCTCCACGTTTGCCTCCTTCTGAGCTGTAGGGTCTGGGTGGTGTCAGGCAGACCTAGCCCTAACCACGTGCCCTCTACCTTGGTGGTGGTGGCTGTTTGCATTGTGGAGCAGAGCCCAGCTGGTGAGTAACCATCTGAGCCCAGCCCCGCCCTGGGGTCAGATTAAAGCTGCTTTTGCATTAGAACACAGAGTTCTCTCTCCTTTACTTGCCTGGTGCAGCTGACAAGGTGAGAAAAGTAGGAGCAGAGTCTCTTTATGCCTCCAATCAAGGCCTTGGCGTACAAACCCCGCCGGGGGAGGCCTTGTTAAACCCTCCTGCCACAAGGGGGGGTCTTGGCTTCCATCTGCAACATACCGAGGAGTCGAGTGGCTCACCCAGGATGTAGGGGCCGTGCCTGGGTGGCAGAGCAACAATACTTTGTTGGCAGTGTAGAGACCACAGGAGCCAGTTCCCTCCCTGCAGAGCTGAAAAGCTAGAATCCAGTCGGGTGAGACCCTGAGCGTCCTCAGCTCCCATCAGAATCACTGGGAATTGAGGTGCCTCGGCCTAGCAGAGGGATTAGGTCCTAAAATGGACAATGTACAAACAATAAAGACAAAGGTAGGGAGGTAGGAAATAACACCTGGAATATGCGGGTTCCTCTTATTGCTAAAGGCCTATAGCAGTGACATGTGCAGTGCCAGGATCAGGAGGACATCAGTGCCTGTGGGGATTGAAGACCGAGCTGACAATTTCCAGGCCCCTTTGCTAACAGTTTCATAAAGCTGCATGACAGCCAGGCGCTGAGTTTTGTGGTGGTCTGCAACATAACAGAGCTGCAGGGCCTGTGTCGCTGTGTTTGTCGTGGGACACGTGGGATGTATTGTCAGTGTAGCTGGAAGGTGCTTGCTTATCACGTCGTCCCTTGTCACGAGCATGGAGCTGGTCGGTGTCCCAGCCTGACGCCAATGCACGGCATCGTTTGTGTCTTTAAAAAGAGAGAGAGACTGTCCTGCAGTCAATTAAAGCCACATGCATACCTGGCAGCGCACCACAGCTCTGGCAACAGTGAGTGTTCGGACAGTAGGCTCAGGAGAGTCAGCAACTCACTGCTGCAGGGCAGGGCTAGCCCATTCGGCAGAGAGAAGTTTGTTTTTGCTTTTATTTTTCTGCAGCCTGAGCAGATTAATCTGGCATAACATCCACCCAGCTTCACAACTCAGCTGCATGGCAAAGGCAACTTCCCAGGAGCACTGTGCAGACTAGCCCCTCCTCCCACCCTTAACTTGAACAGCTCTGAGGTCAGCTTCTCAGGGTGTCCTTCAGACAGCAGGAACAAGGCATCTCCTATAGGGTTAGGAGCAACCTAAACTGTCACAGCAGCTAATTGAGCCCCAAAACCAGCTAGATGCCTCTGGTTGGAGAAGAACAGTGTAAGGCCGCAATGCTGTGCAGACGAGGAGGTTCACACAGGAGGTGTCACATGCCAAAGGCCTGCTCTGCAGGCTAGTGCTGGAGCTCAGTCCCAGAGGACGTGGGGCTCTCTGACCATTCACCCAGAGCTGGTCAGAGAAGTTTCTGATCAGAGTCTGCTGCAGTGCAGAAGCAAACGGCTGCTGGATGTGGGTGGGAGAGGAGGTGGTTTAGGGAATCTGCAGTAGACTTACCCTGACTCCCGGAGGTCTTTGCAACTCCAGAAGTTACTGTGCCACATCACAGTGGCCGGCTGCTGAACAACATCTGAGGTGAGCATCAGAGTTGGTAGCTAGACACTGAGGGAAAATGTGGGAAGGAGAATTTTTTGCCTCCTTTATCATGTGTCTGGTGCCTTATTTGGAACATGAAGCTAAGAATGACCGTGCCAAAGTCTTGATTCATTTGGTTGCTACAGTTTAGTAGCTAACCTTGTTGTAGTGTTCTGTGTTGGGCTTCATAACAATGGGCGCTGTTATAACCTGAAGCCCGTTTGACTGACTTAATGTGTGGCAACCTCTCGAGACCCTAATTTCCATGTCACGGCGATTTGTTTTATTACCAGTCTGCGAGACGTGTAGCATGTCCTTACAAATACAGCTGTGTATAGCAGCAGCTGCTTTGACTCTTTACGCCCAGTCCCCTCTGAGCATGCATGCATGCTGGATTTACTGCATATGGTCAGTGAGACGTTCTGGGGATCACCCGCCTGGTTAGGGGTTTTGTCACTGCCTGCCCTGTAACCTTGTGTCCCTGTGCTGTGCAGCTATGATTCAATCCCCTGACACCAGCAGCCTGCCCACAAGCACAAGGTCTCACCCTGGCTTTCAACAGCCTAGGTACTCCTTGCAGAGAGATCCTCACCAGCCCTTCCAGTCCCAAATTCATCCTCCCCCGGTTCTTAAGTACCAGACGTTCAGACTGTTCCCATCTGGTTCCTCACCCCCTAAAGGCATGAAACCAGCTCCCAGTTATCAGTTCACTTTGGCCCCCACTCTCCACCCAGTTTGCACACTAGAGACCCGCTTGGGGTAAAAATAAACAAAAGTTTTGTTTGTTAAACTACAGGTTCAAAGATGAAATTGTAAAGGCGTGAAAACCTGTACAAGTTACATAGTAAATAAACATAGACACAACCTCCGACTTTACTGTTCCGTATTAGATAAAATCCCTTTTCAAATACAAGTTACCTATTGCCCTAAAACAGTTTCTCCACATACCCTCTAGCTATAGAAGGGATCCAGCATTCATGGACAGCCTCCTGCCTAGAGACTGTCCCTCAAGTTCTGGATAAAAAAACCTTAGGCCTGGTGTACACTGGAAAATTAGGTTGGTTTAACTACGTCGCTGGGGTGTGAAACATCTACGCACCTGAGCGGCATAATTAAGCCGACCTAAGTCCCCATGTAGACAGCCCTAGGTTGGCAAAAGAATTCTTCTGTCAACCTAGCTACCGCCTCTCGGGGAGGTGGATACCTATGCTGACAGGAGAACCCTCCCGTCTGTGTAGGTGGCGTCTACACTGAAGCACTACGGCAGCAGAGCTGTGCCACTGTCGCCTTTTAAGTGTAGACAAGCCCTCAGTCTCAAGCCTGTTTTTAAAAGGTTTTTTTCCCTTTTATTTTCTCTCTATCCATGATGACTCCTGCTTAGCCAGAGTGGGGAAATTCCTTCTTGGTTTGATAGCCAGGCTGTCTCTCTGCCTTCCCATTATCGCTAATGGTCCATCGTTGCCTTTTTCTGGGCTGAGAAAAAAAGCTGGTTTCATGTTAAAACACCTGGCTTGGGTGGTGCCCCTTTCTGCTTGACTGCTCACTGCCCTGCTGTGGGATGTAGTTGGAGTTGTAGTACAGCTTCTGAGCAGTTTTCTGTACACAAAGATTCATAACCACATTCTGTACATATCTCATACTGACCAGCAAGTTCAGGGCATGACAAGCTTTCGTGAAAGACCTTATTCGATAGATTTTGCGTACTGTATTATGCTATAATTCAGTTGGTTTAACTGCTCATTTTGTGGGTTTAAACCTTCTCTTCTCCTCTTGGGGTGTCTGGACCCTGATCGTCACAGTAAATATTCATGGTCTTTGCACTACTCACATCAGAAGACTTTTGGTTAGCTCCTGCCTGAAGTTCTCGGAACAGCAGCCAGACACTGTTAGGACCTTTTCAGCTAATCCTCTCAGGTCCCTGAACATTGTCATGCTCTGGATCTGACATGTCAGTCTGGCCTGTCGGGTAGAGCTAACCTGCATCTCATGGTTATGCTGGGAAATACACCACATGGCAGGATAATACAGCAGACCTTGCAGGGCTGGTGAAAATGAATATGCCACCAGATCTGCCTCAATCAAAAGAACTGAGTCTGCTAACTGGAGGCCTGTAGGTCCGTAACTGAGGTACAGATGGGCTCTGCATTGTCCATTGGACCTTTCCACCTGCCAGATATTGGCCCAAACGTCCCTAGGATCCACATTGCTGCTGAGCAAACTGACTAAAACCTGCTGCTGATGGAGATTGTTTGCTCTCTGGTAAATGCCCAGCATAGGAAAGTCAATGTGGGACAGCTGGTGCAAGCTGGTTAGCTGGCACAGGTAGACAGTCACGTGTACTGGCACAAAATCATTGGGCTCCGCAGCCTGCTCACCTCTAGGGGCACTCCTTTGGGAATTCTGCCTTGGCTCTGGATCCTTGGCTGCACCCCAGGTGGTTGGCTGCTAAGCACAGCTCCTTGCATCTGCATTTGCTTCTTCCTTGGGAAATGAGCTGTAGACTCAAACATCACGTGTTCCCTGTTGTTGCAGATATAAGTGCCTGAGTTAGTGGTGCGAATTCCAAATGTAACTCTGCCGTAAGTGCGTGGAAGAGGCAGGGACAGAATTCAGGCCTCTTGATTGCAAATTGTGTATCTTAATCATAAGACTGTCCTTCCTCCCTAGACAGCATATGAAAGGACTGCGGACATTTTGTGACTCTTTCAGCTAAGGATCATGATGTAACGGCTATGAATTCTCAAGCGTCGGGTCAAATGTTGGTTAATAGGCTGGTGGGTTGAGTCTGGCCATGCAACTCAGGGCACAGGAACCTCAGGGGTGGAAAGTCTGCCCAGAATGGAGTTTAGAGGCACAAGATGGGGCCCGCATCATCCAGCTGTGACCCAAGAGTGGGTGGCGGTGGCTGGATGTAGTGTGGCCAGGAGACATGTTAATTCAGTGCAGCCTGGGGGGCCGCCTCCTGCTATCAGAGCTCCTAAGGGGCCCAAACTGTGACTTTAAACTGCTTTCTCCAGATAGACAGCATCCCCAGGAAGTTCAGTGCAGATGCCCCCTACCCTCCCTGCGAATGAATCCCCACCCCTTGTCTGCAGCTGCACCAGTGGGTCCGGATTGAGCCCTCGGTCAGCGCTAGTGGTGTGTGTGGCCTGGTTACGTGCATTGTGAGGTGGTTGTGTCTTCCTCTGAAGACCTGGGTTTAGCCATTGTTAGAGAGAGGGTACAAACAGGAGGGATCAATGGCCCTATATCATATGGCAAGAGGTAAGGAAACCAGACTAAACTGACCAGTGGTTTGATCTAATCTGGTATCTTGATGGACCAAGGGCTTGTACTGCCAAATGAGAGCTCAGTCTGCCTCTGTCTTGGCTTTTATACTATGCTCTTTGCTGTAGTGTACAAGTGCCTATGCGGAAAGGCATCTATCCCAGGGCATACGCATGCCTGTACACAGTAATGACTGGGGCAAAGTGTTGAGGTCATTTGCCTGAATCCTGCTTCTTCATGTGATCCTTCACAGGCTGCCCCCCGGGCTCCGACATCAAGCAGCTTTGACCTCCAGATGAAATTTGTTTGTGGCCAATGCTGGAGGAACGGGCAGGTGGTGGAGCCAGACAAGGACCTCAAGTATTGTAGTGCCAAAGCCCGCCACTGGTGAGTGTTCCTGCCCTCTCCTCTGTCTCCCCCGTAGCCTCAGTGCAGGATTTCCCCCCGCCATGTATTCATTCTCCAGTGCTTTGTACAGGCTACTTTGAAATATCTGTGAGGGCTTCCATCCTGGCAGACTGTTCCCTTGAGGAGACTCTTCCACAGTTTAATAGACATCACCATTAGCAAACATTCTCTGAGTGCTTGCTTGTGTCGATTCCATTCTAGGTGTGCACACACGCATGTGCACGGTTGTTGGATATGTTTGCCTTAGCAGTATCCGTAGGGTCGGCTGTGGCGCCCACTTGACTGCCACGCTCATACGTCAGTATGTCAGGTACCGCCAGCACTATGCCATCTGTTACTTTTTACTGCCCGGGGTGGTTAGTCGGAGTACCTTTCCTTGCATAGCAAGGGCTAGCAGTTTCATTTCTTCTGACTTCGAGCCTTAGGGCCTTTGTAAATAGTTGTTTATAGTAGTTAATGTTAAGTAGCTGTTAAGTGTAGTTAGAAGTTAGAGTCCCGGAGGGGATTTTGCCCCAGGCAGGGCACGCCCCGGTTTCCAGGGTTTAAGCCCTGCACTGGCTGTAACAGGCCTATACCTGTAAGTGACCCTCACAGCAGCTGCCTCAAGTGCTTGGAATCACGTGGAGGACAAGTGTCATATTTGTAAAAAAAAAAAAAAAAAAAAAAAAAAAAAAAAAATTTGACCCAGGACTCCGAGCGGGATATTTGTTTCCGGGCTCTCCTCATGGAGGCTGCCCTTCGTCCGGTTTCCGAGCCGTCCCACCAAGAGTCACCTAGTACCTCAGCCTCAGTGCACAGCGCACCTCCGGCACCGCTCCCTGTCGCCGGTGCCCAGAAAGAAAACAAAGAAGCACGGCTCCCCGGCACGGGGCAAGAAGGGCCATGGGGCATCAAGCAAAGGACCCAGTTTGGGCCACCCGGACACTCCAGAGCCAGGTGGACGCGCCTCTCCGTTCAGGGCCCTTAGCCCCTTAAAGGAGCCACCACTGACTCCCGGGAGGGTTAGGGGACCTAAACTTCTGGCGGCATTGACGCCTTCCCAAGCTCCCCCAGCACTGAGAGAGTAGAGGCCTCCTCCCGTGCCACAGGAAGTGGCAAAGGCTCCCTACAAGGGCAAGCCAGCCACTAAGACCCCTCCGGGGGTAGTGGAGCTCCACCAATCCCCCAAGACAAGGCAGCGCTCTCCATTTCTGCACCGCAGATCTACAGCATCGCAGCCCAGATCCTCTGGGGCTTGCCCTCGGTCAGCAGCACTGCGATCACGGTCCCCACCATCTCAACGCTGATCACCTAGGGGGAGGCACCAGTCTCCATTCTACTGGCACTGTTCACCCTCCCGCCAGTCATCCTCTCACACACATCTTGGTTGCCTGCCCCGTGGGAGCACTCCCCGTCGCGATTCCAGTCCCCTCTATGCCGGCACCAGTCTCTCTTCCTCCTCTCCCCCACCCCCCCACTCCAGGCACTGGTCTCTGGCGGCGGCAGTCAGCAGGCAGACACAGGCGGTGACGGCCCTGCCGTGGTCACCGGAAGGGGATTCCTCCGGCACAGAAGGGCAGTTCAGCCCCTCGCCAAGACCCCACCAGCGCGATTGGGCACCTGATGCTGTGTTGACATCTACAGCGCTGCCTTGGCAGCGTGGCCGGTGCAGTGGCCTTATTGGAGTGCATGGGGCATGCTGGTAATGACAATGCCCCCTTCACACCGCTCATCTGCCGCCACCTGGAGCAACAGCCGGTGGCACCGGGTTAGGTGCATGAGACCTGCTTGGAGGTCGGGGTAGAGGAGACGGCATCCACCCCAAAACCCCGCTCCTCCACGGGGGGATGATGCTCCAGAGCCTCCCCCAGCAGTACAGTTGTCGTCCTCAACCCTGGATGAGGCTGTCACGGGACCCTCGAGGGCCAGCCTGCAGGACAGTTTTAGAAGAACACCAGGCCCTGCTTCAATGGGTGACTGAGAACTTGGGCCTAGAAGTGGAGAAGATGGCCAGGCAGGTGGACACCTTGTTCAGTGTCCTCTCAGCCTCTACCCCGGCATGTGTTGTACTTCCAGTGCATGATGGGGTCCTGAAAATTGCCAGGACTCTCTGGTAAATCCCGTCGTCCATCCCTCCCACTCCAAAAGGGCCTAAAAGAGGTACTTCATCCCAGCCAAAGGGTTCAAGTACCTTTTTATACCCATCCACTTCTGGGCTTGCTGGTTGTCTTTGCGGCCAACAAAAAGGACAAGCAGGGACACACCAGTTCAACTCCCAAAAATAAAAAGGCCAAAAGACTGGACCTTTTTGGGGAGAAAAATTTATTCAACAGCCAGCCTGCAATTCCACGTGGTGAACCAACAGGCCCTCTCTGGCAGGTACAGTTTAAACTTGTGAGGATGGTCTCTTTTCGAAGCAGACTGATGCAAGGCTGCTTAGGTTAAAGGACACTTGGGCCACCCTTCGCTCACTGGACATGCATATGCCGCAGTCTGCACGGAAGCAGTTCTGGCTGCACCCACTACCAAGGCCTTGGCAGCCTCTCCAGGGGTCTGCAAGGAGAAGGGATAGAGACACGAGCTTTAGTCATTGCCACCCGTGCAGCCCAGCCTGGCAAAGCATCCCAGGGCCAGAAATTGCTCATTTTGAAGGTGCGCTCGAGAGCGACGCCCCAGTCAAATCCCCGGATCCACCTTGTTCTTTCCTTGATCATGTTCATCCCTACCGTTTGGTCACAGGTCACCTCGGACTGCTGGGTGCTGGACAGAGTATCTCAGGGCTGTACTCTGCAATTTTCTTGACCCTCCTGAAGGGCAGGGTGGTGCAGATCCTGACGGACAATACTGCCGTGATGTATTACATCAACAAGCAGGGTGGCACCGGGTCTTCGGCCCTTTGTCAAGAAGCTCTCCGCCTTCGGGATTTTTTTGTGTGCGGCATGATAGCCGCGCACCAGCCTGGAACCAGGAACATCATAGCAGATCACCTTAGCAAGACTTTCTCATCTCGCCACAAGTGTCTGCTCCATCTGGAGGCGGTCAGCATAATCTTCCAGAACAGAAAATGCCATGTGTTCTGTTTGATCCGGGGGGATGAACAGGGGCCCCCTATCAGATGCCTTTCTCGTTCTGTGGTCGGGAGCGCTGACGTATGCCTTTCCACCAGTGCCGTTGATTCACAGGGTCCCTGTGAAGATCAAGCAAGACGGGGCGAGAATTATCCCAATAGTCCCTGCGTGGCCTCACCAGCACTGGTGTGGCACGTTGTTGAGCCTTTCGGTAGCCACCCTGCTGCTGCTGTCCCAGAACTACAGCAGCCTTTTGCACCTGAACCTAACAGCACTGCACTTGACCGCTTGGCTACCGCATGGCTGAGCACAGACGAACGGGCGTGCTCCCCCTGTGTTCAGCAGGTCTTGCTGAGTAGCAGGAAACCCTCAACCAAAGTGACTTACCTGGCCAAGTGGAAAAGGTTCATGTGCTGGGCCTCCGAATGGCGTATCTGAGCCGAGGAGGCCCCACGGCAGGAGATCCTGGATTATCTGCTGCACCTCAGACTCCAAGGGTTGTCCCTGTCATCGATCAAGTTCCACCCGGCTGCTATCTCGGCTTTCCATCCTCCGTTCCCAGGCAGGTCGCTCTTCGCTCATGCCATGATGGCATGGTTTTTGAAAGGTCTGGAGTGTGTCTACCCACGTGTCCAGGATCCCATCCCTCCCTGGGACCTGAATCTCATGCTGTTGAGGCGTCTGGGGCCTCCCTTTGAACCTCTGGTTTCCTGCTTCTCTCCTGGAAGGTTTCGTTCCCGGTTGCGATAACGTCGGCCCCCAGGGTGTCCAAGATCAGGGCGCTTACTTCAGAGCTGCCCTATACCGTCTTCTACAAGGATACAGTCCAGTTATGACCGCACCCAAGGTAGTTTCTGCCCAAGGTAGTTTCCCAGTTTCATACTGGCCAGGACCTATATTTACCCGTCTTCTTTCCAAAGCCTCGTACGTCAGAGAGGGAGCACAGGCCACACACTCTGGACGTCAGGAGGGCGCTGGCCTTCTACATAGATAGAACGAAGCCGTTCCGTAACTCAGTGCAGTTGTTTGTTGCAGTGGCAGACCGAATGAAAGGTCACCCAGTGTCTGCTCAGAGCATTTTGTCCTGGATCACAGCCTGCGTCCACCACTGCTATGAACTGGCGAAGGTGCTTCCACCAGTAATCGTGACGACACACTCGACTAGGGTGCAAGCGTTGTCAGCGGCCGTCCTGGCACAGGTGCCAATCCAAGAGATCTGTAGGGCCGCTACCTGGTCATATGTCCACACGTTCACGTCTCAGTACGCTCTTACCCAGCAGGCTCGAGACAGCGCTGGCTTTGGCAGAGCAGTGCTGCAAGACTGTGAACTCCGAGCCCACCTCCACGGATACTGCTTGTGAGACACGTACAGTGGAATTGACGTGAGCAAGCACTCGAAGAAGGAAAAACGGTCGCCTACCTTTTCGTAACTGTTCTTCGAGATGTGTTGCTCCTGTCCATGCCGTTACCCGCCTTCCTGCCCCTCTGTCGGAGGAGTTGGCAAGAAGGAACTGAGGGCATAGGGCCGGCGGCGCCTAATATACCGGCGCATGAGTGCAGCACTCAAGGGGGCACTACAGCCAGCCCTAGGGATACCGCTAAGGCAAAAATCTTTGACGACTGTGCACGTGGGCGTGCGCACACCTAGAATGGAATGGACATGAGCAAAACATCTCCGAGAACAACAGTTACGGAAAGGTAGGTAACTTGTTTTGTTTTTTTTTCTTCTGTCAGATTCTGTTATTTTTCATTTGTATGCAGGGCCCTCTTTGGGCATGGCACTTTGCAGAGAGAAAAAAGACACAGTCCCCACTCTAGGAGCCCACTTTCCCTTTGTTCAGTTCATCCCATTTCTCCTAGCTATACTCAGCTGGAGCACCCAAAACAATTCATCTCCAAACTTGTTTCCAGACGTCCGCTGTTTGTAGGTGGCAATCCTATCGCTATTGGTTGTACTTTTAGCCATGGTATGTACTTTACATCCTTTTTAAATGAGTACTTTGATCATTTTTGTTGCATTTCTCTGAAACGCATCCAATTTGTCTGCCTTGGTCTGTGAATGTGGTGCTCTAGAAGAGGTCTCCTCAGTGCTACATAGAGAGGGACTGTCACCTTCCCTTCCTGGGATGTCATTTCTCTGTCTGTGCTCTATTGGCCTGGATTTTTTTTGCCACAATACCCTCTTCTGATCCTTTTGTACGGCATTGTGGAAGAGTGATCTGCCTAACTGTAGGATCTTGTTCACAGTGCAGTGTCTGTGTGTAAGGATGTTCTACAGCATCTCTCACCCTGAGGGGTCCCGAAGTGGGTTTTTTTTTTTTTTTTTTTTTTTTTTTTTACAGACTGTATAGATCAGGACCGGTTCAGCCACCCCTGGGGATGGAGTGCTGCAGATGTTCAGCAGTTCACAAGAGTGGGTTGTGGGGGGGAGGAAAGGGTCCCTTTGGCTCACCCTGGAGAGCTACAGTCTGTTCTTCTGGTGTGTCTGCTGTAGTTACCGGTAGCACATGCGCGCACACACGTCCCAGTCCAGCTACCAACCAGTGCAAGGGGCAGGCTGAGTGACGGTCCTGGTGTGGTGATGGGATATTTTAAACCCCCTTTGCTTCCCATCCTGCCTTTTTGTTTTAATTCCCCCTCTCCCCATTTCCTAGCTGGACAAAGGAGCGTCGTGTCCTGCTGGTGATGTCCAAAGCAAAGAGGAAGTGGGTATCCGTCCGACCGCTGCCTTCCATCCGCAACTTCCCACAGCAATATGATGTAAGCCCTGTACCCCTTTGTGGCTCCAGAATCCTCTTCCTTCCTATTGCAACACTGCATGCACCAAGCATGGAGCCAGTGCTTCGATGCTCCGAGGGCGGGTGCTTTGTAAATGGTCGGGTGGGTGGGTAGACGTGGACTCGGGTGGAAAGCAAAGACCAGCTGAAAGCCAAGAGAGATCAGTTCCATCTCAGACAGCCAGCTCCGTGGCATGGTATGAAAGGACCCTTGCAGGAAGGTTTTTGACACTGCTCTTTACACCATCACCGCCTATAGGACTGGCCGGCTCAGGGGATGGGATCTAGCCCTTCACCTCAGGTCACGCCTTTCCAGGCCAGGTCACAGGTGGGGCAGTAGGCATGGGATAAGCTCATGTTGTCCCTGCTTTTGCTGTTCCTGTTCTGCTGGTAAAGAGAGCACTAGTCTTCTAGGCTTCCAATCCAGCCACTTCCACCAGTTTTTACAGATCTCTTGAAAGGTGATTTGAAAACTGATGTTTTAAAAAAAACAAACAAAAAAACCCCTCACACCCCAAATTAAAACCCCAGAGCTATGTGAAAAGCTGTAAAGCCCAATCCCAGCTCAGCATGTGATGGGAGGTGGGATAGTGCTCTTCTCCTTTCTGCCTCAGAGAGCTCCCCTCCCCTCAATTAAGAGGTGTCTGGCCTCTCTTAATCTAGAGCCAGAGGGGAGCCCATGTGAAAATGCTGGGGATCCCCTTCTGCTCACAGCCAGGGTAGCTATAAAGCATCTGCGACCTCTGTCAGTCGGATCACTCAGCGGCTTGAGTGTGTTCCGTTGCCTCGCAATGAAAGATTTCCATGTGCTGCCATGGCAGTCGCAGGCAGTGCCTGGGGGAGTGGGAGTTTCTTCCTGGAGTGGCTGCTGACTTCTGGGAAACTGTCCTGGGTTTTTCAGTCTGTTTCTAATCAGATTTTGTGTCTCTCCCCTCTCAGCCCAAAGCCAAAATCACGTGTGTGTTGGAGGTGGGAGGGGGCGATAGGTCAGACTAAGTTGCTGTTGAGATATCACCCAGGAGAGATCCCAGCTGTGGGGTGGGGAGAGGGGAAGGGTTTGGACTCGCAGCTTAGCTGACTTGGTTTTGTTTGTTTTTAAGATTCCCCGTAGTGCAAAAGGAGGCATGAGTGCTATGGCAAATGGGAGCCGGTGTCTGGCAGAAGAAGTAGCCCTTTGTTTTCTCCACCGTGCCTCCATTAAAGAGCCTGTGACAGGCACTGCCAGGAGGGGGCTAAGGCCTGTCTGTCACGTGGTTGAGCGGGGCTTTAAAAGGAAGGGGGGTGCGCCCATGGGAGAGCTGCAGAAGGAAGGACCCCTGGGCGGGGGCAGCACATGTGTTCTAGGGTGACAGCTTTTGTTTTGTGAGTCTGTAAACTGTGTCCTGAGAGAAGGACCTGACAAGAGCCTTGGGCCTGGCTCTAAATTCTTCCTGAGCTTGTGAGGGAATCATTGACCTGCGGCCCCAAACGCTGCCGTTGGCACTGATGTTACTGGAGTGTCTGGGGGGCTTTTCCTCTCTTTCCTGTGTGGGTGGACACATGTGGTTAGTGTTTGTGGAAAAGGAGCCACGTTGGCTGCTGCTGGGGAGTGAACCCGTTGGTTTGTTTCCACAATAGGTAGTGCATGGGCAGCAAGAGTGCAAGCTTCCCACCGCGGCCCTGCTGCGCTCGCGCTCTCTCTCGCTTCCAATGGGCGAGAGAATGGTTATGTCTCCAGTGACGCCTTCAGTCCCTGGCCCTGCTGCTGAGGCTGCAACAAGGGGGTCAGTGTGTTAACTGCGGGGGTGGTTTTTGCAAGGTAGACGCTTCGGCGGGGGGGCTGCAGTGTCAAAAACCTCTGCGGTCAGGTGCTTCCGAAAGGCAGTTTCCCTTCTTCATACCATGCCTTGCTCATTTCATGTGGGTCCATGTTGCAGCTTCCCGGTGGGTAACAATTAGGGGTCACTGCTGATCTGGGCTGGATTGCAGCCATCAGCTTAGTCAGGGCTAGCTTGAGAGTTTGCAGGGGCTAAGCTGCTGAAATGGGGGGGGAAACCCAGCCGTAATTCCAGCCCGGTTGCTGGAAGAGGAGAGGGGATCTGGAGGGGACCCGTTTCCTGGCGCTGAAGCGGGAGATAAGGGCAGCTGGTGATTTGCGAAGGAGGCAGCGCCCCAACCAGCTGCTTGCTTTGGCTGTGCATAAGGACAGCCGTGAATGGAGAGGAAAGGCTCTATATGCCACCCGCTGTTGGCTGAGCCCTCCGGACTCTCCTTGGCAGGACTGTTTACAGGGGGAAAGGGAGAGAGTGTGTAACTAGCAATGGTGGGCTGGAAGAATGCAGGGAAAGCTTTGCTGTTCCTAGTAGAGTTTTGTCATTGGGAACTTTTGCTCTGAATCTAAACTCACCTTGGGCATCTCTCCACTTCCCTCTGAAAGCCTCTCCACCTCTTAAAGACCTCCATCCACCAGGCTGGAAAGGACATAGTGAGAGTCCCCTTAAGTTGCTTTCCACCACCTCACCTGGCTCCATGAGTTACCTTATCTGTAAGCGGGCCAGCCATGGGCTTGGTGGATAGGTAGTGAGAGGAAAGTCACTGAACTCAAGCCTCCTGTGCATTTATACAGAGATCTCGTCCCCCAAAGTCTTACGGGACCCAGGGAAAAAAGGCACGAGTGATCAGCATCACCTGCTCAGTGCCTCTGCTGGTTGGTCTGTCCCTTTCTCTTCTGCCTCCCTAACCAGAAGGGTCTGGGTGGGGGGGGCTGTGTTTTCTTTTCTGTCTCTTGACAGCTGTGTATCCATGCACAAAATGGCAGGAAGTGCCAGTATGTTGGGAACTGCTCCTTTGCCCACAGCCCTGAGGAGAGAGACATGTGGACCTTCATGAAAGAAAATAAAAGTGAGTGGTGAGCTGAGGGCAGGAATGGGGACGCTGAAGAGCATAGGGTATGTTACGCCCCTTCTCCCCGGCGTCCCAGAGCTGAAAAGGATGTCGCGCACCCCCGCCTTTCCAGCAGGAGGGTGAAATTACTCTGAAAAATGAGACTCTCAGAGCGTGAGCTAGAGCTGTTCAAACGACAGCCACGCACAGCTGCGCAATCACCCTTCTGCCAGCGCACCCAAGTCCTGCACCTGGTGCTATTCCATTCTCGCCTGCAGGCTCCACAGCTCTGCTCTTCCTCTGCCAGTCTAGGCCTGGCTCCATACACCTCACTCCTGACCTCTGCCCCTGTCCTTGCCTCTCACCTTGTTCTGCTAATGTCCCTCACGCCTAGGCTGCCGCACTCCCTGCTGATTGTGTGAAAGATCGTACACAGGTGTGTGAACTTTGTGTCCTGAATGAGGACACTGTTGGGCAGTGCCCCTTACAAACAAGCTTGTCCTCACTTGTTAATAGTTCTTGGAAATGTAGGTGGTCACCATGCCCCATGGTCTTGGCCAAAATTTCTCCTTCTACCCTTGCCACCTCATTGTCCCGCCAGCTGAGTTGTAGAGCTGGCCAAAATGCTTTACCTAATGGCAATTTTGCTAAAAAATGCATTTTGGGGGGGTTCCAAAACTATTCAAAAATGTGGGTCAAATTTGGTGAATAGTTTTGGCCAAAAAAGAATGATCCCCCTCTCCGCCCCCATGTCAGTGTTCGGATACTTTGTTTCTGAAGAAAATGTCAATTTGAATTAATATTTTGTTTAGAAAATCACAACATTTGAAACCCAAACACGCTACTTCTTTTTTTGTTGCGTCTCCTGCTTTGTTGCAGCAGGAGGTGAGCTACCCAGTGAGAGGGACCAGGCTCAGGTTTGATCTGGCACCTCCTTGTGGGTGTGAAGTCCAGAGCGATCGCTAACTCTTTGCCCTCCTTCCTTCTCTCTCAGTATTTATAAAAGCTGCCATCACAGTACCCTCTGAGTTTCAGAACTCGCATCTGCCTCCCTCCCCCAGACCAAGGGAAGAGATTTCCCTACCCAGCCTCTCACTTGAGGAGGTAACCGCACCTCAGAAGGAGTGCCTGTAACTGAAGGGAGGGTGCACACTCAACACCAGATCTGTACAGGTCCCTTGTTCTGACTGTGTCCATAGTGGGTGGGTAGGTGAGTTGCCTGGCTGACCTGGCTGATTCCCTCCTCACAGTATTGGATATGCAGCAGACCTATGACATGTGGCTAAAGAAACACAACCCTGGGAAGCCAGGAGAGGGGACACCACTCACGTCGCGGGAAGGAGAGAAGCAGATCCAGATGCCCACCGACTATGCTGACATCATGGTAATACCTCTCCTCCCTCCTACCTTTCCTCATTCTGACATCTCCCCCTCTCTCCTGTGCGTCCCTGCAGGAGTCTCTTGAGAGGAGGCTGTGCTAACTGGAAATCCAGCAGGGTTGGAACGCTCCCTTGGGGAAAAGCCTGTGATCTTTGCCAGCTAGGAGGAGGACAGCCGGGGTAGCAGTGACGAGGCAGGAGGCCATAGGCCCGGGTCAGCAAGGCTGCTCCAGGACTTTTCTGTCAGTTAAACATGTTTTTAGCCAAGAAGTCAGCTGAAACTGTATCTTACGCATGAACTCCTGCTTCCTTGGCCCCTGCCTTCCACCCAGGCTCCCGCCCTTCCCTGGAGCCCTGGAATGGCAAAGCCCCACGGCTGGCCGTTTTGAAAAGAATTGGTTGGGGGTGAGAGATCTGTGGGGGTGTAACTGGCCCACCAATGGGTGGGAAGAGAAGTAGGGGGAGAGTGCATAGGCAACATACTAATGTGTGGCAGAGGAGAGGTATGGGGAAGGGGGATGGGCAGGCCACTAAGGTCTGGAGAAACCATATCTAATTGCTCAACAATCCCTCCTATGGCTATAGGGAGTGATACTGGTGGGCTCAGACAAAGAATCTAGTCCTGTCCCCTGTGGCCAGCAGTTTGATGTTCCCAACACTGATGTGTCAGGAGAGGGAGGGAGGTGCTGGGTGGGGTGGGGAGACCCTTGATGCTCTGGCGGAGAGGGGACATCCCTTCCTCTCCACTCCCCAGTGCTGGGCAGGTCAGGGTGGGCACCGCTAACGGGCTGCTCGGTCTGTGCCGGTTAGATGGGATACCACTGCTGGCTGTGTGGGAAGAACAGCAACAGCAAGAAACAATGGCAGCAGCACATCCAGTCGGAGAAGCATAAGGAGAAGGTCTTCACCTCCGACAACGACTCTAGCTGCTGGAACTACCGCTTCCCCATGGGCGAATTCCGGCTCTGTGACAGGTACCACGTGCGCCACACCTCCGTTCCACACGGGGGCCGCTGCCGGTGAAAGGAGAGCAGACCTGGTACTGAGTCGCTCTGCTCCTAAATGGGGAGCCCCAAGGAACTGCAGCTCGCGGAAGTTCTGGGGAGGTCGAAAAGTGGGAGATGTTATTGAAGAGGTGGGCAAACTACAGCTTGCCGCACCGTCCTGCCTGGCCCCTCCCCTGCTGTCCCTCCTCCCCCACAGCCTTAGCTTGCCCGCCACAAGCGCTCCGGCAGGGCGGCACGGCTGCCCGTCCTGCTGCCGCGCTGAGTGGCATGGTAAGGGGGCAGGGAGCGGGGAAGTTTGATAGGGGTGGGGTCCCGGCGGGGGGAGTGGTCAGGGGACAAGGAGCAGGGGGGGTTGGATGGGTCGGGAGTTCTGAGGGGGGCAGTCAGGGGGCAGGAAGTGAGAGGGGGGGTGGATAGGGGGCAGGGACCAAGCTGTTTGTGAGGCACAGCCTTCCCTACCCAGCCCTCCATACAGTTTTGGAACCCCAATGTGGCCCTCAGGCCAAAAAGTGTGCCCACCCTTGCATTATTGGGAACACACTCCCTCCCCGCACCTAAAAGTGATAAACTACAAAACTAAAAGGCACGAGTGATGCTTCTCCAGTCTCACACAGTCTGTTTATATTTTGGGAAATGAAAGAACCTTTAACCCAACAGCCATGCCACCCATGACTATGGTGACATCAGCTCTCACAAGCTAATCAGAGCCCGGCTAGGTCCTTGCTTGTCTGAGACATCTCTTTGGGAAACCCAGCTGCTTCAGTAAGTGGGTTTAGTGTCTCACTAGAGTGCCCCTCTCTCTTTTGTCCATGCCTCAAGATGGTGACAGGAGGCATTGTGCCGCTGGAGGTGAAATAGAAAACTGAGGTCCTGATCACTCGTGTCTGTTTAAAGATCCCTTGGCGTTTTTTTCAAGAGTAGGGCTGTTCAACCCTAAATGTTAGCCCAGTTCTAACTTGTCATTTCATTCTGCAGCCCTAAATCCCCTTCTAGTCTCAGTTGGGTATGGATACATCACTTCTTGGCCAAACCTGTTATTGCTATACTCTCTTAAACAACCTCCAGGCTTCACCCCGGAGGTGGTGCTACATGTCTTCAGTCAGAGAATGAGCCCGATACAGGGAGAGAGTTTGTAAAGTGCTTTAGAATCCAGCACAATGTTAATGCTAGAGAAATGGAGCAACCCTTTAAACCTTGCCCCATTAAAAAAAATAGTCCAGTGAGTTGTGTTTCTCTCTTGGCAGGTTCCAGAAGACCAAGGCCTGCCCTGAGGGGGAGAAATGTTGCTTTGCTCATGGCCAGGACGAACTGACAGAGTGGCTGGATCGGCGGGAGGTGCTGAAGCAGAAACTGGCCAAAGCTCGCAAGGACATGCTGCTGTGCCCCAGGGATGACGACTTCGGCAAATACAACTTCCTATTGCGGGACGGCGTATAGTTGGGGGGTGGTTTTTATCCGTTGACTGCAGAAGCAGAAGCAAGTTTTCAAAGAGTGAGACAGTGGCAGGGCAACTGAGATACATGTCTCACAAGGAGAACTTTATTTTTTCCTTTTGTCTCAAGATTACCAATATGATTTTCCAGTGGTGAATGAAATTGTGACCCAATTCCCTGTGGCCAGTGAATGCCGTGCTCATAAAGTTTATTTTCTATCTTCTCTTTTCTTTCCTTATTCTCTCCCCACCTTCTTCTTTTTTTCTTTTTTCTTTTTTTTTAATTGAAAAGAATGAACACAGTTGGACATGAGAGAGAGAAAATCCTTTCGTTTTAATTCCCCACCTCTAGACTCTAAGTGTAGCTGGGAGGTTTTTTGGGACATTGCAGTGTCATGAATGCATCTGAGAGGGGGAGCCGAGATTGGGGAAAGGGTTACTGGAGCATATGTGTCTGCAGTCTTCTGTGCTCATTCTCCTCAGTATGAAGGAGCAAATTCCTCTTCTCTTTCACACTCTCCTGGAAGAACAATATAAAAAACAATTATAGCTGAGATGCAGGTGAGGAAAGCCTTTAAGTCCATGTGATTTAAAAGGGTGGTTTTAAAACTCCTGGCCTGTTAGCTGCTGTGGATGACCGCAAAGGAGCAAAATTACATCCCAAGTCTTCCCCTGAGGCACACGACAACTGAGGAGGGTAACAGCTGTCTAGCCCCCCACATACATGGGTGCAAGGAGCATAGCTGAGAAAACAAGCAGGGTGCTTTTTGCAGAAGGGGCAGTTTGAAAGTGATCATGGATGACTTTTTTGCTATTACTATTGATTGTACCCAAAAACAAACTAGTAATGGGTCATTTGATGTCTCTCTCATGGACAGAAGAGTGCAGGTTTTTTTTTTTTTTTTTTAAACTAGCGTGATTATGTAAGTAAGACTGAGTCTGTCCACAGGGTATAGCTAATACTGTGGTGCTGTTGTCATCTGTGTGCTCTGGGCCTTGGGATCAGCCAGAAAAAACAAAGTAACAGAAAAAGAACTTGTATTTTTATTTGTCAGCAGTGTAAAGTCAGTCAGCTTCTGCTTCGGGGATTACGTCTTTAAATAGTCTACATACTTGGTTACTTGGATACGGGTTTTGTCTGTAGAGGCTGAATGTGCTGTCAGAGGAAGTGGGCATAAATCAATTAAAGGACACTATCAAGTAGCATAGGCCCAAAATTCAGAGTTTGTGTTTGACAAAGAACGCGTTTGGAAATGATTTCACAATTGAAATGAATACAGTGTGGTTGCTGGAGAGGCTTGAAACCTTCTCTTGCAGTGTTGCAAAATCAAGCTCAATAGCATTCGACTAGTGTGTGGGAACCAGAAAACAAAGCTAACTAGAAATGGAAGACCAAACCGACCAGGGTAGTTTGGAGCTGAGTGAAGTGCAAAACACAAACCAATAGCATGCTGAAGAGACCAATTTTAAAGGTTCTTTTAGATTATTAAACTGAAGCCAGTTATTAATGCAAGTAAGGAGAATGTTTGTTCTTAGAATGTGATTTTACGTTGACTGTGTGTCCCCTTGCAGTCTCCCCTCCCCTCCCCTCCCCCAAAAGAAAAGGAAATTTAGCTCTTCCTGTATCCATTGTCAGACAGAGGCCAAGATGTCCAACAACTGTCTGGAAGAGAAGAGGAAGATCATATTTGTAATATGAGGGTCCCTCAGGGTAAATAGAAACACACAACCACCCAGACGCAGTGTCCCCATCAGGTTACACCTTGCTTTTTTGGTGGGGAATGTTCAGCAGTAGGAAGTGTGCTTTTCTGATTGTGGTTTTTTTAAATCATTACGAACATTGCATTTAAACTGGCTTCTAAGCTTTTGTGCCTCCCTCCCCTCACTAGACTGCTGGTGCTGCAAGTAAGGTCATTTTTCAGCAAACTGGCCCCTCCCAGCAGGAAGAATAGAGGAGTGCCTCTTTGTCATGGGAACATTCAGGCACGCAGGGGATACAGGAGCCTCTGATAGAATCACTCCGCCTCGTGGCGCAAGAAAGGGAACAGCTGTCAGGTCCGCTGCTGGTATTGTGCTGACTTTCGTTTTGAATTAGGTCAGCTCTAGGGGGAGCAGCTGACACTCAGAGGGTATGTCTACACTGAAAATGCTACTGGGGCAAAGCTGCAGCTGCACCGCTGTAGCGCTTCAGTGTAGACACTCCTACACTGACAGGAGCAGTTCTCCCATTGGCGTTGATAACCCACCTCCCTGAGAAGGGAGAGCTAGGACAATGGAAGAATTCTTCTGTCACCCCAGCATTGTCTACACCGGGGGTTAGCTTGGCATAGTTGCGTTTCTCAGGGGTGCGGAATTTTCACGCCCCGAGAGTTGTAGCTGTACGGCTGTATGTTCCCAGTGTAGACCAGCCCTTAGACTGTGTCCACTGTAAGTGAAGTTAGTGTTGCCAAATGAAGTGACCCAGCTGAATGCTGTTCCTGTCAGAGCAGGTACCATTCTCCGTTGAGCCCGGCTGAAGGGATTCATTAGTGCATGTGGCATGCATGGCTCCAGAGGGAAGATCCATGATGTGGCCCAACACTTGCCGTCTGTCAGCATGTTGGCGGGGTGACCCCACATCATTTGGGTGGGATGGGGTTGATGCAGGGATATGTTAAGAAGATGGCAGAGACTGTCCATAGTGCATGCTATACCACCTGCACTCTTGCCTTGTTAATTTGAGGAGTGGTGATAGGACGTCTCGCTGGATTTTATATCTCCAATACTGGTATGATCTAAATTATGTTAAAACAAGCCAGCTCAAACAGAGGAACCCGATTGGCCAAACTGGGGTGCAGAGTAGAGTCTCAGATATAACTCCACTGAGGTCATGATCTCAGTATTTATAATGGCAATAATGAGCTTATGCCAACACCCCAGAGTTTCTCTGGGGGTCAGCTTTGTGCCTCATCCTGGTTCACCTGTAACTGGGGAGTGGGTGCGCTGACATCTTCCCCCTTTGTCCTGAGCCTCCCTACCCCTCACTCTGATTACAGTTTAATACAGTGTGCATGTGTGTACATAGTTTGATACAGCACCATCAGCTCAAGAACAAACAGTTCCACCTTCTTAAAGCAATGTGTGTGTAGTTTTTTTGTTTTTGTTTTTTTTGTAGGGTCTCATGAGATTGTTTTGCCTGTGAGAAGTCTGAGCCCTTCAGTGCTGTATGGACAATAAATAAAACATGGCTGTATTTTGCATGGTGGTTAAGCAGCAATGGGTCCCCTTTTCTTCACCCCGCCTCTGAGAACACGTGTCCCTAGACAAGAGATATTAGGTAGGGAGCAATATATGGGAGTTACTGAATTGGCACCTGGCATCTTTATACAGACCTAACTCTGGACGTACACAACTCATAGGCAGCTGGCTTAGCTCTTGCATAGTGATTAGAGCCTGGGGGTATTAATGAGACCTGAGGGCTGGTCTTTCCAGCCACTGCTGTTAAGTCACTGGGTCCCCTGGACAAGCTGCTAGCCCCTCCATGCTTCAGTTTTCTCTTCTGCCAAATTGCGATGATAACAATATGAGGCTTAATTCATTAGTGTGTGTACAGCTCTTTGAGATCCTTGCCTGGAAGTGGCACTTGAAGCACAAAGATTGAGTATGTATTCGTTGTTTATGATAGAGAGGTGGGAGAAGGGAGGATACTTTTTCTCGCGTGCATGCATGCCCCAAGGAGACGGCAGAGCAGCTGGAAAGATCCTTGCTCCACTGATCCCAATCCCAAGTTTTATTGGATGCCCATGGTTTTTGAACAGGCTGATGCTGTATTTGTTTCCACCGATCAGGGGTGAGGTGCGATTTCTGTTCAGATTTGAAACTGGGCACCTCATCTCCTAGTACGTACATTTCATTGTCTCAAGCACTGAAATTGTAAAGGCTAGATGGCAAGGGAGAGGGATGCTTGTCTTCTATTTTGCCAAGTATAGTCATAATGTATAGAATTGCTGAGACACTGGATTAAGCAAAGTAACAGGAACCCAACTGCTGCTAAATGAGCTAATCCAGCCTTCCCTTCACACACCCCTTTTGTAGCTGTCTAATCCCTGCTTTACCAACGCGTGCTCAGCCGGTCACTCCCTCTGCAGAATTTACCAAAAAAGTGATCTTCGCACCAGTGCGTAGGCTTGTACCATGTTCGCTGGAGTGGCAGCAGGCACGTGTGCAGGGGAGAAGAGAGGAAAAATTAATCAAGGGGGGGAGAAATGCTTGTTTTTTATTTTAAAAACAAATCTGCATTTACAGTGTAATTGTTGCATTTGCTGCGCCGTGATTTAAGAGTTGATCATTTGTTTAGATTATGGAGCGGGGTGATGCCCCCCCCTTCTCTTTAATCAAAATAACTGCTCTGCACCCACTCTTCTCCAGACTGATAGTGTTGGCTGGGGAGGGGGGGCACAGGGGTTGGGGATGCTCATGGGCACTGCGTATCTATTTTTGTTTTCCCAGATATGATAACCTGATCTGTGGTGTTGCAGTATTTTGTCACAGACTTGTTTTAGTGTGTATATATGTGACCCCTGTGAAGCATATATACACAGGTATTAAATATATCGCTCTATATAATATTATATATGTGTGTGGTATCGAAGGAATCTTTTTTAATGAGGGTAAAGGAAAAGGACTCAATCCAGGAAATGCAGCATCTCCTGTTTCAATGTGAAGGCTTCCCCCCCCTCCCCACCCCCAGCTGGGGTGGCAGAAAGGAGGAGGAAGGGAGGAGTTTATAGACAAGTATAAGGTTCAAGCTGGGACAGGTTTTCCTGATCACACCTCTGAAAACCCTCCGGTGATGACCTTCCTACCCCACCCTAGTGAAAGAACATTCAGGTGCTTAGCTAATGAGTAAAAGTTATGATTAAAAGCTTTGCTTATATGTATGTAAAGGGCAGGAGACTCCAGATTTGACCCCTTGTTTTATTTTGCTTAGCTTTTTTCAGTGTGATATTTCATCTCACCAAAAATACTCAGCACTATCAGCTGTACGATAATTAAATCATAAGCTCCAGTGTTCGAAAAGAACCCGACAACGAACCAGTATGCTCAGCCCAGCACTCACTCCTCCTACAATAACAATCTCGCCTGTGCAATGTGGGGGCTAAGGGGAGGATTTTCAGCAAGAAAACAAATCTGAGGGCTAACGTGTTAAAAAAATATCTTGCCCCTTTATTTATAAAAACCAACACACACACCAGGCTTTGATTTAGTTCAGCTTGTTAAGTGCTGAGGGATATAATACAAATCCTTCTCCCAAACCTTTAAGTGAAGGGAGGGATTTGTGAAGTTGGTGTCAGAGGTAACCAAATGTTTGAAGCAAAAAACAACAAATCCGCTCATATGAACAGTGCATCAGAAATGGATGTGCTCTTGGCACGTGAAAGGGGAAAATAGCAAAGGGGTTGCTGCAGTTCTAAGCTGGATAGTAATGAGATGGAGTCCTTTAAAATGTCTTTGTATTAATATAATTTAAGAATACCACGCTTTACTATTAAAGAAAACCTTAGTACCTTTCATAAGGTCTAGTACCAAGATAATAATGTAGATGTTTTAACAATTTTGTTTTTGTTCTTAAAACAAACTTGCTTCTTTTAGCCTTTGTAATAGAAAATAAAAGTGTGCACTTTAAACCCTCTCCAGATGACTTGCGTGTCTGTGTTGCAAAGAGCTTGTGAAAGGCCTTATCTGGGCCTCAAGGCCTCCTTGATAAATGACATCGCTGCTCCAGGAAGAGAGTGGTGTGGGAGGGGAGAGCGGATGGGATTGAAGGACACCTGGTGTGGTTTTATATCCAAGTAATCCACTAGTCTTAATAATCATTCATTGCTAGTAGCTTAACAGTCTTTCTTAGAGACATAGCTAACGTATATACAGAGCATCTGAACTCAGGCCAATCTATCAGTCTAACGTGAGAAACAACAGCCTTCTCCAGGAGTCGCTCCCACACCCTGAAAATTCTATTCAGTCTCTTAAATCCACATAAACACCTCATCTGTCTTCTAGTTTTTTAATACAAATCTATTCATATCAAAATTGTCTTAACAGATCTTCTTTGAGGCAGTGGCCGTCTAAATTCTATATTTGCTGTATTAATGAAGTTGCTCTTATTATTTAGAGGGATGAGGTCATTTTCTTCCTGCTCTTGGTACTGTACTACCTCATTTCTTCTTTCAACTAAGTCTGGTCTGTAGGTAACAACTGCAATGTCTCTGATTTCGCCTATACGCTTGACCATTATTAGTCATGACATCATAAGACTGAGGTGCTACCTCTTTTGTTACAACGGCTTTCTGAGCCCAGTGTCTACCAGTATAGACACACACTCTATCATTCCATTTCTAATAAGGTAGTTTATGCAATCTTGTATCATAATGAATCTTTTGATACAAACTCGACTGTTCATACTTATTCTTTTCTTTATATCCTTTTTTAAACAAACATAGGTAATCTGTTTCTGTTAAACAACAAATGTGCAGGTGATAAACCTTGTAATGGTGATGTTCTGTAATTTAATAATGCCAGATATAAATCAGTGTTTGTTTCTTCACCTTTTTTGTTAATAATCTTTTTACTATTAACACCAATTTTCACTAGCCCATTAGATTATGGGTAACCTGGACTTGATGTAATATGTTTGGAATGATATGCTATGGCAAAGCTTTTCAACTCTTGACTCTTGAAACTAAGATCCATTATCAGTTGTTACTATATTGGGAATGCCATACCTTGCAAAAATTTATTTCATTTTATTAATGACTTGTTTGGCATGTTTTCCAGTATAGATATATTTAGGAAAATGCAAGTAATCAAGAGCTATAACATATGCAGGTCTTTTATATTCAAATAGATCTAAACCTACTTTAGATCAAGGTCTTGAATTTTCATGAATAAATGTCAGGTTTTCTAGACTGAGCATTTCTACATCTTTTTTACAAATGTCACATTCTTGTATATAATGCTCTGTTTTTGTTCATTTGTCACCAATACAGAACCTCTCTTGCTCTGTTTACATTTTTCTATGCCTAACTGTCCCTCCTGTGTGTGTTTCAACATCTCTGCTGTTAACCCTAAAAGGAATTACTACCATTACGTTTAAACAGAATTCCTTCAATTACTGGTAAACCTTGAATAAATTGATTATATGGCTTCAGTATGATTTTATTAGTATTATTAGCCTTTCAATAGCTGTAATAATCCTTTATAAATTCTCATTCTGTCTAGTTGCTTGTACAATTTCTTCCCAGACTGTGTGACAGAATATGCTCCTGTGTTCATGCACCCTACACACTATTGTAATAATGTTTGTACAAGGTATGCCTGGTATGGTGTGACGAAGTGGGACTGTTCTTAATGGTTCCTCCGAATATTGTGGGGGTGCCTCAATTTCCCTTATGCAGTTCTTAAGTATCTAGGTGGTGGGGTAAGGGTGTATGATCACTGCAGAGCCCTAGAGGGCAGGTGTGTGCAGGGGTCTGGACACAGAGAATGGCCGACACCCTGTTTCCTGGCAACTGATGGCCTGGACCCTTCCCCCCTGCAAGGTGAGAGCTAAAGGGTTGGAGAACAAAGGAATCAGGTGACCTCCTGGCCTGGGAAAGGAACAAAGCCCAGAGGAGGGGGGGCTGGAGGGAGTTTCAGTTTGGGGCTGGCTAGGACATGGAGTGAAGGGCAGACGTGGTTGTCTGGCTCACTGCCCTCCAAAATGGACCCAGCTGAGGGGTCCTGTTCTCTGCACCTGCAAGCTCTGTTTTAGACCATGTTCCTGTCGTCTAATAAACCTCTGTTTTACTGGCTGGCTGAGAGTCCCGTCTGACTGCGAAGTTGGGGTGCAGGACCCTCTGGCTTCCCCAGGAGCCCCGCCTGAGCGGTCTCGCTGTGGGAAGCACACGGAGGGGCAGAGGATGCTGAATGCTCCAAGGTCAGACCCAGGAAGGTGGAAGCCGTGTGAGCTGTTTGCCCTGCGGACAGGCTGCTCACCGGAAGGCGACTGCCCCAGAGTCCTGACTGGCTTCATGGGGAGCAGTTCCAGAGCATCGCCCGGGCACTCCGTGACAACTGGTGGCAGCGGTGGGATCTACTGCACCCCGTGGATGGCGCTTCCTGCAGTAAGTGACTGGGGAGCAGTAAAACAAAGGGGGATTGATGGGGACTAGGCGTGCTGAAGATTCAGAGAGAGACGGTTTCAGGGGGCAGTTAACCCCTAGGATTGTGTGACCAGAGAAAAGGACTTTTGCAGTAACAGGGTCCCCCGGGGGACTGCAGCGAGCGGTCCCAGGGGCGGAGGAGTCTGCAGCTCGACCCTGGCAAAGAGGTGGTGACCTCGAGAAGGGCTGGCACACTAGGGGTTCTCCCTGGAAACCGTGGGGAGCTGCGAGCACACAGGCCTGTGAGTCCACAACAACTTGGGAAGAGTGGAGTGATGGTCTGTCACCGTCTTCTTAAGAAGGACATTGTAACCCTGTGCAAAAAGAGAGGGTTGAGCATTGGAAAGTTCACCAAAGCACAGTTAATCGTGCAGCTGGAGGAGGATGACCGCTCTAAGGGACAGATTCCTGACCCCAAATGGGGCTATAGCAGGATCTGGGAGCAGCTGGAGTAGTAGCCAGGCATCGCCAAGACTCCTGTCCCCGACCAGACGAGGGTCTTCACGATCGGGTTCCCCATCCGGGGATCGGAGATGGACGGGATTGGAGCTGAGTCCGAGAGAGCAAGAGGACTGTGAGAGACAGCGAGAGCCCGAGAAAGAGCTGCAGAAGCAGCAGCAGCATGAACTGGCGGTGGGGGAGCGGAGAGGCCTAGGGAACCTCCCCGGGGTGAGTGGGGATAGACCCCGGGGGGCCAGTTCCGCAGGGAACCTCGAGACTAAATTGCTGCCCCTGGTTAAGGGGGGGGGGATGTGGATGCCCACCTCACTGCCTTTGAGCAGGCTGGAGATTTGAACCAGGGGGACCCTGCGGAAAAGCCCCGGTGTCTAGCTCCCTTGCTGGGTCCCAAGGCCATAGACTCTGTTGGCCAGATGGGTGGGGAGGTGGACAGGCTCCCACTCCTGACCCCAACCTATAGGTCTGTGTGGAGTTTCCTGGGGCCAGGCCCCTCGGACCCCCAGTGGGAGCGGAAGGTGATGGTCAATGGGGAGACATTCCTGGGGTGGCGAGATCCTGGGACAGAGAGAACTGTTGTCAGGCCCTGGGTGGTGCAGCCTCAGAGGTTGAGGGGCTGTGTGAGCTGGGTGAGGGTCCCAGGGACGAAGCCCCTCGCCCTGCCTATGGCCCAGATCCCTGTGCAGACCCAGGAGGGGTGGGGCTGGCTGGTCTTTGGGGTGCTCCAGGACACCAGCTGCGAGACCCTGTTGTGGGGCAACTGTGTCTCGTTGGGACAGGATCCAGGCCCTGCTCCTGTAACGGCCAAGGGTTTGAATTTGAATCCAGGGAACCAATCGGTGGAGAGGGAAACGGTCAGTGAAAATGCAGATGACCTGGCTGGCAGCAGGGAGGAGCCGCTAGGCTCAGGCTACCTGCCTGCCTGTAAGCAGACCCCTGGGGCTGGGTGGGACAGAGAGATGCTCCCTGCGCCCTTGCACTCCGGAGAGGGGGCTCACGCTGGCTCTGATGCAGTGAGGAAAGCAGCGAGCTCGCTGCCTACCCCCACTGGCACAGCAAGGGCAGCGCTGAGCACAGGGGGAGCTGAGACCCCAGCTGAGTGGGGGGAGACACAGGCAGGGGAGGGGATCTGTGGGGAGTGGCAAGGTGCTTGGTAAGGAAAGTTTGGATGAGCCTAGGCAGCCTTGTGATCTGATGGCTTTGTCTAGTCAGCAGGGTGGGAAGGCGAGGAGAGTGGAAGATGAGTGTCCCTGGACCTTACCTGTTAGCTGGGTGGACAATTGGGACAGTGAAGGAAACGTGCCTGTGCCTGTCAGAGGTATTGACTTGCCTGTGGAGGGAGCTACCCTGATCTCCAAGCAGGTGTCTGTGATCAGCCTTGTGTGCTGGGACAAGGGGAATGAGATCCCAAGCTGTGTGTCTGGTAAAGGAGAAAGTGTGTCCGGCTCTTCTTGGTCTGTGGAGCAGACAGAAGGGGCCTTGCAGCCTGTGATGGTTGAGCGTTGTGCAGTTGTCTCAGAGCTGGTTCTGGATTCAGCTAAAGCCCAGGAAGGGAAGGGTCCTAAGTTTGTGTCTGCTCAGGAGAATGGCCCTGTAACTAGGTCGCATCCAGTTAGTGTCTATGTAAAATCCCAGAGACCAGACAATTCTGGTGCTTGTATTTTGCCTGTTGCTCGTGTGTGGTTGGGAAAGGGTGTCGCAACTCTGTCTAATCAGGGTGAGATCCTAGCCAGGGCACAAGGAGAGCGTGAAGGTGATGTGATTGTGTTACCTATGGAGGGTGTGGAAACCTGTAGCAAGAAGGAAAAGATTCCTGAACTTGTGTGTGGCAAAGGGAAGGAGAAGGCTTCTGACCATTTATCTAGGAAGTCTGTCAGTTTGCCTGAAAGGGGATTGTGTAGGAATCCACCGGACGGGCCATAGGTAATTCTGGATGTAAGGGAGACCCAGAAAGAGTCTGTTGTTGCTCAGGAACGTGTTCCTCTAGAGCAAGCCCTAGGTAAAGAGGGTAAGAGCAGAATTTCTGGGAGGGGTGAATTGTTGCATAGAAAAGCCCTCGGGAAAGGAATCCTCATGGAGTCTTTGCAAGCAGTTTACTGCAACTGAAGGGTGTGAAAGTGATTTAATCAAGAAAGTTTCAGTTCCTAACAGCCAGAAATTTTCTGTTGTGAATGGATCCACTGACTGTCCTGTTGAAAGACCCAGTGTGGATAGCTTTGAGAAGGTCTCAGATGGAGTGAAAGCTGTTAAGAAACTTAAACAGTCCTATAACCAAGTGGCTGTGTTTGGCCAGCTTGTTGGGGAGAAGACCCAATCCAAGTTTGACCCCCTGGGGTTTTGGGGTGGCCAAAGGGCGGGCCGCAGAAACCTTCCCACATGCGGCCTGCGAGTGCTATCGACCACCCCCGACCTAAGGGAGGGCGTGAAACTGGAAGGGCCTGGTGTAACTCCTACCAAGGAATGGCAGAGACGCTGGGGCATCCATGGGAACGTTGGTGGCTTCGAACTTCCCCAGGTCACCGCCTAAAGTGACCCCGCTCAGTTCGATCTCGAAGGGGGGAGAGATGTGACGAAGTGGGACTGTTCTTAATGGTTCCTCCGAATATTGTGGGGGTGCCTCAATTTCCCTTATGCAGTTCTTAAGTATCTAGGTGGTGGGGTAAGGGTGTATGATCACTGCAGAGCCCTAGAGGGCAGGTGTGTGCAGGGGTCTGGACACAGAGAATGGCCGACACCCTGTTTCCTGGCAACTGATGGCCTGGACCCTTCCCCCCTGCAAGGTGAGAGCTAAAGGGTTGGAGAACAAAGGAATCAGGTGACCTCCTGGCCTGGGAAAGGAACAAAGCCCAGAGGAGGGGGGGCTGGAGGGAGTTTCAGTTTGGGGCTGGCTAGGACATGGAGTGAAGGGCAGACGTGGTTGTCTGGCTCACTGCCCTCCAAAATGGACCCAGCTGAGGGGTCCTGTTCTCTGCACCTGCAAGCTCTGTTTTAGACCATGTTCCTGTCGTCTAATAAACCTCTGTTTTACTGGCTGGCTGAGAGTCCCGTCTGACTGCGAAGTTGGGGTGCAGGACCCTCTGGCTTCCCCAGGAGCCCCGCCTGAGCGGTCTCGCTGTGGGAAGCACACGGAGGGGCAGAGGATGCTGAATGCTCCAAGGTCAGACCCAGGAAGGTGGAAGCCGTGTGAGCTGTTTGCCCTGCGGACAGGCTGCTCACCGGAAGGCGACTGCCCCAGAGTCCTGACTGGCTTCATGGGGAGCAGTTCCAGAGCATCGCCCGGGCACTCCGTGACATATGGTATTTAAAAAAACCTCAATTTGTTGATCAATAATGTCATGGCAAAATGCACATAGCAACATTATATGTAAAGTTATGAACATAAGCTGAAATCATGACTGAAGTGTATGTTTCCTGGATAAGTCTGGGGAGGGACTAAACCAGTTCCTCTGAGGCAAAGGGCAAGCTGAGGCCTCAGCCAGGTGTCAATGAGGCTGATGGACCATTACCTGTGAAGTGGCCATTTTTTGGCAAGGAAGAGGCAGGCACAAAAAAATCTACATCTTAGCTAAGAAACAGCATGGAGTTTCTTTTCTTCACCAGACTGCCTGTTGGTAGGGTTGCCAATTTTGGTTGGGTGTATTCCTGGAGGTTTTTTCACATGATGTTTTTAAATTAAAGATTAATCTGGAAATGCTTCTCAAGGGGGGGCAGCCACCCCAAGACACCTCTCTCTTCCCCTGCCCGTTGCAGTGTCAGCACATGAGAAGACAAAAGGAAACACCTGTTGGACTTTGGGGGCGGGGTCCTGACCTGAAGAGTTTGGACAATAACCATGCTGGAAGCAGGTGCTGAGAATTTTTGTTTGAATCTAATATAGTTAGGCACTAGTCAACATTTTTTCTGTTTTGTCTTGTAACTAGGGTTTCCAACCCTCCAGGATCGTCCTGGAGTCTCCAGGAATTAAAGATCAATCTTTAAAGATTATGTCATGGGATGAAATCTCCAGGAATATGTCCAACCAAAAATTGGCAACCCTAGTTGTAACCATTTCAGATTAAGTGAGTACAAGTAATGAGGCATAAAAGTCAATCTCTTTGTAGTTAATAAGCTTGTTTTACTGTTATCTAATCCAGTGTGTTTAAGTGGGAGTGTCTGCGTACTCTATTTAAAATAATAAAATGGCATATTATTCCCTTTAAGGATTAACAGACTGTATATATTTGTATTGTCCAACTCAGGCCTGGGCAGTGTAGCACATACACTTCTGGAGAAATGTTGGGGTCACCCTGTAGTATAACCAAGGCTGGTGAGAGCCAGAGTGTAACTGGCAGGCTGCAGTTATACACAGACACTCAGGGTGTGGCTTGCATGCTGGAAGGCTGTTTGTGAGCGGGTCATGGGGGAAGATACTACAGCAAGGCATAAGGCACCCAAGGTTGCAGAACCACCTGTGGTCTGGATTGTGCACTCCGATATAGAAAACGGTTTAAGTACATTTACATGTACCACATCCCCCTTCTTCAGTTACATTGATTATGCAATAAGCTCTAGAAACGGTATCAGCAACAATTAATGATTTGCTTGGCTGATACCCTAATTTTAAATAATTGAAAAAATAATCTTTGGAACTGAGACGGTATGTCTGTCGTGTTCCTTTTTGAAATATTAACTAATGGTTTGTGATCTGTTTCTGCCAATACTGGTCTACCCTATATACATGTGAAATTTTTGCATGCAAAAACCAATGTCAAAGCCTCTCTCTCGGAGCATACTGACATTCCATTTTTGATATGGCTCTAGGATGCATAAGAGAGTGATTTCCATACATCACCCTACTTTTGTAATAGAACTGCTCCTAGGCTTTGTTTGGAGGCATATGAAGACAATTTTATAAGTCTGTTACTATCTAATCATTTTAATATTGGAGCTGTTTTTATTAGTTGCTTAAGATGCTTAAATTCTTGTTGCTGTTGACAGTCCCATTTCCAATTATTACTTTTACAAAAAGAAAAGGAGTACTTGTGGCACCTTAGAGACTAACCAATTTATTTGAGCATGAGCTTTCGTGAGCTACAGCTCACTTCATCGGATGCATACTGTGGAAATTGCAGAAGACATTATTATATACACAGACACCATGAAACAATACCTCCTCCTACCCCACTCTCCTGCTGGTAATAGCTTATCTAAAGTGATCATCAAGATGGGCCATTTCCAGCACAAATCCAGGTTTTCTCACCCTCCGCCCCCCCACAGACAAACTCACTCTCTTGCTGGTAATAGCCCATCCAAAGTGACCACTCTCTTCACAATGTGTATGATAATCAAGGTGGGCCATTTCCAGCACAAATCCAGGTTTTCTCACCCCCCCCACCCCCATACACACACAAACTCACTCTCCTGCTGGTAATAGCCTATCCAAAGTGACCACTCTCCTTACAACGTGCATGAAAATCAAGGTGGGCCATTTCCAGCACAAATCCAGGTTTTCTCACCCCCCCCCCCCCCCACACACACACAAACTCACTCTCCTGCTGGCAATAGCTCATCCAAACTGACCACTCTCCCCACAATGTGCGTGACAATCAAGGTGGGCCACTTCCAGCATAAATCCAAGTTTAACCAGAACGTCGGGGGGGGGGGGGGTAGGAAAAAACAAGGGGAAATAGACTACCTTGCATAATGACTTAGCCACTCCCAGTCTCTATTTAAGCCTAAATTAATAGTATCCAATTTGCAAATGAATTCCAATTCAGCAGTTTCTCGCTGGACTCTGGATTTGAAGTTTTTTTGTTGTAAGATAGCGACCTTCATGTCTCTGATTGCGTGACCAGAGAGATTGAAGTGTTCTCCGACTGGCTTATGAATATTATAATTCTTGACATCTGATTTGTGTCCATTTATTTTTTTACGTAGAGACTGTCCAGTTTGACCAATGTACATGGCAGAGGGGCATTGCTGGCACATGATGGCATATATCACATTGGTGGATGTGCAGGTGAACAAGCCTCTGATAGTGTGGCTGATGTTATTAGGCCCTGTGATGGTGTCCCCTGAATAGATATATGCCATCATGTGCCAGCTCTAGACAATGCTTTAGTTAATCTTATATCATGCTCTTCTAAAGTTGTCCCTTATTATTTTATCTATGTACACTTTCAAAAATGTTTTGTATTGCTCTATGAAATACCTCTGGAGCTGAATGTAATCCAAAAAATCTTTTAAACCAGTAACAGCCAAAAGGTGTATTAAACATACATTGCAATCAACTTTCTTGCTCCAACGGTATTCGCCAAAATCCATTTGAAGCATCGAAAGTATTTTGCTCCTGACAGTTGTCCAACTGTTTCTTAGTAAGTATTTTAAGATGTTTCCTTTTAACAGCCTTAAACAAGTCTTTTAGATCTAAACATAAATGTAATGATCCATCTTTATTTTCTACTGTTAATAATGAATTCACCTACTCTAATTATATCTAAATTAACTAACCCAATTTTTTGTATCCTATTTTTTAAAGCTAAGGACATCTTTCTAGTTGCATGTATTACTGGTTTATTTCATTTAACTCTTTTTTTTACACATTATATTCAATTTACCAATGCCAGTGAATAACTCTGTAAGTGGCTGTTTTCTTTCCAGTGTCTTGGAATCCTGAATAGTCTGAATTCTACCAGGTAGATTTAGTGTTAAACATTGTTTCTAAATCTAATATAGAAATGTTTTCCCTTAACTACTACAAATCTTGTTTTCTAAATTACCTTTAACTATGACCTGTAATTCATAAATAGCAATAAGAATTTTTTCATCCCTATAATATTGTAAGTTAATATGTATTTGTTATAACTACAGAGTTTACTTTTAGACATTTTAAATTTTTTTCTGAAATTACATTAGATTGTGGACCGGTATCTATTACATAGGAGATAGTGTAATTGACCAATCCTCCTTGTAGTTCAAAGTCACTGTTTCAAAATACCTAGAAACAAGTTTCTTCTTCTGTTATGTCAGCTCTGTTGTCCTTATTTGGTATTGTGTGAGAAATATACATTTAGTTCAACATTCAAAAGTTAAAGTTCTTCCAGACTTCTGTTTATAAACTTTTGTGAAATGATTGTTTCTTGCAGATATAACAAGTTTGACCATATGTTGGACATTGCCTAGGTTGGTACCTCCTTCCACATCTAGAACGTTCTTTCATATGATTATATGTTTTAACTTTAATACTTTCACTCTGTTTTCCTCCATACTACTATTTTTTTAACTTCTCTATTCTTCAGTTTGTTTTCTTTCTTTCTTAAATGGGCAATCACTGTTGATTAAGTTCAGCAGTTTGACACATTCTTGCTGCTTTTTCCAGATTTATATGTGGCTCTAGTCAACTTGCTTACGCTGAAATCTTTATATACCCATCACAATTTCATCTCTTTCATTGACTCAAATTCTGGAAATTATATTCTGACTTATCTTCAGATCTGTTAAAAATGTTTCAAAAGTCTCTTTGTCCATTTGATTTCTTGAGTGAAATCTTTCAATTTTTTTTTTGTAAACAGTATTCCTCAGATTAAGACACACTCTTAGAATATTCTCTAACCTTAAAATCAGATGAATTATATAATTGTTTCAAGTCCATCTTTTTGAATATTGCAGGTAATCTTTTATTCATCTTCCTTTTGAGTAGATCCCAAGGCCCTCAAAAATCAATCAAGTTCACATTTAAGCTTTTTCCAATTTTCTGCAGCATTTCTTGACATTTTTAGGAATGGGGGCACTCTTAATTGATCCATCTTATTTCAATCAAACTTGTTTTTCACTTATGAGTAACCTTTTTACCTCAGGGTGGTGGTGGTTTGGGGTTTTTTTTTTTAACTTCTAGTTCTTTTTATCAGTACTATCTCTCCTGGTACCCTGTGTTTTATATTCATGTAATTCACCAGTCTTCATAATTATTCATTGCTAATAACTTGTCTTTTTTAGATACATAGTTAACATATACACAGAGCATCTGAACTCAGGTCAATCTATCAGTCTAACCTAAAACCAACTGCCTCTTCCAACAGTCAGCTTCCACATCTTGAAGAATCTGTTCATTCTCAATGCCACAGTAACATCAAACCTGGTACCTTTCATAATATAGAGCTGCCCTCTTGTATGGAAAAGTGTGTGTGTGTGTGTGTGTTGCAATTCTCCACCAACCATGCAAATCTTTGTGTAAGTGGTCCATCTGAATGACATATTTTTACCGAGCGTGTTGAGCCTGTACAAGGTCACTCTGCATTAACACATCCTTCCTAAGTATATGGGGCACCCATGTTTCAAGGCTGCGGGTGAGCAAGTCTGTAACTTGATTGTCAGGCTGTTGTAGAGTTCTGCTGTGTAGATTGGTCTGAATAACTGAATCTGTTTAACTGGGTTAGCCAGTTCTCCTGCCTCCCATGTTTCACTGTAAGAGGACATTCCACACCCTGGGACACCCACATTCCTCTGCACCTAGTACCAGCAGCTAAGGCAATGCAGAGTAATTGCCCAGACTTCCCCCTATAGAGAACACTGTCCAGTGGAGCACCACAGGTGAGGGGAAGAGGTCAATACTGGGACACTTGCTAAATATTTTCAATAATGACTTATCTGAGATTTCATTTCTCGATTATACCAAAATATCGAGATGTGGCAAACACAAGAAACTCGGTTGTATAAATACCCAGCCACTTACTGGACCTGTGGGCCACATGCAATGAACAACTAGCTGAGATTCATTATTGCAGTCTTGAATGCAGCAGGATACAAGCACCAGGACAGCTATGTGGAAGGTGAAGACAGAGGATGACCTACTGGTAACAAGCAATGCCAAGCTAAGCATGAGCCTGCAGTGCAAAGCTTTAGGGAAAAAAGTCCAATGCTGTTTTAAGATGTCTATGGAGGTATCACCTGTAAAAAAAACTGTGTGGTAAGTGTCACTCTATAGAACTAGTGTGACTTTGTCTGGAATACGGAGTGGAGTTTTGGTCTCCATGCTTCAGGCAAAAGCTACGTAAAATACAAATGTCAAATATAGGAGGATTGGAGGACAACACGAGGAGAAAGAGCTGGAGCTAAATGTGCGGTGTTGAGAAAGGAGAACCTCCCTGGAGATATGACCCAAAACTATAAAATGAGCACTGAAAGAAGGGAACTCTTGTGTTCTGAAGGCAGCAGGACATGTGATGACTAAAGAGCAAGAAGTTCAAGTGTTGATATGATGATTTTCAACGGTAACAGAGAGCAAGCAGTGACGAACTCTCAAGGCCAGGTGGTGGAGGCCCTGGTGATGCAACACAAGCTAGATATGGAGGATGGAGAACTGAAAAAGGCAGTTCTGTGGTGATCTTGCACGGGGAGTTTCCCTTGCACCCTCTAAAATCTGTAAATGGGGTTCCTAGTCGAGCTGCATGATCACTTATTGATTATAGAGCAATGTCAAGCCATGATGAAACATGAAGATGAAATATATACATGTGATGCTAAACCTGTGGGCCAGCTCAAAAATTGTAACAGTTAATGCTTGGAAATTACAAGTTTGTGGGCCAGACCTTTGAAAAACAGGCTGTTAGGTACCAGATGAGCGGAACTCATAAATGAAGTTCACCCAGGACTGGAAGGGGAACCTCTCAAACATGACTCCCATCATGGCCACCTCATGCTCTGAAGAGGGGGAAACATTTAACATTAAAGGAACCCTGAGTAACTCTTACTCCTATAGATTCCCTCTGTCTGCAGTGACTATTAACTTTCTGGTACCTTACAGGCAGATGCTGGGAAGGGGTAGATAGCCATGTGTTGCTAGAACTGAACACCTGGTAACAACATGCACCCAATACTGGTTGTGCAGTAGAACTGGAAATCCCTGATTGCGTGGAGTGTGTGTGGGTGACTGCACCAGTTTTCATATGCTGAACAGCATCAGGCCCAATGAGAATATCAATAGGAGACCCCCAAGAAACTGCATGGTGCTGCAGGAAGTGGTGTTAATGACTCGTGCAGGGGTGTTTTGAGTCAATAAGGAACCAATATTTCAGAATGATGGCAGGGGAATCTATTCAGCTGCAGATGCCATCTTTCTTTTGAGACCTAAAAATGGAGGCCCTATCTGGAGTCATCAAAAAAGCTGCTTTCCATATGAGGAAAAGTGTTGCCCCATCCTAATTCCAGTTTGGGTAATTACATCCTTCTGACATACATTCTCCCCCACCATACACAGTTTCAGTCACATACAGTGTCTTCCCTTGCTCTTCTCATTTGCATTGCTCCGGGGCACATCACCCCAGAGGCCCCTACATTTCAGTGGTGGGGGAGTGATCCAGTCTGTAAAGTGCTCTGGGATGTGTAGGGGGTGAAAGGTGCTGGAGAAATGTCTGCTGTAACATAAGATGCGAAGAAGAGCTCGAAAGCTTGTCTTTCATCGACAGAAGTTGGTCCAGAAAAAGATATTACCTTACCCAGTATGTCTGTGCTGTAACATAATTTATTAATTTCACTGCTGGCCTCACTTATTTTTAGAGGAAGTACATTGACCTGCCCTGAGGGGAATCCGTGTCAACTGCCCTCCTTGCCTTCCTACGCAAAAGGCTTCCACTGCTCCCTATGAGACTAACAGTGGGGAAGCAGCCACAGCTGGGGCCATGCCCCAATCAGGCCACCGCTGGCCCTATAAAAGGGCTGTGAGCCAGGAGCTGAGTCAGTCTCTCTCTAGCTGGGGAGAGCAAGAGAGAAGGACCTGGCTGCTTGGGAGAAAAGGGTGCCTGTAGTGGAGCAGGACTGGGGAAAGACCAGAGGAGCTGGGAAGCTCCAGTCTGGCAACTCCCCAGGCTGAGGCCTTGCTAAAGGCCAAAGACGGTACTGGGGCTGCAGAGGTACAGTCTGGGATTAGGCAGAGGCAGCTGGTCCAATACCCCCTTGCCAGTGATGATTGGTTTACAGACTGCAGTCTGCCCCAGTGAGCAGGGGCTAGATGGTGACTGGCAGTAGCCACTGAGGCGAGGTGGAGATGGAGGGTTGGGGGTTCCCCTGGGAGGTGAAACCCAGAGTGTGGGGGCATTGCCAGAGGGCAGTACCCCCAAGGAAAGGGGCACCGGGGTCCGTGAAGGACACCGGGCCAGCAGCAGGCAAGATACCGGCCTGCAGGGGGTGTTCTGGGCTGGAAGAGCTAATTCCCGAGACAACCAGCAGGAGGCGCTGCACGGGTGAGTCATCGCTGGGCTATAGATGGCCATGGGTGTGCAGAGCTGTGGTGAAGCCAGCTGCCACGTGAGCTCTCCAGGAGGGGGAGGGGACACAACTTTGGACTGAAGCAAAGCTGATTAGTTTTTGGCACAGACATGTGAAAGGAATTTCTTCTGCCTCAGGAGGTGCAGGTGATTCCTCTTCCCAGCACCGAGATCAGTTGCTCGTCCAACACAGGGCTCCATAAGTAAGGCCTGCTGGCTTTAGACAGTTTGGGGGAAGGGAAGGAAGGTGCCAAGGATATGCTGCTGGGACTTGTTAATATTGCCCATGTGCAGTTTGGTTCCATTTAGGCTGGGACTGGGGGAGACTGTAGTGATTTTAGATGAAGAGCTGCAGGCTCCCACATGCTGATGACCATTACAGAGGTGCCAAGCTGGATGCTCAAAGTACTGATCACAGCAGCTCCTCGCTGGAGCCACAGGGATGCCAGCCTAGGACACCCGAAATGCTGCTCTAATCATTGCAGCAGGATGTCTAAGGGAAGCATTTGCAGCTCACATAAGCAAAAACCATAGCTGCTTCTTTCCCTGCTAAAGTAAGGGAGTGCCTCCCCCTTCCCTCCCTCCTTCAAACAACTAGGTTGCCCTTCCCACTCTGTCTCAAGGGAGCTGAGCTGAAACTGAACACCCACACCATGCTGTGCCCAGTGATCGTGGGAAGGGATTAAGGAGAAGCAGTCACGCTGCTGCTGACACCAGGCACACCTCCCTGGTGCTCTTCAGACACCTGCCTGTGGGTATTAACTCTAATTCTCCCTCCCATGGATGCTGTGACAGGAGCACTTTGATTAATTAGGCCGGGCCTTTCCGCTTGCTAAAGCAGTTTGAGGTGGGAGGCCACCCTTAGCTCCCAGCCTGGGGAGATGTTTCTTTAGCGCTAGTGAAAGGGGTGAGATTGGTGCCCCTAGCAATCAAATTCTGTAGCTGAAACACAGGGGCAGCAGGCACAGTGCCAGTGGGTGATTCCCCCCAGAAATAGAGGCGGTTCAGAGTAAGCCCTGGTCTACACTAGGAGTTGAGGTCAGATTTAGCAGCGTTAAATGGATTTAACCCTGCACTTGTCCACATGACGAAGCCCTTTTTTTCGACTTAAAGGGCTCTTAAAACCGATTTCTTTACTCCACCCCCAACAAGGGGATTAGTGCTGAAATTGGCCTTGCCGGGTCAAATTTGGGGTACTGTGGACACAATTAGACGGTATTGGCCTCCGGGAGCTATCCCAGAGTGCTCCATTGTGACCGCTCTGGACAGCACTCTCAACTCTGATGCACTGGCCAGGTAGACAGGAAAAGGCCTGTGAACTTTTGAATTTCATTTCCTGTTGGGCCAGCGTGGCGAGCTGCAGGAGAGTGCAGAGCTCATCAGCAGAGGTGACCATGATGGAGTCCCAGAATCGCAAAGGAGCTCCAGCATGGACCGAACAGGAGGTACGGGATCTGATCGCTGTATGGGGAGCGGAATCCGTGCTATCAGAACTCCGTTCCAGTTTTCGAAATGCCAAAACATTTGTCAAAATCTCCCAGGGCTTGAAGGGCAGAGGCCACAACAGGGACCCGAAGCAATGCTGTGTGAAACTTAAGGAGCTGATGCAAGCCTACCAGAAAACCAGAGAGGCAAACGGCCGCTCCAGGTCAGAGCCCAAACATGCCGCTTCTATGATGAGCTGCATGCCATTTTAGGGGGTTCAGCCACCACTACCCCAGCCGTGTGCTTTGACTTCTTCAATGAAGAGGGAGGCAACACGGAAGCAGGTTTGGGGAACGAGGAAGATAGCTTACAGCAAGTAAGCAGAGAAACCGGTTTTCCCGACAGCCAGGAACTGTTTCTCACCCTGGACCTGGAGCCAGTACCCCCCGAACCCACCCAAGGCTGCCTCCCGGACCTGCCAGGGGGAGAAGGGACCTCTGGTGAGTGTAACTTTTAAAATAGTATACATGGTATAAAAGCAAGCATGTTTAATGATTAATTTGCCCTGGCATTTGCGGCCAGTACAGCTACTGGAAAAGTCTGTTAAAGTGTCTGGGGATGGAGCGGAAATCCTCCAGGGACATCTCCATAAAGCTCTCCTGGATGTACTCCCAAAGCCTTTGCAAAAGGTTTCTGGGGAGGGCAGCCTTATTCCGTCCACCATGGTAGGACACTTTACCACTCCAGGCAAGTAGCACATAGTGAGGAATCATTGTAGCACAAAGCATTGCAGTGTATGTTTGCTGGCATTCAAGCAACATCCGTTCTTCATCTCTCTGTGTTATCCTCAGGAGAGTGATATCATTCATGGTCACCTGGTTGAAATAGGGTGCTTTTCTTAAGGGGACATTCAGAGGTGCCCGTTCCTGCTCGGCTGTTTGCCTGTGGCTGAACAGAAATGTTCCCCGCTGTTAGCTGCAGGGAGGGGTGAGGACTAGCCAAGTGGTGCGGGGGAGACAAAATGCAACCTTGGAACGAAAGCATGTGTTATGTATGTAATGTTAACAGCAAGGTTTACCCTGAAAGAGTGTACCCATTGTTCTATAAAATGTGTCTTTTTAAATACCACTGTCCCTTTTTATTCCTCCACCAGCTGCATGTGTTTCAAGGATCACAGGATCTTCTCCTTCCCAGAGGCCAGTGAAGATAAGAAGGCAAAAAAAACACACTTGCAATGAAATGTTCTCTGCCTCCACACATTCATCTGTGCTCTGTCAGTGTGGGAGGACAGCATGAGCTCAGACAATGTCACAGTGCAGGAAAGCACAAAATGACCAGGAGGAGAGGTGGCGGGCTGAAGAGAGGGCTGAAGCTGAAAGGTGGCGGCAGAGTGATGAGGAGGAGGCAGGATTCAATGCTGAGGCTGCTGGAGGATCAAACTCAAAAGCTCCAGCGTATGGTTGAGCTGCAGGAAAGGCAGCTGGAGCACAGACCGCTGCTACAGCCCCTGCGTAACCAACTGCCCTCCTCCCCAAGTTCCATAGCCTCCACACCCAGACACCCAAGAACACGGTGGGGGGGCCTCGGGCCACCCAGCCACTCCACCCCAGAGGATTGCCCAAGCAACAGAAGGCTGGCATTCAATAAGTTTTAAACTTTTAAAGTGCTGTGTGGCCTTGTCCTTCCCTCCTCCACCACCCCTCCCAGGCTACCTTGCCAGTTATCCCCCTATTTGTGTGATGAATTAATAAAGAATGCATGAATGTGAAGCAACAATGACTTTATTGCCTCTGCAAGTGATGATCAAAGGGGGGAGTGGAGGGTGGTTAACTTACAGGGAAGTAGAGTGAACCAAGGGGGGTGGTGTTTCATCAAGGAGAAACAAACAGAAATTTCGCACCATAGCCTGGCCAGTCATTAAACTGGTTTTCAAAGCTTCTCTGATGCGCACCGTGCCCTCCTGTGCTCTAACCGCCCTAGTGTCTGGCTGTGCGTAACCAGTGGCCAGGTGATTTGCCTCAACCTCCCACCCCGCCATAAACGCCTCCCCCTACTCTCACAGATATTGTGGAGCACACAGCAAGCAGTAATAACAGTGGGAATATTGGTTTCGCTGAGGTCTAACCGAGTCAGTAAACTGCGCCAGCGCACTTTTAAACGTCCAAATGCACATTCTACCACCATTCGGCACTTGCTCAGCCTGTAGTTGATCAGCTCCTGACTACTATCCAGGCTGCCTGTGTATGGCTTCATGAGCCATGGCATTAAGGGGTAGGCTGGGTCCCCAAGGATAACTATAGGCATTTCAACGTCCCCAACGGTTATTTTCTGGTCTGGGAATAAAGTCCCTTCCTGCAGCTTTTGAAGCAGACCAGAGTTCCTGAAGATGCGAGCATCATGTACCCTTCCCGGACATCTCACGTTGATGTTGGTGAAATGCCCCTTGTGATCCACCAGTGCTTGCAGCACTATTGAAAAGTACCCCTTGCGGTTTATGTACTCGCCAGCTTGGTGCTCCGGTGCCAAGATAGGGATATGGGTTCCGTCTATGGCCCCACCACAGTTAGGGAATCCCATTGCAGCAAAGCCATCCACTATGACCTGCACATTTCCCAGGGTCATTTCCCTTGATATCAGCAGATCTTTGATTGCATTGGCTACTTGCATCACAGCATCCACCACAGTAGATTTGCCCACTCCAAATTGATTCCCGACTGACCGGTAGCTGTCTGGCATTGCAAGCTTCCATAGGGCTATTGCCACTCGCTTGTGAACTGTGAGGGCTGCTCTCATCTTGGTATTCTTGTGCCTCAGGGCAGGGAAAAGCAAGTCACAAAGTTCCATGAAAGTGCCCTTACGCATGTGAAAGTTTCGCAGCCACTGGGAATCATCCCAGACCCGCAACACTATGCGGTCCCACCAGTCTGTGCTTGTTTCCCGGGCCCAGAGTCAGCATTCCACCGCATGAACCTGCCCCATTAGCACCATGATGCCCACATTGCCAGGGCCCGTGCTTTGACAGAAGTCTGTGTCCATGTCCTCATCACTCTCATCACCGTGCTGTTGCCGCCTACTCGCCCATTTTCACTTTGCCAGGTTCTGGTGCTGCATATGCTGCTGGATAATGTGCGTGGTGTTTAATGTGCTCCTAATTGCCAAAGTGATCTGAGCGGGCTCCATGCTTGCTGTGTTATGGAGTCTGCACAGAAAAAAGGCACGGAACGATTGTCTGCCGTTGCTCTGACAGAGGGAGGGGCGACTGACGACATGGCTTACAGGGAATTAAAATCAACCAAGGGGGTGGCTTTACATCAAGGAGAAACAAAAACAACTGTCACACAGAATGGCCCCCTCAAGGATTGAACTCAAAACTTTGGGTTTAGCAGGCCAATGCTGAACCCAATGCTCAACCCGCTGAGCTATCCCTCCACCTGGTATTTCAGGCAGGACTGAATCTCCATTAAACTTTTCAAGGTGCCCCTGACAGACCTCACCAAAACGATTGTCAGCGGTTGATTTCACAGAGGGAGGGGGGAGCAAATGAATACAAAACAAATCTGGTCTATTTCCTGTTTTGATCCACTCCATCTGTCTTTTACATCTTTGACTGGCAGCAGACGGTGCAGTAGGACTGTTAGCCATCCTCATCTCCTGCTTGCTCGGCAAAAGACGGTGCAATAGGACTGCCGGCAGGACTAAAGAGAATGTCCTGGTCAAGTCACTCCTATTTCAGTCCCTGCGCGCATGTTTGCCCAGGCGCTCCTGACCGACCTTACCGAGGTGGCCAGGAGCACCTCGGACACAGCGATGATGGTTTTCAGGCCTATTGCACCGTCTGCTGCCACAAGGCAATGAGCTGCTGCTGTGTAGCAATGCAGTACCACGTCTGCCAGGACCCAGGAGACGTAGGGTGACAGTGAGCTGAGCGGGCTCCATGCTTGCTGTGGTATGGTGTCTGCACAGGTAACTCAGGAAAAAAAGCGCGAAACGATTGTCTGCTGTTGCTTTCACGGAGGGAGGGAAGGAGGGCCTGATGACATGTACCCAGAACCACCCGCGACAATGTTTTTGCCCTATCTGGATCTCAACCCAGAATTCCAAAGGGCGGGAGAGACTGAGGGAACTGTGGGATAGCCACCCACAGTGCAACTCCGGAAGTCTATGCTAGCCTCGGTACTGTGGAAGCACTCCGCCGAGTTAATGCATTTAATGCACTTAGAGCATTTTCTGTGGGGACACACACGATCGACTATATAAAAACAATTTCTAAAAAACCAACTTCTATAAAATTCACCTAGTTTTGTAGTGTAGACATACCCTATGAGTCAGTTGCCTCCTGGGCACCCCCTCCTGGCCAGGGGTGCCTGGGCATTGCCCCTGCTAACAATTCCTCCCCTTTTCAGGACTCTCCCATAATTTCCACATCAAAAGGACAGTCTCACCAGCTTCTTATCAGACTTCAGTCTCCAGGCACTTCTGGCCAGGCTTTTAGTCCTCTTTCGTTTTGTTAGTACAGCAAACAAAAATTGAAAACAACATTACTCTGCTAGTGTTGAATTCTGGCCTCAGGGTGTCTCTTCCACAGTTTCCTGCCTCTGGCAGTCTCACCAACTCTCTCAGTGCTCCAGCTGCAGCTTTTCTCTCACTCTCTGGCTTCCTCCTTGTTGCAGCTTCCTGCTGCTCTGATAGTGGGACCACCTGATCCAACCCAGGTGTGGCTCCTTCATAATCAGGGTTGGCTAGCTTTAGGCACTCAAGCCCCTATGGGAGAGGTCCTCTGTTACAGGCTATTCAATCCTTGGCTTCTGTGCTGAGAATTAGTGCCAGTAGTCATGGGGCTTTTGCCATGTGGGCACTTACCTAAGGGCTTGTCTAGATGAACTGTTAGTGCGTGGCAAGCTGGGCTGTAAATGCACAGCACACTAGGGTGCCACACACTAACTGTCTGTGTGGACCCGGCTACCATGCGCTGAAAGTTTCCTAGTATACACTAATCTACTCCTGTTTCATTGACTCATTTCACAGTCACTGAACTAGGTCATTAGTGGTCAACTGTGGAAAAATTCCTCTCCCATTCTCAGACCTCTGAGCCATCCACTGCCTTTGATATTTGATTATTTTCCCTTAAAAAATAAATAAATCACAACCTGTATGATACTTGAATGAAAGATCCTCCAATCTATGGTGATATTTGTCTATAATGAGCAATATCATCACCCAGGTAATTTAGTGTGCGGGACAGTCAGCTGCTAGGGAATAGGCTGAAATTATGTCCCCTACAAAGGTACTGGAGGGCAACACAATGTGGGCATTGCACTTCAGGTTTATGTGGCAGCTATCCCACTAGCCCCAACCAGTACTGAGCTCTGCCAATAAGGGTCACTAACCCTCCAGGATTGTCCTGGAGTCTCCAGGAATTAAAGATTGTCATGTGATGAACCTCCAGGAATTAGGGCTGTCAATTAATCACAGTTAACTCACGTGATTAACTCAAAAAAATTAATCACGATTAATCACAGTTTTAATTGCACTGTTAAACAGTAGCCTAACAATTGAAATTTATTAAAGATTTTTGGATGTTTTTCTACATTTTTAAATTTATTGATTTCAATTACAACACAGAATACAAAGTGTACAGTGCTCACTTTGCATTTTTATTACAAATATTTGCACTTAAAATGATAAAAGAAATAGTATTTTTCCATTCACCTCATACAAGTACTGTAGTGCAATCTCTTTACTGTGAAAGTGAGAACAGGCATTTGCATGGCACTTTTGTAGCCAGCATTGCAAAGTATTTATGCTCCAGATATGCTAAACATTTGTATGCCCCTTCATGCCTCTGTCATCGTTTCAGAAGACATGCTTCCATGCTGGTGATGCTCATTAAAAAAATAATACATTAATTACTTAGTGACTGAACTCATTGGGGGAGAATTGTATGTCTCCTGCTCTGTTTTACCCGCATTCTGCATATATTTCATGTTATAGCAGTCTCGGATGATGACCCAGCACATGTTTTAAGAACACTTTGACAGCAGATTTGACAAAACTCAAAGAAGATACCAATGTGAGATTTCTAAAGATAGCTACAGCACTCGATCCAAGGGACGAGGTGTGGAGCATGCTCGCAGAAGTCTTAAAAGAACAACACTCTGATGTGGAAACTACAGAACCGAACTACCAAAAAAGAAAATCAACCTTCTGCATGTGACTCAGATGATGAAATTGAACACGCGTCAATCCTCACTGCTTTGGATCGTTATCGAGCAGAACCTATCATCAGCATGGACGCATGTCCTCTGGAACGGTGGTTGAAGCACGAAGGGACATATGAATCTTTAGCGCATCTGGCACGTAAATGTCTTGCAATGCTGGCTACAACAGTGCCATGTGAACGCCTGTTCTCACTTTCAGGTGACACTGTAAACAAGAAGTGGGCAGCATTATCTCCTGCAAATGTAAACAAACTTGTCTGAGCAATTGGCTGAACGAGAAGTAGGACTGAGTGGACTTATAGGCTCTAAAGTTTTATATTGTTTTGTTTTTGAATGCAGTTTTTTTCTACATAATTCCACGTTTGTAAGTTCAACTTTCATGAAAAAGAGATTGTGCTACAGTACTTGTATTAGGTGAATCAAAAAATACTATTTATTTTGTTTTTTACAGTGCAAATATTTGTAATAAATAAATATAAAGTGAGCACTGTACACTTTGTATTCTGTGTTGTAATTGAAATCAATATGTTTGAAAATGTAGAAAACATCCAAAAATATTTAAATAAATGGTATTCTATTATTGCTTAACAGTGAGATTAAGCGCGATTAATTTTTTTAATCATGTCATTAATTGCGTTAATTTTTTTAATTGCTTGACAGCCCTACCAGGAATACATTGAACCCAAATTGGCAACCCTACTGCCAATGCATTTCAAGCCTGAGCTTCAGCTTCCCCTTGTGTTGCAGTTCTGAGGTCCCACGCAGCTCTGCCAAATGCCCCTCACTTCTAATCTCCATCTCTCTCTTACTTCATGAACTACTGCAATTCAGGGGTGCAAGAACTAGGGATGCTGGGAGTGCAGAAGTGGTTTCCATCATATACAGGGTTTACAGTTTTGTTCAATGGCTTTCAGTACCCCTACTATAAAAATTGTCCTAGAACCCCTGCTGCACTGGGTTGGATAAAGTCCACCATAAAGGGGGAGCTGGGATTTGGTACAAACATTCTTTTTCAAAAGGTTGTGGTGAAATTTAGGTCATTGGCAGAGAAGGTGGCTCTCATCAAAAGTTACAAAAATCCCCAAAGAAGCCAAGTTCAGTCCTGAAGGAAGTAGGCAAAACTCCCCTTGACTTCAATTGACTACCTAGCCCAATTCCTGGTTTAGACAAAGAAAAGAAGAAATATGTGGAAAGGTCATTGCCTGGCCTCCAAGAAACTTTTCTAATGGGAAAGAGGGGCCAACTGCCAATGCTGAGTTTTTGCATCCTCAGGGCTTGGAGCCTTGATGGCGAACGCTATGAGTCATCTTGATCCACAGGACATGTGGCAGAATGATGCGAAGTCTCGGTGAGGGCAATTGTGACATTCCAAAGCAAATGACAATGCTGCAAAAATCAATTGTCTCAGCTGAAGAAAAAATAGCATATGTTTACTAGAGGAGACAAAACTACTGGATAACCAAGTTGCTTTGAACAGAGTTTTGCCTCACCTACACAGAGGCGGAGTGGTAGATGAAGAATTAATAATAACTGCACTCAGGACTGTTAGGGGAAATCAACCTAGTTAGCATATGTGACTCCATTTTTGGTTTCCTCTCAGCCATTAACTAGAGGCGAGCACATCACGTACCAAGGGAGGATCCTTCAGGGTGGACAGCTGGACAGTTTCAAGATAAGGGAAACAAAGGAGACAGGAACCAGCCAACATGCCTGAAACAGTTGCTAATTCGGCTTTTTTGTAGGGGGAAGGTGGCTGCAGGGGATTGGTGGTAGATAAGGAGAAGGCCTGTTTATTGGTTTAGGCCCCCCCCACCGAGGCACACAGGCAGGATGTTTTGCCAACAGTATATAATCTGTGTGTAACCTGTAATCGGGGTCCCGTTCTGCTTAACAGAGCGGTACCACGCTCGAGCGTAATAAACCTACAAACTTTGAGATGCTCTGCAGTCTGTCTTTATTTGGTTGCCTCAGCCTAGCAACGAACTGTACGTGTCCTGACTGGATTAATTCATAACAGGACGCTCTGCTGTACACTTTAAGCCATACCAACATGCAATAAACCTCTATAGAAAAATACCTTCTTAAAATGTGGAATTAATAAAGCAAACTGAGGGGTCTGCTACTGGGAAAAAGGGCCAAGCTCAGAGTAGGAAGGGGGTGTAAAGGAAACAAATATGTGTTCAACATTAGTTTTATATGAAAAGCCAACTTTGTGGTGAAAACTGTAAAAGTGGGAAGAAATGTACTAAGATAGATGTCAAGGGAAGAATATTCCACGTTAGGGCCCAGTGTGGTCAAGCCACCATTGCATACAAATTTAAAAGGCAAGATTAACAGGCTTATTACCACACAGCAGGTGGTGTGTGTGATCAGATACCTGGCGGGATGAGGTTTAGGGGAATGGTTTTGCATGTAACTCAAGCCTACACCACTGAGGGCTTTAAAACCCAGGAGTGCCAGTTTAAAATTAAGCTACGTCTACGTACAGGATATAAAGAATGCATGGCAGGCGTAATTTGACCCTGGTAGTTCAAACCGGTGAGCAAACGTGCTTCCAGAGGCTGAACAAGTTGTGAATGATGGAGAAGCCCTGCTGAGAGCTCCACTCAGATGGAATTACAATAATAAACTGCACGGGAGCATGAGGGCCTGCAAGGGCATTGCAAGATGATAAAGATGTGGCCAGGACAAACTGTGCATCTGAAATAAACACTTTATTATGATGTCTGACACACAGCTTTCCATGGACAAAGACAGAGCCAGTGTTTTAAACATTATTCACTATCTCGGAGCAAGCCCCCTCAACAGCAGGGGCCCAAAGGAAGAGAGAACCTTCCTGTTACGTTGAGTACCTACTGCCATGATTTTTGATACCCCAGGCCTTGAAAACAAGACCGCTCTGATGCATTCTTCTAGTGAAATCAGCCAAGCATTTCTCCAGGGCAGGGACTATGGGTCTATGAAGCATGAAAGACATAGTCTTGGCAAGAGGCCTGTAGCGGGGCAGTTACCCGCTCCGGTCCTGACAGGGCTGAGGCCAGCCCTGGGAGAGGGCTGGGGCTGTGGGGAAAAGCCCAGGCTGATTAAGGGAGCAGCCACAGCTGTGGTCAGCTCAATCAGGCCCAGCTGGCCCCTATAAGAGGCTGTGAGCCAGGAGCCTAGTTATCTACAGGCAGAGGGAGAAGGGCCTAGCTGTGGGAGGGACACAGGGGCCGGTGGTAAGGTGGATCACCGGCCTGCAGAGGGTGCTCCAGTGGCTGGATGAGCTGATGGCTGCCAGCAGGAGGTGCTGCCGGGTGAGTCCAAACCTTCACAAGGCCTCATTTATATGGTGAACACATGGTGGGGGATACTACTTATTAGACCTTTGGTGAATAACACATGAATATCTATCACCACAGAACAGCCCCTCTTTTCTGTTAATGGCTCAAACCACTGGATGGCAATTTCAGACACTAGCAACTTCCTTCTTTTGCAGAAGCAATAATCCACAGGCATTTGTTCCACAAATTACTGAGAAGTCTTCTAGCCCCCAAATAGCTAGCTATATGCAATCAAAAACAAATAAAAAAAAATTCTGGTCCCTGACCAGTGTCGTCTCACCTTCAAAGAGAGGTTGTAGCCCACCTGGAATCAACCCAGGATGTCACTGGGTGTACAAATGCATCTGGAACTGAATAACCACTACCTGCTCAACTTTTTTTTTTTTTTAATCAAGGGGATAAGTTAGACTTGGTGATAACAGGCAAGCATGCCAGTGTCAGTGAATGGGTCCCTGAGGAGGGGCAGGCCTCTGCATATTTGAGGATAGTCTGTCTCCTCCCCTCATTAAACAGACATTAATAATGAATGGCCCCCACAGCTACTCCACTTGCCTTAAGCAACTAAGATAGACAAGCTAGAGAACATGAAACAATGGGTGTTACCATACACACTGTAACGAGAGTGATCACTTAAGGTGAGCTATTACCAGCAGGATGGGGGGGGAAACCTTTTGTAGTGATGATCAAGGTGGGCTATTTCCAGCAGTTGACAAGAACAGCTCAGGAACAGTGTGGCGGGGGGGATAAACATGGGGAAATAGTTTTACTTTGTGTAATGACCCATTCACTCCCAGTTATTACACAAAGTAAAACTATTTCCCCATGTTTATCCCTCCCGCCACACTGTTCCTGAGCTGTTCTTGTCAACTGCTGGAAATGGCCCACCTTGATCATCACTACAAAAGGTGTGGTCCCCCCCCTTTCCCCCCCCCAGCTCTCCTGCTGGTAATAGCTCACCTTAAGTGATCACTCTGGTTACAGTGTGTATGGTAACACCCATTGTTTCATGTTCTCTATGTATATAAATCTCCCCACTGTATTTTCCACTGAATGCATCCGATGAAGTGAGCTGTAGCTTACGAAAGCTTATGCTCAAATAAATTGATTAGTCTCTAAGGTGCCACAATTCCTCCTTTTCTTTTTGAGAAAAGCACATGGGCATCCTTCTTGAGAGACTGTCTCCCTGTAGCATACTGCAACAGCTGTGATAAGTGGAGGCTCTCGAGCTGGAGCTGCCTCAATATAAGAGAAGGGGCTGCTGGCAGGTTATTCTCCCTGGAGGAATGCTGATTCCCCTTCCTTTGATTCAAAAGAGCCAGAAACTGTGTCCTTCAGGGAATTCTACAAAGCCTCTCTCCTTCCCTCTGGCCTTTTAGCAGGAGAGGGGCACAATAAAGGCCAGTATTTGTAGCTGTGATGGTGTATTGGCAGGGTGTTGTTTGGCTGGCTGGTTATTTTCTGCTTTGGGGGGAGCTGTTAAGGTTTTACATCATTAAATTTTAATTAAGAATAGTGTTAAAAGCATCTCAATTGAGATTTTCAAAGCCGATTAGGGGATTTAGCTCCACAGCACCCCTATTCTCCTTTCAAAATCTCAACCCTTGAGTCCAGAAAAAGCACTTCTCCCACCCACCCCCCCACACCTTCTTGTTATATATCTAAATAAATCTAACCAAGTTCACTATCACTCTGAAAAGAAACATATTATTGGAGAACAGCAACAAAAGAAGAAGCAATTTTCAAGAATCTGGACCCTGGTAAAGCAAAACCCTTAAGCTGAACTTCACAGATGTGAACAGTTTCAATGAATCAGCAGGCTACTCATGTGAGTAAATGTTCACAGGATCAGGACCTTAGTGCCCATAAAATCAGCATTCGGGGATGAGGCAGCTCAGGTGCCCATTTTATCTCTGAAAAAACTTGTCATTTTTTAAGTAAAATTCTACATTTTGGGGGATGCAAATTTGGCCAAAATTGTGGTTGGTAAGATTACTAAGAAAAATGTCTTACATTATTATAGGCAATAACTTATTAAGTATAGACAATGTACATTGTACAATATACAAAGACAGTTTCAAAGAGCCTACAAACTAAAAGATGGAGACATACACAATTTGTGTTTTGTGTGGTACTAGTACATGTGTCTGTTATCAGTGTTTGAGTGCCTCTCAATGTGAGTGTTTCAATGTGTATTTTTGCTGGATCTGTGGTCTCTGTGTATTTGGATCTATGTGTGTATTTGCTGTCAGTCTGTATGTATTTACTGTTTGTGTCTCTGTGCGTTTGCTGTCAGTGGGTAATGTATACTCTCGTATGTGTGACTGTGTATTTGCTGCCTCTGTTCGTTGTCCCTGTGCTCTGTGTCTCATAGTGTGTATGTGCTCTCAGTATGCGTGTTTGCTCGCTGTATCTCTGTGTGTGTTCCACTGTCTCTCAATGTGTGTTTGCGTTTGCTTTGTGTGTGTGTGTCTCTCTCTCTCTCTCTCTCTCTCTCGGTCTGTTGTTTCAGTGCATGTTTTCCCACTGTGTGTTTGCTCTCAGCGCCTGTGATGACCTGTGTTTGCTCTGTGCATGTGTCTGCTCTCGGTGTGTGTGACTGACTGCCTCTCAGTGTGTGTATTACTTGTCCGAACATCTTTCCAAGCAGCCGGTGACTTCTTTCCCAAAGTTAGGTAACAGGCCCAGTTCTTTGCAGCCTGGTTGGCTGCGGCAGGCCCTATCAGCCAATCGTGCCAGGCGGCCCCGGCCCAGCCAGTCAGGAGGCCATTTCCACCAGCGGGCCCCGGAGCGGGGACGCGGCTCGGAGGCGGGCTGGGCAGGGCAGGGCAGGGTCGGCTTGGGACAGGCTGCTGCTCTCGCTCGCTCTCATCTGCCCAGCCGCGCGCTGCTCCGCCAATCCCGCGCCGGGCACGGCCGCAACCTCTCTCGTGACTCCCATTAGCGCCATCTGCGCCCTGCACCCAGCGGGCCTCTCCGGGACACAGCATGTCCGGCTGCGACAACCTCGGCGTCCCGCCTGCCATGGACTTCCCCGAAGTGCTGAAGTCCCTGCTGGAGTACTCCTTACCCTGGGCCGACACGCTCGCAGGTAGGCGGGGGCCCCCCTCCCTGCCTTGCCCCCCCCCCAGCGCTCCGCTGCCCGGCTGCGCTCCCCCGGGAGAGGGCGAGGCAGGGGTCCCGGTAAGACGGATCGCCAGCCCCGGGACAGGGGCGCGGCTGCCGAGCCTTTGGGGCTCTGCTCCCAGCGAGCCTGGCGGGCTTTGCGCCGCAATAGGCGCAACTCCTCGCCACCGGCCGATCCTCTGCCCTGTTCGGCCCGTTTCACAAGAACGGCCGAGCCTCCGGCTGTTGCTGCTGCCCCTCGCCCCCAGGGGCCCACGGTGGGAACTAGTCACCCAGGGGGCTGGGTGTTTGTGGGGCAAACTCTGTGTCTGCTGCTGCGGCGAGGGGTTACGAATGCAAAGCTGGGCAGGGAGCAAGAGCGATGTCCCACCTTCTGTACACTTAGAGCCTCTTCCTTTCTGGACTTTCCCTCTTGCTGTGTTCCTAGGACTGCACCGCACAAACCAGATGTAAAAAACCTAGGAGGTCCCCCGGTGCAAACTCTTGTCCTCTCCGGGGCAGTGCAGGATAGATCAAACCACCCTTGCTTGATACACTCTAAGGACTGTAAAAAGAAAAGGAGTACTTGTGGCACCTTAGAGACTAACCAATTTATTTGAGCATAAGCTTTCCTGAGCTACAGCTCACTTCTGTAGCTCACGAAAGCTTATGCTCAAATAAATTGGTTAGTCTCTAAGGTGCCACAAGTCCTCCTTTTCTTTTTGCGAATACAGACTAACATGGCTGTTACTCTGAAACATGTCCCTTGCAGGCTGCTTTGTGGTTGTTTTAACTCTTTCCTGGCTGAGCAGCATTCTGGGTGGGAGTGCACGTGGAAATGCCATGGCACACCTCAGTCATGTTTGGACATGTGCCTCCTTACCTCACAGACTGATGTTCACTGAACTAAATGTTCTCAGGAAACTGCTGCCAGGACAGATATGGTTCTGTGGCAGCAAAAGGGGCTAACATGGTACAGGAGAGGTGCACCAGAAAAGGCATTAATGAAAGAATCTCTTAGCCAAGGAGAGCGGCTAATGGGATATAAATGGGGGCAGGAGTGCTGGTAGTAAGTGGCTTATGGCACAGAATAATTAGACACAAGGACCTGTGGCATTAGGAAGACCTGTGATGACGAAGAGATTAATGTAGGTCCCCACCTCTCTGAACGGATTCATTTTGTCAAGTCCCTGTAGCACAGTCCGTCTGTTCCCTGTAAATTCACTCCCTCCCTTGCTGAGACTTGTACAATAACCAGACTGTTATATAATATGGAGCTGGATGGCTGGTCCTGGATGTGTTTCTCAGCTATCCTGTGCCATGGTGAAAAGCTGACTGAGAGAGGAGGGTGTAGTTGTGGCAGAGCTAGGAAAACAGTGTCACTAGTGCAAGTGCCTGGATGCTGCTCTGGCCAAGGCTGGATTAAGTAAATTCCTTAGATCCTTGGTATCTAGATTCAGCAGAGCGAGGCAACTGGTTGGAATCCATCCAACCTAGGAGAGCTGGGAAGAATTTTTTGAGGGGGCTAGAGAGGAAATTCTTTGATTATTGGATATGACTTTCTTTGGCTGCATGGGGACATGGTACCATGACAACTCCCTCCCTTTGCCTGGGGACCTCCCTCATGTTCCCTTAGTCTCCTTTAGTTCTTAGTTCCCTATTAGTACACCTCCCTGCCAGAGCCAGTCTTTCCAACCCCCTTTTTCAGGGACCAGGTCTGTCATCACACACACACACCCCTCCATTTTACATACTCTGCTATCCTGCAGCAGACCTCCTAGTGGTGTTGCTTGCACACATACCCCCCTACCTGGCCGTAGGCTCCTTAGTACAGATCCTCCCGTCACATCAGAGCTGCGCTTCTCCTCACCCCCTTTGGAGCTGAATTCCCCATCACAAGCTTCCCAGTGTAAAAGCTAAGCCCACTGAGGATTCCCATCTTGCATGCCCCAATTCTTAGTACCACAGCTAAAGAGAAACTGACAGTTACATTTGCAAAATCTAAATAAAGCAGGAGGGTGCAGCTGATGTTGCAGTTTCCAGTGATCTACTGCACCCATCCACTTTATTCCATTGGTGACTAGACTGAGTATCTAATCCCAGGAAGAGTCCAAGGAAACGTTCTCAAACCAGCCTCTCCCATCACTGCCTGAAGAAGAGCCAGACACTTGACACCCATGCAGAGTGCATTGTGAAGGATCCCACAAGAAGCTCCCTGGAAACTCCTGTTAAAGCCTATGCAAAAAATCATCTTTGCGTAAATTAAACACTCCCTGTGCACAGGCACATGCCTATGACTGTACAAAGCTAATCCTAATGTTCAGCATCTGCTGAACTCATCTGGAAGTAAGTCAGGGAACAAGGTCAGTCTTAGGCACAAACACTGCACCTCCACCAGACGGTCTTCCACTTTTGGGGCCGAGAGATGAGGAAGACACCGTTGAGCTAATTCACTGCCTAAGTACAGTAGTTTAGATTCCTTTACAGATCTTCGTTTCCTTGGACTCTTCCTGGGATTAGATACTCAGAGTCTAGTCACCAATGGAATAAAGTGGATGGGTGCAGTAGGTCACTGGAAACCAGCCTTGCCAGGGAAACTGCAGCCTTGAACAAAATGGTGGGAAGCAGATATGAGGACAGTAACCCTCTGACAAGCACTCAGTGACACCTCCTCTGCAAAATCTCATTTCCCCTGGGAGATTCCTTCTCCTTTTAAGTCTCCCCAGGCTGAGTTCTCGTCTTAGCTGGAGGAAGTTAGCACATGGTGGAAACTTCATTTACAGTCCAGTTGCCCCACATGGAGTATCATGGTCTGCAAATGGAGGATTTATTATGAGTAGTCTTGTGCATGCCTTTCATTGCCCCTTGCTGGATAAAATATATTAAATCTTCTTATCTGTATATTTCTGTCCTCTACCAGCTGAGCTAGAGGAGATTGCCTGTGCGTATGTGGGCACTAATTGCCTACTATTTCGAATCTGTAGAGGGCATATATCAGTTCTATTCTTCTTAGATTTTTTTACTGTGCTGCTCATCATGGTATGCTCAATGTCTTCCAGTGATGCATTGAGCAACATGACTTATCATGTGCTATCTCTTCTCCATTTATCCCCCTGGAGCATGGGTGGGAAATTGATTTTGATGTACTATGAGCTTGTATTAGTGAAGGTCAGGTCAAAGAAAGTTTGCCTTGCAACTGGGACGGAAAGTGATGAAATCTGAGGTAGTTCTTAGATTCTATGGGAGTGAGTTCCATGGTCATGGTCTGACCCATGAAAATGCATAAATGAGCTTCATCTTTGTGGTAGATAATGGCACTTGTGCCAGAGGAGTGCAGTTCCCTTCTGGCTGAATTATGGAAGTGGCTCGTTTAGATATGGGGTGGACCATCTTGAGCACATGTCACACTGTCCTCCACTGGTTGGAATATATTATTTATTCATACATCACTGTAGATGTGTGTGGCACTTTTACAGTCAAGTAAAAGACAGTGTTGCAGTTCAAAAAATTGCCCATTTGAAGTGTATATCACTGTCTATGAGCTTATTAGCTCTGCTAGCTGAGCTACTGGAGGTACTCCTTTAACACCTGGCTGGGTAGAGATCCGTGTGTTTTGAAATGGAAGATTACAGGATGTAGTCCCTCCACTTATGCATTTAGGTGGCAAGTGTCATATATGTATTTGAGTGATACAGGAAACATTCAGCAGGAACAGAGGTGGGAAATTACTAAAGACAAGAAAGAAAAACAAGAACTCGTAGAGCACACCATCCAAAGCCTGCTAATGTCAGATTGTAACTCTGGGTGGTTTCTCACCAACTTCACCAGTATAGTTATATTGGGTCTGTACCTCTAAATCCAGCACCATTTTCCTTTTTTTGTTTGAGGGCTGGAAACAACCTCAAAGTTTCTTCCTTCTCCTAGGAGTTTGACATCACATAGGACACATAGCAGCTATTGTCATGATGCAGGACAGGGGAGATCATATCCATGTCACAGGGGATAGGTGATCTCTGGATCCAAATTATATTCCTCAATGTTCTTACGGTCTTCATGTATCCTCCTAATTGCTATGCTGCCTGATGCAGGCAGTAATGCTAGTATCCCATCTGGAGGTTGTGTTAGGTTTGATCTCCCCCAATGTTGGCCATAGAGAATAAATTTGCATGACATTTGAATTTAAGCAGACTGGTAGTACCATACAGTGCTTTGCCTCTTTACATTGCCTTTCACCTAGTTTCCTTATGTCGGTCAATACGCTATGGTTCCCATTAATCTAAATCATTATCACTAGACTGTGACTTATCTTCCGTGCTCTCCCCTAATAACAAAAAAAGCTAAAGAGATGGAACTCTAAACACATCTTTACTCAGCAATATTCCCTGGATGAAAAATAAGGAATAGATTTCCTAAGGAACTCAAGGCCAGACTTTCAAGTGCTCGTTGCCTACTATTAGGGCAAGATTTTCAAAAGAATGCTGCATCCAGCAGGTCCTATTGTGGTACTGGCAGCCAGATGTCAAGAGCTCAGCTCCTAGCTCACTGAGCTCTCTTGAAACTCTACCCCTGCTTGTGTACTTTTGAAAATCTACTCCAAGAAGTAAGGCAGGTGCTGGTCAGGCACAAATGTTAGATGATGACTTTTGTGCAAGGAGAATGATCATACACATCACTGCTTCAGACCCCGGACGGAGGGGGCTGAGTCTGATTTCACATTTTTTTTCACTGTGATGACATGATCTCTTTGACAACAGACAGACATCTTCTATGTTTGTACAGTGCTTGGAACAACAGGGAAGGATTCTTGGTTGGCCTCTCATCACTAACATAATAAAGATAAAATAAAAGCACCAAATGCTGGGGAGAAGCAGAGGGTGGGAAAGGAAAAGAGAAGAAGTTGGAGTTCTTTATCTCAGAGTATGTTCCCCTCCCCGGTTGTGCACAAACAACTCCTTTTTTTAAATATTTCTGGGCCCATAGCTCCGCTGCGGCCATGACAATAATTGCCTCTAGAGGATACGAATATTAAAGAAACGAACGTATTTCTAGTGTGTGTTGCTGACATTTAGCAGCTGCACGCAAGTGGAGCCCGTGTCACGTGATCAGCCTTGTCCTCACTGGAAAGGTGACTCGCGAACAGCCAGCTGGGGCCAGCCCGGAGTGGAGCTGAAGTAATGCGACCCCTAGTGTAGACAGAGGCTGTTTGCCTGAAACCAGAGTAAGCTGGGGCGATGCACGTCGCAGCCTGGAGCAGCTTATCCTGTCCACACACGAGGCACTCGCGCTGAGGGGGTCTCGCGGGGACATACGTGGTGCATAATCCCCCGCGCGGCCGAGCGCTGGCTGCAGCCCGAGCTGGGATCGCTCCGAAATCCGGCCCCCCATCTCCGCTGGGTGCGGAGCCGCGGCCCCGCCCGCTGCAGGGAAGCGGGGCCGCGTCTCTGGGAAGGGATTATTAGGGAAAGGGGGGAAGCCGCTGCGCGCGCCCGCAGCCCCGCCCCCTCCCGAGGGGGCACGGCGGCTAATGGGCTCGCGACTCCCGGCCCCAGTGGCTGCGCCCGCGCGCTCCCCTGCGGTCGCCGCGGCACTCGTGCGCGCGCGGTCTGTGGAAGAAACAGCGGCAGCGGCGACGCAAACGCTTGGGGCGCCGGATGGGCGGGACTAACATGCTAATGAGTCACACGCCTTCCTTGCACTTTCCTGGCCTGCGCCGGCCGAACGTGCCCCCCCCCCCACGGCCAATGGGAGCGCTGCCTTGGAGCGGCGCAGCCAATCACAGAAGGCGGCCTGGCTTGTGGGCGGGAAGTGAGGGAAGCTCGCGCTCATGAATAAAGAAGTAAGGCGAGGCTGGTTCGCGGCGTCAGCTGCTGGCGCGTGCGCCTTGGCGGTTTGTTTCCCGGAGCTGCTGGCGCAGCCCTAATTCGTAGCCTTCCGCTGCGGGGGCCTCGGGGTTGGCACCGCTCGCCGGGCAGCGGGGAGCATGCCCGGCCGCGCCGCGCGCCAGGAGGCAGCAGCGGGGAGCGCGGGGGCGGCCGCCTCCGCGCAGCAGGAGCGGAGCCTGGCGGGCACCTTCCCGCTGGTGCTGAAGAAGCTGATGGAGAATCCTCCGCGGCACGCGCGCCTCGGTGAGGGCGGGAGCGCGCGCGCACGCACGGCGCGACCCCGCGAGCGGTGGGACGCGCGCGTCTCGAGGGGGCGGGACGAGCCCCATCTCCCTGGTTGCCAAGGAGACGCCCTGGCTGGGCCGGGGCCCGCGAGTGGCGCGTGCTGCTCCCCTGCCCCGCCGGCTGCAGGGCCGGGCCCAGCCCGAGGCTCGAGTGGCTGCGGGCCGGGGAGCTCCGGGCCCTCCCGGTGTGCCCAGGCGGCAGCAATGGAGGGGGGGCGGGAGAGATTCCCCCCGTCCAGTGTCTTCCCCCCTTCCTTAGCCACGCGGCCAGGGCTGCCCTGAGGAGACTTGTGGCCTGGGTGACTGCCCTGCTCGGAGTGTGGCTGCAGCCTCGGGGCTCTTTGCCAATGCAAAGTACCGCAACATAAACCAAAAACCAACCTCCCCCGCAGCAGCGCGGCCTGCCCCCCAGGGCTGGGCTTTGCTCCAGGCGTGGCCATTTGGTGCATGCAAGTGTCCAGTTGCCTTACAACTCCAGCCAGAATCAACGTGATTTAAAACTAAGTCAGTGTCGTTTGGTGCATTTGGGGGAGGGATAGCTCAGTGGTTTGATCGTTGGCCTTCTACACCCAGGGTTGCAAGTTCAATCCTTGAGGGAGCCATTTAGGGATTGGGGCAAAAATTGGGGATTGGTCCTGCTTTGAGCAGGGGGTTGGACTAGGTGACTTCCTGAGGTCCCTTCCAACCCTGGTATTCTATGATTAATACTTATGCTAGTACCCCGCCATCTCAGGCAGGATGGGCTCGATTATGCTAGGTACTGAACAAATGCATGGAAAGAGTTCTATCTGAAGAGCCTATGATCTAATATCAGCCTGTGTGTTCCTGCCAGCTGTTGAGGAGTCCTGAGCCTCTGGCTGGCGAAGCAATTACTTTCTCATCCAGGTTTGTTCATTTGCTCTGAATTACATTTTCTTCTGTGCTTTTAAACATAATGTGCAAAATACAGCAGGTTGAAGTAACGATACTCTATCACAGTGCTGTCCGTTTCAACGGAAACCTCATTCTTGCCTTGAGCCTTCAAAAGACATATTCCACCTTGCTTCTGTTCCTGCTAAGGAAGTAGTTTGAAGTAATGTCTGCCAGATTAATCGGGGTAGGGTTTTCTAAGGGTTGGTAGGCAGGATCTTCTAAAATCACAGCAGGGCTAAAAAGGGCTATCCTTGTCTCTGTGTGTGGTTGACCCTACTGACTGATCTATTCCATCTGCTTTGGAACAGCCCAGTGTTCTCAGGTTTGTGCATTGTGCCCTTTGCCAGGCTACCTTATGTGAACATTGAAGAGCTGACCTCTGATGCAACAGGATTTACATCTCTCTGGAATTTGTCATTCTGGTCACTGTTGTTTTATTCAGAATCCGAATGACGGTACTGTCTATTTCCATATTGCAGCATAAGGAAATTTAGTTTACAATTGCTGAGCATTCTTGCAAGTATATATTTATACTTTGATCACACCTGCTGCATGAATTTGTACCGCTGTATACACTTCCCACACAATAGCCTGTATGTAGACTTCCAACCCCCAAATTAACATCCCATCAAGCAGTAATTACTTGAGGTTCCTGGCTTCCAGAGAGAAATCTTCACTATATTGCCTAAAGTGAGAGGAGCTCTCATCCAGGTACTCTTGTGTGGGAGTGAGCACCTCACAAAAATTGAAAAGATCTCATTGCTCTGCATCCATTGCTCCTCATCCCAGGTCTCCACCATCATGTTTTCACCAGTCTGTGGATGTGTTTCTGCCCCCAAAACGGTACTCAGTCTAGTAAGATCTAGAGATAGGGACCTTGAGTGAGTGTGGGTTTCATTAACAAAGTAGTGCCATTATTTAAGGCTGTCTTCTAATTCTTATGGGCCTCATTCTTTGCTGAGATTCTACTCCGCTTATCTAGGACCTTCAGCAGCCAGTTGACGATGCTTCCAGGAATTCAGTCAGAAATGGGCTTTGCTTAGCATAGAGACAAACTGTGCTTCTCCTGTGTATACCCTATAGTGTCGTTTAAACAGAAAATTGCATCAGTTTCTGGGGAAAATTCTAAGATGTTCTCCTACAAGCTCCCCTTTTGGGGAGCTGTGTGATAGGTACTTTGACGTATAATTAAGTGTTGGAGGGAGTACTGTGTGGGGACACTGAATTTTTTCAGGAACAAATGCTTTTATAAATGCTTAGCTGAACCATTACAGTTAGCATTTAATATAGATGGACTTTTTCTTATTTCCAAATCAAATATGAAAATCCTCCCCCCCCCACTTGTACCTGATCTTTCCCTATTTGCACTTCTCTCCCAATAATAATAATAATAGTAATAAACTCTTGTTACCTCAAAGGCTTCTTAATAGTTTCCATTGTAACCTGACCCTTCCACATCTACTTTTCCTGTCTTCCAGGAAAAGCCTGGGAGAAACAAAATATCTGCCATAAATCCTAAAGATAATCAAATCTAATCTGCGGTGAATCATGGTGCTTAGGACTATGTGTATTATGCCACCTCTGGGTGGGTTGTTTGCAGCACGGATTGTACAGAGGACCTCTATGCTAAAAGACCCTGCTCTCTTAACTCAAAGACTTTAATGTAGCTGTAAATCTCTGTGGCCTACCTATTAGATGGAGACCAACAAACTGTTAAGTTTCAGAGTGGTAGCCGTGTTAGTCTGTATCAGCAAAAAGAACAAGGAGTACTTGTGGCACCTTAAAGACTAACAAATTTATTTGAGTATAAGCTTTCATGGGCTAAAACCCACTTCATCGAACGTTACACATGGAGATTGGTCTGAGTGAACTGGTGTAGAACATGTCGAGTTAATTTCCTTGCTCTGATGGAGTCTGTATTGAACTCTTACCATTATTTAAATCTAGTCTTTAATCTTCTAACCCATATTTTACACTGTGACCTTTATGTTTTTGTCTTTTAGATAAAGAAAAGAAGGAAAAACTTGAGGAGGATGAAGCTGCAGCTGCCAGCACTATGGCAGTCTCTGCCTCCCTCATGCCTCCCATCTGGGACAAAACCATCCCTTATGATGGGGAATCTTTCCACCTGGAGTACATGGATCTGGATGAGTTCCTCCTGGAGAATGGAATCCCTTCCAGCCCTGCTCACCTCGGCTTGAACCAGAACCCGCTTCTGCCTGTGGCTGAGCTGGAAGGAAAAGAGCCCACCAGCGCATCTGCTGCCTCTCCTCCCTCATCATCTTCCACTGTAGTTTTCCAACCATCTGAAGCTGCCTCCGGCACAGGTAGGTGAAATACTTTGAAGCCTTGTGAATGGTTTCTGCTGTTGTGATATGTAAAGAGGCCTCCTTAACCTGGGGAGAAGCACTACCATCCTGAGGAGATTAGCTTCAGAAGCGTAAACAGCATAAACAGTGTTTAGCCTATAGAGTCTCATTCATCTGTAAGTTCCTGCTAATCTTTATGAAGAGGTCTTTCCCAGCCCCAAAATAACTTAGGGCTTGTCTACACTTACCCGAACATCCACGCTGCAGCAATTGATGCATCGGCAGTCGATCATTCTCCTGTTGACTCCTGTACTCCACCTGATCGAGAAGAGTAAGGGGAGTCAATGGGAGAGCGGCTCCCTTCGACATCACGTAGTATGGTCCCTGTGGTAAGTAGATCTAAGCTACATTGATTTGAGTTACGTTATTCACGTAACTCAAATTGCGTAGCTTAGATCGACTTTTCCCTTTAGTGTAGACAAGGCCTTAATGCCACTGCTGCTTAGCCACTTCACATTCAGTGTATCTGATTGCAGATCTTGTGGCTGTTGATGCTAGAGCTGGGTGAATGAGCCTGGATAAAATAAGAACCAGCCCAAACATTCCCCAACAACTGAAGCTGGACTTTTTTTAAGGTTTTAATATCTGTCTTTTAAAAAAAACAAAAAACACATTGCTTCTGTGCTGTTTTGTTTCTTGCTGGAATTGGCAAATCTGAAATACCAACTTTCTGATTGGTACTTCTGACCTAGCAAGCGTCTGGAATTCCTTGAATTCTTGTGAAAGAATCTGTTACTATAAGATCTGCAGTCTTGATAGGTTCAGATAAGCTTTTGAACACCTTGGTGGTTCAGTCCATTGAGGTAAGCCATTAGTAGTTAGTGTACATCCAATGAACTGTGCTTTATGGAAATGTTATAATAAAGCCTTTCATTTGGCTTGTGAAATGTGACAGCTAAGTTTTTTGGACAGAGGCTGTTTATACTTTAGTTTGAAGCTCCAAGGAATGCTTGGAAGTCTCTTGAGTACCTGAGGTGAGAAAGGAGAGACAAAGAAATAAAACACATTTCTGGTGCCTCCACCTTAGCTACCCGTGACCTGATCCTAGATAGCAGTGTGCGTATCTGGAGAGGACCTTCACTTTTCTGTTTAGTGCTGGACTTGGGAACTCCACACAATAACACTGCACAGACTTAATGGCTATTTTGTGAGGAAAAGAACCTGCAAGATGGCTTTATGGAAAGGGCCTGAACCCTGACCCCCTTTCCACGAACCTGGTAGACATATGCACAACATGGAGTACAAAGGTTTTCGACAGGAGAGAGGAAAGAAACCATGCATCAAGTGCTCACTTATTGACTCCATGTTTATATATGATGTGTTTTATGTTATCCTTTGGGTATAGTTTTTGATGTTGCTTCTCCTAAACTCTTGTGTAGTGTTGCTAATGTTTTACTGCCCAGATATGTGGCTGCATTTCACTGGTGGAAGAAGAGATTTATTTATCCCTACCTATATTTCACTTAGTGCTAAAATTTGCAGTTCATCAATGTGAAAGATGTATATAAACATAAAGTTACTGTAATGTGGCTTTTAACTCATGTCTTTAAAGATCATGCTACCAATCTGTTTCTGTTACAGTACACATCTCTTCCACACCAGGCCCTCTGTTATTACTCTTCCATTTACATATAACAAATAAGGAAGAACATGATGTGTGGATTTTTATCAAACCTCTATTTTTCATGCTGCAAATCAAATTTTTATGGTCTTCCGTGGGCTCAGTGAGAGAAATCTCTAGGCCAGCTCATGCTTCTGTGGGAATTTCTGAGCCATAAATGGCAGGGAGCTAGAACTCTGAATTTCTGATTTCACTCTGTTGGAGCAAATACTTCTTATATGTAGCGAGGTGCACAAGGCCGCAAGATTTTTGCTGAAGGGAGAAACTTTGATATCTTTCTGCCATTTTTATCTTGTGTGTCTCATTCTGGGCATGCATGCCCAGGGCTTGTATTTCTTCCATGGTGACGCAGGTTACCCAGCACTTCTGTGTAAGGTTGCGATGTTATCTCTTGCAGGGGATGGAACTATGTCTTGTACAGTACTGAGTTCACTATTAAATAGAAGTGATAAATGTGGCATACACGAGGACAGTGAGCAGAGATGCCCATATATGGGTACCTGGATTTATTTTCTTCATCATGCTGATCTCCTATTGTGATGTTTACTGCCTTTTACTAGACTCCTCCCCAGAGAGTGAGAGAGAGACTCCGAGCCCCGTTGATCCAGAGTGCATTGAGATTGATGTGAACTTTAATCCTGACCCTGCTGACTTAGTGCTCTCCAGCGTGCCCGGTGGTGAGCTCTTCAATCCTCGCAAGCACAAGTTTGCTGAAGAGGACCTGAAACCACAGCCCATGATTAAAAAGGCCAAGAAGGTTTTTGTCCCAGATGAGCAAAAGGTAACAGACTTCTTATATCAGACTGATAAGGCTTTACTCAGTGTGTGGGGGTCTTTTTTTGTATGTTGAAATACATTTGGGGCAAGGCCAGTGGGCCATACCTACTGGGTTGAGTGGAGAACGTTGCTCAGAAGAGGGTTGGAAGACTGATTCCTATTCATCTGTAAGGCCCTTACTGCTTTAACTTGGAACAGTGAGTGAATTGTTGGGCAGGAGTGACTTGTGGTGGTAGACGCAGAAAAGGATGGAAAAACTAAGTTGTGTCAGCTCATTCCTCCTTTGCTCTTCCTCACTAATGCAAATTTGCACCCCACAAATGGTCATGCTCATTTGCCAATGCTTTTGTCTAGTCCAATTCTATGTGCCCCAGACAATGGAACGTTAATCACTTTCACTGGGAGATTATTCCACAGGCTAATAGACTTAGCTATTAAGAAATTGTTCTTGATGTCTAGCTGAAATGTTCCCTTTGTCTCCTCACAAGAAGCCTATTTAGGATAGTTCAGGGTGGGGTGGGGAAGTAAAATTGAGGTGAAATTAAACAATCTTCCAGTACCATGTTGTCTAAACTTCAGTTAGTATCTGAGTCTAGCCAACCCAACAACTTCCTGCATGAGCTACAGGAGGAAATCTGATAGCGAGTAGGATGGCTTTTATGGGTAGGATGACCCTTGTGGTAGGGCAGGAAGGTAGCTGTTTGACGCTGGATATGAAATACTGAGCTGTCAGATTGGCTTTTTTTCTCCCCCCCACCCCCCGCCCCCCTTTCCTACAGGATGAAAAATATTGGACAAGGCGAAAGAAGAACAACGTGGCAGCGAAGCGTTCCCGTGACGCTCGGCGACTGAAAGAGAATCAGATCACAATCCGAGCAGCCTTCTTGGAGAAGGAGAACACTGCCCTCAGGACAGAGGTGGCAGAGCTGCGCAAGGAAGTGGGGAAATGCAAGAACATTGTCTCTAAATATGAGACCAGATACGGACCCTTGTAAGCACACCCTCTTTCCTTGCTAGGGCTCCTTGTTTAGTTCTTGGACTTCTCTGCCTTCTGTAGAGACTCCCAGAAATAACATGCATGGAGGCCTTGTCATTGTGCATCTATAGCAAAGATCCGCTTCTGATGGCACAACTTGGTCAGGTCCTTTCCTGACCCTCGTGGTGCCAGAATCTAAGTTGTGTCCGTCTTTACAGCTTTGTTTTAACACTGCTAGAGCAGTTGGTGATGCTAATCCAAGAGAATGGATTCATCCATCCAGGGAAATAAAAGTGAATCTGTTTAGATTGTTGGACAAGGCTTTTGCTTTCTGTTCTAATCTCCATTTTAAATGGAAAGAGAGCTGGCTGAAGTGCAAAAGTCTCCTGTTCGTTCTCGTTCTCTCTCTCCCCCCCTTTCTTTTTAAAATTTAGTTTTATAATTTGGGATACAAATGGGTGCTGCTGGACAGCATCATAAAAAAATTCCTTCCCCAGTTCCTAGACACTGGAACGTAGCTGAGCAGCCCCTGTTGTGCAGGGCTCTGTGCTCCTGTTCAGGAGGAACAGGGAAACCTCCTAGGCCTGGGAACTGTCTGTCTTCTGCAGAGGTGAAGATAACATTCAGATGAACGTGCATTTGTGTAAACCATAGTGCAGTGAACACATCTAAACAATACTTATACATTTTCCTTTGGTTAGCTCCCAGAAGCATAGGATGAGGTGCAGGGCAAAGAGCCCCGTACTTCTCCTTTACTAATGTGAGGTAACACTTTCTGAGTTCACAGCAATGGGTTTTAGGGAGTGCATCGCTCTTTTCTTCCTTTCCCCAATACAGTTAGGGGACTTCTTTTCTTGAACTACTAATTATGCAGCGAATGACTCTTCATTCAGAAGTGAAGGAGAAGGGCACCACCAAACTTTGAGTCATTTACCTGTGGCCTCATCAGATCAAATCTTAGGTCCATCTGGTTTGGGAATCACCAGCACTTTGTGTTTTGGGCGGGGAAGGGGGGACAAACCCAATCCACCATTCTAATGCATCTTCGCAGTCGTACAAGAGTTGCACCCCTCACAGTTGTACAAGAGTTGCATCTCTGTAAGTGATACTTGGTCCTTTACCTTTTGAGCAAGCAAGGGAGAAGCCACACCCACTCTAAACATGAAGAACTTCTCTCACAGCCTCTTTGGGTGGCAGTCTCTCTATGCCAGCTGGTTTTCTCTCAAGCACATGACTTGCCCTCTTGGTGCTGAGAATGGATTACTTCCGGGTACTGCTCGTACAGTAAATGGTGCTAAAGAAAAAATGCATTCTTGTGAATGTTGGAGGCTGCCTCCACCTGCAAGAATGGAGAGCTTTAGTAAAATGCCTGGTACAAAAGTAGACTGTCACTGTCATATGTATTTTATCCCAGGCTTATGGCAGTGAATATGTTATAACTGTTGGTTAGATGTCTGGGGATGGTGTTTGTATTTGGGAGCAAGAGGAGTGTGGGAGATAAAAGGTTTTAGGATAGATTTGAGTGAAGGAATTAGAAACTTATAAGAGCACGTAGAAGTTATGGGGTTTCTTTTCTGTAACAGATTTTGACTAGGTCAGCTTTGTGAGCTCAATGTGAGAATAAAACAGCTTGTCTAAATTCATATGTTCACTCCCCAATGGAGTGGGGAAGGAAGCTAATCCAGCATGATTAAAGTAAATCTATACAGGAGCTGTTTTCTCCCTGCATTATTACCTGCTTGTCTGGGCTGAGCTGTTTTGTTTTTGTTTTTGTTTTTTTTGTGCAGCGCCAGTCTGATTCCTCCTGAGCATCAAGGAGGGAGATAACTTTGCAGCAGGAAAATAGAATCCCACACCACTGGGTTTTTTCTTTCACAGAGTGGTGTGTAGTGGTGGTAGATGGAGTATACTGTAAATAAATTGTCACACTTACTGCTTTGCTTTATTTAAAGTGACTTATCTGATTCCGAGTGATGCAACTTTAAAGACTTCTAAAAACAAAGAAACTAAAAAGCACACATGAAACCATCTGTCTTCAGAGTGAACAGTGAGATGTGTGAGAGGTATCCAACAAAAACAACTGACGGGGACACTGCCTGCAAGTATCCCATCTGAACTGCACGGGGGCTGACATGATGAAAAGTGCAAGGTCTTCTTAATGCTGTGTATGGCTTTCTTATCTCTCTTTTTTTTTTTTTTTGTACTAATGTTTTTCTTCTCTCTGTAATCAAACTACAGTAATGTTACTTACTGACACTTGTCAATGACACTCACAGCTCATGTCTTTCAGTCCAATCTGTTGATGACTTGTGTGAATGGTGACTCTGTTTTGATACTTGAATGAAATGGGAGGAAGGGGGATTCTAACTTAAAATGGCTTAAACTATATTGTCACCGATTTTGGGGGTTGGGGGGAGCAGTAGAATAGGTTTTAGCTACTGCTGCAGCTGGGTTCTGACAAGCGTAGCATCTTGTGAGGTACTGCTGGGGGTGCTGAACCAGAGGCATCCATGGAAAATAGTCTAGGAGTGCAAGAAAATGCAACAGATTTGTTGAAGTAAACTAAAAAGCACCATAGAGTGTGCTGTACAAAGAGTAACCAATAAATCCTGTTATATAGCCCAGATGACACACAACTTCTTAACTACTTCCTCTCCTGATATGTACACTATGGGGAGCCCACCTCCTTCCCCTTTTACTTTTAAGGGGATACTTTTGTATCTCAATAAAACAAATTATATCCATTTCCCTGGCTGCTACACCAAAATAGAGGAGAGGTGTATACCTCTCTGAGCTGCTGAACCGTGTATCTGGCTGCAGGCCAGACCAGTCAGTCTGTATTGAAGCCCCAGAGGAACAGTGACTAGCAGCTACTATGCTGTGCATCCTTCTCTTTTTCCTACTTCACTCTAATTCCCCAAGCACCTCAGAGAGTATGGTGTGCATCTGTCTCATGGACCCAAAATATCCAGCAATTCCATTGTGTCATAATGGAACAGCTTTAAAAACAGACTCTGGGCATGTATGGAGATAGATGAGGCACTTAGAGAGCATTGCAGGGGTGTTGGCCCTGTGTAGAAAAGGGAGGATGTCCATGGAAGGAAAGATGCCATCAGTACAGCAAAAGACTCCTAACCAGACATAACCAAATGTATAGATGAAAGAGAATATGGAATGGCTTATTTCCAGTAAAATATTGTAGGGCTGCACTTGTATCCAAGGTTATGTCAATAACATAGAAATGGAGAGGAGGTTTTCTATGTGTCTGTATGACACACAGAAAACTCTCTAAACTCTCTGCCAGGAGGCTGATTAATGGCAGACACCTGGCTGATAAAGACCTTTTGAAAGCCAGCAAAACGGAAAGGGCCTAAATGGGAGACTCAGGATCCATTACAACTGAAACTTATGACGTATGGTTTAATACTGTACAAATACCATGTCTTCATCTTCCCCAGAGGGATTCCTGCCCCCAGAACTTCTTAGTAGGAAGGTGAAGAGGAAAGGTAGTAATGGGGAGAAGCAGACTGTTGCAAACTTTCTTTAAACAAAGTTGTAACCAATTAATTTTTCAGTGGAACCTGGAAAAGATGAATGGGCTTGATCCATCAAGTGCACTGCTTGATCTAGTCTTGCAAGTGGACCATGTTTTCAGTGTTAAAGAACACGCTTTAACTCTTTTCCTAACCAGTAAGAAATGTTATCAATGTGTAATATGTATGTAATAAGATTCCAGGATTGTCTCTGAAGCCTATTCATAGAATCATAGAATATCAGGGTTGGAAGGAACCTCAGGAGGTCATCTTGTCCAACCCCCTGCTCAAAGCAGGACCAATCCCCAACTAAATCATCCCAGCCAGGGCTTTGTCAAGCCTGACCTTAAAAACTTCTAAGGAAGGAGATTCCACCACCTCCCTAGGTAACGCATTCCAGTGTTTCACCACCCTCCTAGTGAAAACGTTTTTCCTAATATCCAACCTAAACCACCCCCTGCAGAACTGCTGCCTAGCCATTCGGTCCCTAGTCAGTAGCAGTGCATGGGATTCTTCCGTCCTAAGTGCAGGACTCTGCACTTGTCCTTGTTGAACCTCATCAGATTTCTTTTGGCCCAATCCTCTAATTTGTCTAGGGCCCTCTGTATCCTATCCCTACCCTCCAGCGTATCTACCTCTCCTCCCAGTTTAGTGTCATCTGCAAACTTGCTGAGGGTGCAATCCACACCATCCTCCAGATCATTTATGAAGATATTGAACAAAACCGGCCCCAGGACCGACCCTTGGGACACTCCACTTGATACCGGCTGCCAACTAGACATGGAGATCATTACCCGTTGAGCCCGACAATCTAGCCAGCTTTCTGTCCACCTTATCGTCCATTCATCCAGCCTATACTTCTTTAACTTGCTGTAGAGTCAGTGTGAAGCGATGGAAAACAGCTACACGGGTGGTTGAGAGCTCTTCTTGTTCTGAATATCAGCAGGTGCAGCCATTGCTGTGATCTGTTACTGTCATAAGTTAACAGCCATTTTTGGCTTTTTTGGACACGTGACTTTACAAATTACATCCATGGAACAACACAACTAGTACTTGTATAAGTTGGAACTCTTAAGATTCGCTAGGATAGTACATGAAAGTTTCTAAACATCTGCAAATGGGTTACTATTCTGTGAGACATCCAGTAAGTTCTCTGAGGTAATGGTGGTGATCTCTTATTCCCATATGAACACAGCTCTTACCAGCCACCTCCTTTGTGCGGGGCCAACACCTCTCTCTGTCTTTTTCTGGCTTTCTGTTGCGAGATTATGTCAGACTTCTTCCAATTCTTACAGTCTCTTGGAGGTTAGGTATGCTGCTTCAGAGCTTTCCACTCCTTTTAGAGTAAATTACCATGAACTCTCTGAGATTGTGATAGACAATAATATAACTAGGATTGCCATCTTACCTGTGCAGCCTCTTCCCCTTGGTAACAGTACCGTAGTGTCTGCAGTGGAATACTGACACGTTGTTTCAAACAAATTTAGTATTGAAAGGGGTTGAATTGACAGGCCAAGAGCCTGAAGTTTTCTAACAGCACAAGTTCAGCATGAGCAATAATTAAGCAAGGTTCTCACATACACTGCTTCATGGCAATGTGTCCTATGCCTCACTAATAGGGACCATCTCAAAGGGAAAAAAGGAAATTGCATCTTTGGCCTTACTTCAGAGACTATCATGAAGGGAGCAGTTTGATGGGGATGCCTGTTCAGTAGCCCCTGTGAAATGACTAGTGGTTTAAATCTAGCTTCCACTGAACAGCCATCAGACTACAAACTTTCAAAATGTCCCCGCTATTACTAGGGTTACCTGTGGGGAACGTCTGCTTTAAAAATGTCTATTCTATTACATAACCAGAAAAAACAGTTCAATAAATGATGCAAGAGAGAATTCAATGGGCATTAGTTTCATACAAAGTCTCCCAATAGGTCTAACAGCGTAAGATATCTAATAGCAGTGCACATCTGCAATAAATACTCCTTAAGTACATTTTTTACTTACAGCCAAATCCTGTTCCCATTGAAGTTGTTGGCAAAGCTCTCATGAACTTCCATAGACAAAGGTCTTTATTCTCTGCTCTGGTGATTTTGAGTTTTCATCAAACATTGGAGCGGTGGATGACTTTGCTTTCCTCTGGAGCACACTGAGCCTGGTCTACACTTAAAAATTAGAGTGACCTAGTTACATCACTCAGGGCTGTGAAAAGTGTATGCTCCTGAGCACCATAGTTAGGTTGACCTAACTTCCCATATAGATGCAGAAGAATTCTGTCAACTTAGCTACAACCCCTTCAGAGCGTTGGATCAGTGACATTGACGGAAAAACCCCTTCCGTTGCTGTAGGAAGTGTGTACAGTGCTATGGCAGCACAGCTTCTGCCTCTGTAGGGTAGACAAGCCCTGAGTTGGGACCAGAAGAGACCTCTGTGATTGCAGGTGCAATATTGGTGGACTGATCTTCCCATCACTTTTGTTTATCTTACAAACTAGAAAACTTTTTTTATTCAGACAGTCTGCTTAATTAATCTTTGATTTGCTGTTTGGTCTGGGTAAAGAAGAAATATGCAGTGTATGCTGAGAGAAGAAATGTGTTAATTCCAGGTGTCATATAGTTCTTTACTTTTTTTTTTTTAAATAAGGTCTTCACTGCTGATAATTATCCATTTCATTTCTTTGCTGTGCTATTTGGAAGTCCCTTGTGTTCTAGCTGGAAATACTATTTTCCGCATCATCTGCTGAGCTGCTACTAACTGTACCAGGTACATCTTAAGGTAGCAGGTGCAGTGGAGGTCCAGCAGCTTATACTTTTAGGAATACTGTAAAAGTACAATTGTTGTGACAAAAATGTTTTGTGTAGTCAGCAGGAGAGCAGTGCTGCTGTGCAACTTCAGATCCACAGAGCTCCTAAACTTTACAGAATTGAAGCTCCTGGTTATCAAAAGTTCTGATTTTACAAAGTGTTTAGTTATCTCAAAGCTTTGTAAAATCAGGGTGTGCCGGTATTGTTTTCTCCTGGCTGTAGTGGGTGAACCCAAGACAAAGGGGAGGTGCAGAGGTGACCTGACCCATTAACTTCATATGGTACAGTAACCTAGATCTAAATCTTTACTGAGGAAAGAACATTTATTTTAGTATCCTTTTTTTTTTTTTTTTAAGGGCTTTTCCCCTCACACAAATACAAAATCTTCACCAGATTTGTTGGTCTTCAGTAATTTGTCTGTTGTACATCTACCAAAACCACCACTACAGGTTGGGGGAAGGGACAAAGTCAATATTTCTAGCCGGATGGTTCATTATATTTTATTGTGTGGCTTTTTTGGAATACAAACTTTTAAAGTTCAGGCAGTCACAATAGAGTGGAGAGTTGTGAGGGAAGTAAAAAAGTAAGCGGAGCATAAAGAAGAGGAAAAACCGAAAGATAAGGTTAAGGCAAAATACTAGCCTGAGCCAGAATGCTGAAACTGAAGGCGACCTGCTTCTAACTTCGGGGCAGTTCAGATCCAGATCTCATCCCCACAGCTTGGGCTCATACCCAAGATGTTCACTTTTTAAAGTGATGGGTGCCTCCTTTTCTTGCTCATATTTCTTATGGGCCATGATAGAGAGTGAAGGTGAAAAGAACTTTGGAGAGTGGGGGAAGTTGCTATTATTTTTAACTACTGTAGTTATATTAATTTACTCACTGTATGTCCATTAAATTAAGGCACTTGATTCTGACGTGCAGATCTCAGTAATGCTGCACTTTGCTCATGTGGTTACCTGAACTGCTTGACAGCACTGCATCCATATGTGAGATGAGGTGAGGATTTGTTCACTTACCTAAATGGAATAGCAGGTAGCTGGTATCTATCTTTTTAGAGAAGCGATGAGGTGTCTGTTTGCTGCTGGTCAGGGTAATGGAAGGATTCATCTTCTACACTCTTATGTGATGATGTGATTTATTGGAATATTGTATTTTGTATAATTTAGAATATGTAAATACACTTTTAAAATTAATCTGTCCTATAAAGTAATAAATAACGCTTCTATTGTAACACCTGAAAATTGTTAAAAGTGCTTCATGTCATATGACTTGGGATTTTTTTTTCTAGAGAATTGCAGAAATCAAAGTGAGATTGATGTTGTGGAGTTTTCATTTAATTGTGATGCTTCCTGTTCACAAAAATATTTAAAAATAATAAACCACCCAAATAGAGAAACTTCATTTTATTTTTTTACAGTAGTCACTGAGGTGACATTCATCACTGTTCTCAGACAATCCCATTTTCTGGATTGTCCGTTTTGCTGTTGGCCAATAACAGTTAGAAAGCACTCCGATTGGTCAGTTTCATAAAAAGCACTGAGCAAGTCCAGAAAAAACAGTAACTTGTTTTTTAAATTGCTTGGTTGTGGCTTAAACGTAGCCCTCTAACCAGACTGCGCTGTCATTGACTGTTACTGCAACTCACCCATAACATAAGTAGAATAAACCTTCATCAGTCGTGTTGTGTGTACACACAAATATATGGTTATCCTACTCGCACACCGCTGGTGCATGGAGAGATACATTGACTAAAGACTTGAGTTTTCAGTGCATTTTCATTGGATACTGCAGAGATGGAACTTTCATCAGCCAGTGAAATTCTTCTTTGTGTCAATTTTAGACTAGAGGAAAACAAAATCAATGGTTGAGAATCATGGTCAATGTGTTAGGAAGCAACTTGTCCTTGTCCTTCAAACTTTATCTAGCATTGGGGCCCACAGCCCTGTTATAAAACCTTCCTGCTGACATATCTTTAGCTCACTGACCTTAACTGATGTACAGCAGTGGCCTCTTCTCCATTATCTGCTGCTGCAGCATTCCATTGAAATAACAATGGAAAATTACACACTTTTTTTATAGTGGGCAGAAATGGTGGTACATTTTTGTATTATGTTCCCAAGCTGTTAAGTAACTGTGAAGCAGCTAAGTTATGTGCAAATTATTCACTGGAGTTCTGCACCTGTCAGCCTTTTTTGGAGAAGAGGAGAGAGTCCGTTTTGATCTAATTAGTGTTTCTGGAAGAATCGCATTTGGTGTGTTTGGTTTACACTACATTTTAATGCCAGAAGCAAGAGAATTTTGAAATGTCCTTTATTTGGATCTACAGATGACACCACTCTATCCCACTCATTCAAAAGGAAAAATTTGACTGCGGAATATTTTATTAACTGCAAAATATTTTAATATATAGTTTTGCTTTGTGTCATTAAACAATTGCTGTGTTTCACCTCTTGGGTGTCTCCATTTTTGAGGAAGGCAGAGTAATTCCTGTATATAGTTTTGTAAGTCAGTCTGTAAAATGCTTTTTGGTCATTCTGAATGAAAGGCCCTATAGAAATGTAAAATTGCTACTATTTACCAGATATTATCATGTTTGTGAAACAGGTGAGTAAAGTTGTCTGTTATCATAAATAATCTAGCTTCGCTATTAATCATGTACCCAAAACTGCTCATTTTGTACACATGCTCTTGCTAGCTGATCAAAGAAAATAAAGGTACCTGAATTGCAGTTTGAAGAGGAAAGGGGCATTTCACTGTACACCCAATATCCTCCTATATTTCCATTTCTGACTTTTTTTTTTTTTTTTTTTAATGAACGAACTCTGGATTTGAAGTTTCCAAGAATTGAAAAATCGCTTGGAATTTGTGGGTACTGTAGTTGAAATCCTTTCTGCTCTTGACTACTGGTTTTTTTTAATGCTTTTTTGTTTAATATGTAAAGTTTTGACTGTATGAAATTGTTTAGTATTTTTCCTTTTTAAAAAAATAAAGTGTATATTCCACTACAGGAAGATCTAGTCATGTATTTCTCTCTCTCTCTCTCTCTCTCTCTCTCTCTCTGCCAGCATTCTGCCTGATGCTGATCCTTCAGTTGTTGTTGGAAGGTGCTTCATGTTCCAAAATTAGGTCCTACTGGTCCCTTTGTATGCGTATACAGTGTACATGCAACGCAGTTTCTCATCTTCTGTTTCCTTTATTACATTGTGATTATAAACTGACTTCGGAAATGTCACGAATGTCACCATTCATACTTCATGTCCCTTGATCACTTCCAGATCAAACTTCCACTTTGCAAGGTCCAAAGAAAACCTGCCAATGCCACAAACATCATCTGTGCTCTCTCTGCCTCAGCACTACAATGAGGTAGTTAGGATTTAGTTGGCAGTCTTGTGGACGAAGCAGAATTTATTTAGGACTCCAGGGAGAAAATATGTTGAAAATGATTTGCTCCCTTTTCCCCCCTCCCCTTGCCTATTTTAAACCACAACCAAACTTTCTAATAAATGGTGCTGGTGAAAAGTGCTGGATTACTTATTCCCCCAATCAGGTAAATCCTACATAGTGGTAGTACATGCTTTTTACTACCCCCATCCCAACCCTGTGCCTCAGACTTAACTTAAATGGACCACTCCTGGGGAAAGGCCTTTGGTGTCTCTGGCCCCATTCAGTCTTTGGCTATTCCCACTGAGACTATCAAAAATGGGGCCAGTTGTGACTTTAGTATGAATAATTAAGGTGTTGTAAATGTACATGGTATCAGAGGGGTAGTCGTGTTAGTCTGTATCCACAAAAACAATGAGGAGTCCGGTGGCACCTTAGAGACTAATGGATTTATCAAAAGCTTATGCCCAAATAAATCTGTTAGTCTTTAAGGTGCCACCGGACTCCTCATTGTTTAAATGTACATGGTGCTTTACAAAACAAACCAAGACCTGTTCCATGCACCTAAAACTGTATTGTCTGTAATGACACTGTCTAAATTTACAGTCCCATAAAAGGGAAGGCTGGGGGAGGACTACCTCTGCAAAGAACAATGTAGAAAAAATTATGTGGACAACTCTCTACTAGGAAATGCACTGAGGCGTCTTCACCATTTTTCACAGTGACTGGCCATAGGATAGTAGCAGTGATTTCTAATGTCTACTGCTTCAGTCTGATGAACTAGAGGTTTAAAGCTCCTTTTCTCGTGCCTGACCCTTGAGTCATCTGCTTCTAACTCCCGTTTTTTCTATAGCTGTGCTGAGCAGGATTGAAGTTTGCAAAATGTCAGCAAATCTCTCTTTTGGACTCAAATCTCCCTTTATTGAACAACAGCCCCATCTCCTGTCAGCTTCATCTACAGAAGGTGCGGTGTGGGAGAAACGTGAAATCAAATTTCCCCAGGTCTCAAGCAGTGGTGGGAAAGGCGTCTAGATGTGACTGAACAATAAACACAAAATACACGTGGAGGCAGGAGGTTCCATACTCTGCTGTTTAAATGAAACCTTTGAGAGCCACATGGAGTTGTAAGAATGGCCTTGCAGTCTGGATGAGGAGGGGCTTGATGATGGGCTCTTGCTTGTTCTGATCCTCCCCAGGTCTGTGGTGAGCAAAAGTTACTGCGGTGAAGTTAGTTTCTCAGTCTAGGTCTGCATGAAGTGGCTGCTCACCATTGGTGTCAAGCGGCCTCCTTGGCAGTCTCAGCAGAGAGTCCAAGGACTGCACTGACATCTCCTCCCTAGAGTGTTCCAGCAGAGTCTGACTGAGGCACAGCTGCAGGGACAAAGCTTGCATTGCTGATACTCGTGTTACATTTTACCTTCTCCGGGGACTAAAGGGAGCGCTGAAGCTACAGCAACAGCTTGGGGCACACCTTTTACCAGCAATCAATTCATTTGCTTGGGCACTGGAAGGAACCGCTGAAGGCTGAAGTGGAATTTCTATCACTGGAGATGCTCCAGGGGTCAGACTAAATGCCCATCTATCAGGTATGGGTTAAGGGATAATGGAAATCATACACTCATAGAAGAATAGGGTTGGAAGAGACCTCAGGAGGTCATTTAGTCCAACCCCCTGCTCAAAGCTAAATCATCCCAGCCAGGGCTTTGTCAAGCTGGGCCTTAAAAACCTCTAAGGATGGAGAGTCTACCACCTCCCTAGGTAACCCATTCCAGTGCTTCACCACCCTCCTAGTGAAATAGTTTTTCCTAATATCCAACCTAGATCTCCTCCACTGCAACTTGAGACCATTGCTCCTTGTTCTGTCATCTGCCACCACTGAGAACAGCCTAGCTCCATCTGCTTTGGAACCCCCCTTCAGGTTCAGGTAGTTGAAGGCTGCTATTAAATCCCTCCTCACTCTTCTCTCCTGCAGCCTAAATAAGCCCAGTTCCCTCAGCCTCTCCTCATAAGTCATGTACCCTAGCCCCCCTAATCATTTTCATTGCCCTCCACTGGACTCTCTCCAATTTGTCCACATCCTTTCTGTAGTGGGGGGCCCAAAAGTGGACACGATACTCCAGATGTGGCCTCACCAATGTCGAATAGAGGGGAACGATCACGTCCCTCGATCTGCTGGCAATGCCCCTACTTATACATCCCAAAATGCCATTGGCCTTCTTGGCAACAACGGCACACTGTTGACTCATATCCAGCTTCTCGTCTGCTGTAACCCCTAGGTACTTTTCTGCAGAACTGCTGCCGAGCCATTCAGTCCCTAGACTGTAGCGGTGCATGGGATTCTTCCGTCCTAAGTGCAGGACTCTGCACTTGTCCTTATTGAACCTCATCAGATTTCTTTTAGCCCAATCCTCCAATTTGTGTAGGTCACTCTGGACCCTATCCCTATATGTACCCTCCACCATATGTACCATATATGTACCCTCCACCATATGACCCTCCACCATATGTACCTCTCTCCCCAGTTAAGTGTCATCTGTGAACTTGCTGAGGGTGCAGTCCATCCCATCATCCAGATCATTAATGAAATGTTGAACAAAATCCCTAAGGTGTTGCAGAGAATAGACTAGATGACTGGCTAGAGCTGTCTCCTGCTACAAATTATTTACTCCCTCTTCTCTCTGCTCACGCCCCTGAGAAATGCCATGATTGCCAATGACCTGGCAATGGGGACTCAGGCTAGGAGCGTAAACAAACTCTCAATCGGTTAACTAGAAATAAGAACCTGACCTATTTAACATGTAAGGTCATGTCCAGCCCATGGGCTTGATAGCGCATTTTAAGAGGAACTGTGTGGGTGCAGTGAGGTCTGTACGTATGGGTCTCATTCTAGAAACAGATTAACATCCCAGTGAGAACACTTGGGGTTGGTGCCTAGCAAGATGGCTGCTGCTAGCAGTAGAAATACTCATTGATGCTCCTTCCCCCACTCCCGGTCAATGTCTTCTGTGGAAACTTACAAACTTGCTAAATAAGCACATTTTTATTACCTGTTCCCTGTAGGAAAGTGCAGTGATGCTCAGAAGAGTGGCAATGTAAAACTCTTCCTCAGCCAGTCCACTTCCTGTCTGTAGTGGAGTCAGATCTGCTGACTTCAGTGACCAGAATAAACCCTTAGTACTTTTTGCTCCTGCTATTGTCACAAAGCCAGCAGAGCTACAGGAGAGTGAGCTGGAATCTGTTCTGTTTTGTGTTGGCATTGCACTGCCAACAGATTTATTTTTTCTCCCCAAGAAACCAACTAGGACTTAAATCTGCAGAGAATTGCTGTGTATTTAAAACAAGGCATTTCTCTTCTTTTCTGCTACTCTGTTAGCCCTTGTTACTAGCTAGCACATCTTATGAACCATATTTCAAGCACGACACATGGTCTTCGGCAGGTGTGTTGGGGCATAGTCTGTTGATCTGGAGATGCAGGTTCTTTCACCAGCAGGTGACTAGTTTGCATATGTGATCACAGCTTTAATGTGACACTGAATTCCCCTTCAGAATCGCAATTAAGTGTGGAGGTTTCATGATTATTTGAGAAGGGAGACTGGCAGAAGGCAGCCATGGTGTGTCGGGAATGAGGGGGAATAGAAGGAAGCAGTGGGGGCATGTAGAGAAAGGAGCAGAGTTTCAAGGTTTGATTTGAAGAGACAATTACATCAGGAGGAGGGGAAGGGGAGGGGATCCTGGATAATGCGTAGTGCAAGTGAAAGAAGAGCTAGTGTCCAGCCTTTCTCCTCTGTAGGAAGGGGGAGGACAGAGAAAGCTGAGATTGGAGGAACTGAGGGGAGTGGACAGGCAGGAAGAGCAGGGTAAAAGGCAGAGACTCTGGCAACATTCTAGATGTGGCAATAGGTAGCTTTACACACCTTTTCCCTTTCATACACATTTGCAAGTTCAGGGTCAAAGATTACTTAGATTTTTCTAGCCCTGGACTTTGCCTCCAGAGAGAGAGACAGTGGAGTCAGTGACCTGAGCTGTTTGACCCAAAAGCAGCACTTTTTCAGGCTCCTAAAGTAAATCAGAGTAAGACTTAAACAGCTAATCTCTTCAGTTCTGTCTAGATTCTTACACCCTGCCTATCGCCAGAGTTTGTGAGCATCCTCCAAAGTTAAAAATAAACCAGGTGACCACCATCAGTCAGATAAAGGGTTCTTCTCTCACAGGGAAAAGTTACATGAGGGGATTGATTTTGGTTTTAAAAAAAATCATAAATGAAGGTTAAAGTGAGGTCAAAGAAATGAGCTTTGCATTAGAAACTGAAAGTGGTGAAGACTGTGTTTGTATTTACTTCCTTTGGGAGGGAGTTCCAGGCCTAAGATATAAATTTCTGCCTTCAGGTAGACAGCTCCGCTGGTTCTGAGCCATGGGCTCATCTGGCCCTCAGAGGATGAGGGGTCCTTCAGGCAACCTTCCCCTGGACTCTAATAAGGACTGAAATCTTAAATGTGAATTTGTTCTCTAGGTAGCACGTAGAGTGAGCAGAGTATAGGGCTGATGTTTGTGGTAACCTGTGTTGCTGAGAGGAGATGCTGCTGCGTTCTGCACATTTATTTTCAGGGCTGATGCTTTTAAGTGCAGGTAAGTAAAGTGAGTAGAGTGTGTTATTTTAAGTTTTATGCTTACAACATGGAAGAGAGCCTAGGTAGATATACTATAGCTTAGTGGCATAAATTTTACTCCTGAGGGAATTCTGTGCCAAAACAATTACAGATTCTGTGTGCAATGTTTTAAAATTCTGCAAATATTATTTGTCAGTCAATAAATGTGGAAGCTTCAGCAGGGCAGTGGGGAGCACTGGCCACCGGCTGCACAGAGGTGGGAGATCACTCTGCATCCCCCTCCTGATATGGACTTGGGGATGAGGCTGCACCCAACCCTGATAGCACAAGGGTTGGGCCTGCCCCAGAAATGCCCCAAAGCCCTGTCCCTCTATGCTAGGCACACCAGATGTGGGCAGGCAGGCACAGCCTGGCAGGATACAAGTGTGGAGGGGCTTAGTGTGGGGGGACCAGGTGTGAGGTGAGAGGGTTCCGTCTGGGGCAATCCGGGTGCGGGAAGCTCTGTGGTGGTTACAGGAGGGATCTGGATGCGCAGGGGCTTGTTGGGGGATTCTGGGTGCAGGGGCAATGGGACTCTGCAGGGGGGTCCAGGTGAAGGTGGTTGGGGCTCGTCGGGGGGTCTGGGTGTGGAGGGGAATGCAGCTTGGTGGGAGAGTCTGCATCTGAGGGGCTCAGCAAGGGCGTCCAGGTGCTGGGGGAGTGAGGCTTGGTGGGATGGGGATCTGGGTGCAGCTGGTTGGGGCTCAGTGGGGTGAGAGTCCAGATGTGGGGGGCTTGTTGGGGTGGTTCAGGTGCAAGGGGTTGGGGCTTGTTGGTGTGGGGGTTCAAATGTGGGGGCTCAGAAGGAGGTGGTCAGGGTGCATGGGTGGGGGTCCAGATGCAGGGGGGTCTGGCTGCAGGGGAGATCCAGATGCAGGGGGTGCCTCTCGATGCGGTGGAGGTTTGGGTGAGGGGGGCTTGGCAGGGGGTCTGGGTACAGGAGGGGTGTCAAGATGCATGGGGGTTGGTGGATGAGGAGCAGCTCCCCCTGCAGTGATCCCTCCCCACCACAGCTGAGGGGCAATGGGGGAAGGAAGTGTGAGAGGGAGTATGGAGCTTCCATCAGTCAGGGGAGGTTTATGGGAGTGGGTCTGACCAGGCGGCGGGCCCTGGTCACTCCTTGCAGGGGAAAAGGAAGTCCTATCCTCCCCTATCTCCAGCCCAGCTGGGACTAGCGCCGGGCTCAGCTGCAGGGTATAAGCCACTGGCAGGGGCATCCCCAGTCCCCTCTGCCCTGCAGTGAATTACCTCTCTGTCGGCTGCTCCAGGTGCCCAAAATGATGCATCTCCGCTGCTAGGGAGGAGTGTGTGACCACTCTCAGGGCTTCCCCATCAGAAAGTCATTTTGCTGTGGGGAGGCAAAGAAATCTGTGGGGAACATGAATTCGGCATGCGCGCATTGGCGCAGAATTCCCCCAGGAGTAAACTTTGATTGTAAATCCAGGTAAACTGCACAACAATAATCCAGTCAGAAGGTAATGAAAGTGCATATGACTGAGACCAGGTCATCATCAGCAATGATGAGACCTAAGGTAACATTTTCCAAAAGTGTCTAAGTGACTTAGAAGCCCAAGTTCCATTGAAAGTCAATGGGATTTAGGCTTTAAGAAACTTAGCTGCTTTTGAAAATGTTACCGGCAGTCTAGTCAGAAGTTGTTGAACGTCTGTATAATTCCCAGATAAAAAACCCTAAAACATAAAGATTTTGGTACTGTAAGTAGCAGATATTGGAGAATATAAATACCAGGAATGTTGGTATCAAGCAACCTTAACATTAAACAATATGGAGATACAGTAAGGGTTAATGTGCATCAAGAATCAAATACCTTTACAATTCATACAACCTCTAGGAAAAAATCTTGATATGTGAACATCATCACTAAACAATAAGCACCTGAACTATGACCCCCAAAGACAGAACTACTAAAAATACTGTTTTTCAGTTTACAAGTTCTAGAAAAAAAAAAAAAAAAGACTTTTCAACACATAATACGCCGTCAGATCTATAGTACTTATAACTGTCTTTCACCAACCTCCATACACATCTTCTAATTGTGGAATACTAATACTAATTCATGATTCAGATATGCAAAAATGTATTTAATATTGATTTGTTATGTGTATTCTGGTAGTGCTTAGTGGCCTTGCTCAGAGAGCAGGGCCCCATTGTGCTAGGTAGTGGAGACCAGATCCTCAAAGGTAATTAGGTGTCTAACTCCCATTGAAATCAGTGGAAGAGAGGCACCTAAATACTTTTGAGGATCTGGGCCTGCAAATACAGCCCACCCTCCCATGCTGACCACACACAAAAAAAGTCCTTGCTTTGAAGATCTTATAATCTAGGTAGTAGTAATAGTAAAAACCTCCCAGGACTTTTGTTCCTCATCCTGCAAACTGCTCTACACACGCAGATCATTGCATAGAGCAGTTTGCAGCATCAGAGCATTTGTAAGGATTATTGGCTAAAATAGTGCTTTGAGTTTATTTTTGAGTGATGATCATCTCTCCCTCGGGGAGGTTGTAACCAGCCACATTATAAGCCCATCTCTCTCTCTGTGAGGGTGGCAAAGAGGTTTTGTCACAACATTTTGGTGAAACAGAATTTTTTTTCTATTCATAAATTTCAAATGATTTTATTAAATGTTTCTGAATGGGAAAATTATTCTCCCCATTTAGCAGGAGGAGAAATTGAGGCAGGAGGAGGTTTAAGTGGCTTGCCCAAAGTCAGACAGGGATTTGAACTCAGAAATTCCTGATTCCCAGTCACGTGCCCAGACCACGTGGCCTGAAATGACTTCCACATTGGTGATGTCAGATATAAGGAGGCCGGAAGAGCCCCATTTCTCTCTCTCTCTCTCTCAGTCTCTCAGTCAATATCTGTGACATTCCAATGGCACCAACTACCAAATGAACTGAAGCTCCCTCCCCCAATTTTTTGCTGTTCTTTTATTTGGAGGAGGCTTTCAAAGCCCTGAAGAAAATTGCCCCTGATAGCTTGGTTCCCTCTTCCCCTCCCCAACCCGCTCTGTTCCACAGCCCATCTTCTAGCTCCTGGAGGACCTCAGTGCTGGTGTTATGCCAATAAAATAAAAACCAGCAGGATCTTATTAAAGGGGAAAAGGCAAAATATCACATTTATTGTGAATACCGAAAGAATCATAGTAAGCAGTTAGTTATAGCTATAACATTCCATTCAATCTCATATTTATTCACACATTCATTCATACACACACACACACACACACACAGGTTCTGCAAGGTTGTTATCATAGTTACCAGCCTTAGAGTGGTTCATGCCAAGCCACTGGCCAGGTGGCCTGAGGAGGGAACAGGACCTTGTCAGATGCACATCTGATGCTCCTGGAAGTTGGTTTGCAGAATCAGACCCCAAAGTTCTCACTTTCTAGAGCCCATTTTTATAGGAATTTATTCCTATGCCAGTCTATGGGAATTGCTTCATCATGCTGTTGCTGAATCAATCAGCAGATGGCACATTCCTGACGGCTCCGTGCTGCCAGATGTTATCTTGTTCTTCGGTTCTCCCATCCTTGAGGCTGTTGGGTGGATTCCAGTCTGCCCTCTGGGGGTCCTCTGGTTGTTTCCACTTGACGCCTTCTTCAGCCGATGGACACTGGATTCTTAGGCTGGCACCTCCCTGATCATTCAGTTATTATCCACACCAAGCATCCATCCACATACATCCTCTATCTCTATTTTAATCACAATTGTTAACAAAAGGGCGGGGAGCCTCTGGGTGCTGTTTCTGTTGTTACAGATTATTGCTTTGAGTCTCTCTCTGTGTGAGTAGGTTTCAGAGTAGCAGCCGTGTTAGTCTGTATTCGCAAAAAGAAAAGGAGGACTTGTGGCACCTTAGAGACTAACCAATTTATTTGAGCATAAGCTTCCGATGAAGTGAGCTGTAGCTCACGAAAGCTTATGCTCAAATAAATTGGTTAGTCTCTAAGGTGCCACAAGTCCTCCTTTTCTTTCTGTGTGAGTAGTTGTTGTTACAAAGAATTGCTTTGAGAACAGACTCTGTCTTAGAATGTACTAACACAATTAGCAGCTTGCAAGTTTCACACAGAGAGGGAGAGAAACAGTACCAAAAACCAAGAGACCTCTTAATTAGTAATACCCTGGAATTTAAACTATGGGGAATCAAACTCATTTGTGATTTTAATACAGAACTTCTTTAATATGATCCAACATAATGCTGGAGCCAGCAGGAGGGTGAAGTCCCTGCAGTGTGAAGACGCCTGGAGTGTGTCCTTCCCTCTGTGCTTCCCACCCACACAATAGGGGCTCAGTATGTTTCCTCCACAGTGCTTCCAAGGTCCGGCTTACCCCTGCATGTTGTCTGGAAATGGAGCAGCTGCTTCGGGTCTCACTTTCTAGGGCATGTAAATCTGAAGCCTGTGGGGTTACACGGTTGTAACAGAGGAATGAGCGATGAGATCAGAAACTGGCCTGCTATCCTTAGAACATTGCGAGGGCTACTTGCTTGTAAACTAATACATGTGCCCCATGTGCAGGCACATGTACTCTTGATCTCTACCCTCTTCCTTCCAGCACCATAATTCTCTCATCCCACCGGTAACCCCCAGCAGCCAGACCTCAGTACCAGCTGCAGATACTGCTTGTGGTTGCTACCCTCTTTTAAGCTTCCTAATCCTACTGCTGCCTTCCACCTGGTGCCTGCTTTCCAGACCCTGAGACTGCCTGCTACCCTCTAACTAGCTTGGCAATTCCTATGGAGCTGCTGAATCTGTCCGCATCCCCTGTATGACCATCCTGATCCCCTCTCAACTGCCCAATGCTGAACTACCCACCCCAAAGCCTCAGCTGACAAGACGTCCAGCTACCCTTCAGCAAATGCCTTGATGATTCCACCATGTCTAACCCTCTTGCAATCCCTGCAGCGCGCCCCCTCCTCTCCCTCCAACAGCCTGATGCTCCTGGTTTCCAAGCATCTGCCACTTAGCCCTTTGAACCTAACAATTCTATTTTATTGTTTTAAACCTCTTTTTAAAGCACATCTCTCTGTGTTTCCAGTGACTGGTCACTAGAGGGCTCTGTGGTAGCATAACAAATAGGGTGACCTTGTCTCTTTAAAAAAATAAGCAAAAGCCCTTCAAACTCAGGATTGCGCAAGGATCCCAGGGTTATTCATATTGGATTAAAATGAAAATGAGAGGAAAAAAAAACCTCTTTGCCCAGAGCCATTAATCCAGGCCAAAGTCAGCAGGCTGCGTGGGTATTTAAAGGCACAGGACGCTCCCTTTAGAGATTTCAATTTCTTTCTGTTCTTGGACCTGCGTGCTGGGTTATTATCGGGCAGGAGTCCAAATGCACTCCAATCAAGTTCTTTCCCTGATAAATCTCACTCAGATGAGTGGGCAACCCTCAGGAACGTGCTCGCCTGAGTGAAATAAGCCTTTTATGTCACATGCAAAATGAACTGGGAACATACCAATTGCTATACCAGCTTAGACCAGAGATCTATCTAGGCCACTATCCTTTTTTTGCCAGCTTCAGGTGTGTCAGGAGAAGGTGGAAACCCCCACCTTCCATGGACACTTATTGAATAACCTGCCCATGGAGGCCCTTTCCTCCTAACCTCTGTCACAGACTCATGGCCTGAGGCAAGACCATGTCTATCCCTTCCCATCTTTTGTGTCTTATCTAATGCACCAGTGGGGCGGGGCAGTGCCTTCAGCTGAATTCACTCAGGCCCAGATAACAAAACTGGCAGTGGTCCAGTTTTTGTGCACTGCCATTTTTGGACCCTGTGTTGACCCTCTGATTTGGACTCTGCACCCTGCCAATTTATACAGGGAGACTGGGATGGGGCTACGATATCTGTGTATTTCACAGCACTGCCAAGTCTCACTGGGTGACATTGGGCTGGTCACTTAGAACAAAGTATTCTGTAGTCTGAACAGTCAGGGCTTTGTTGTAAGAATAGGTTCCTGGGCAACAAAAACACTAAACCAGGAACCTATCCTGGCAACAAAGCCGGTGGCCAACTGTGCCCACATATCTATTCAGGGGACACCATCAGAGGGCCTAATCACATCAGCCACACTATCAGAGGCTCGTTCACCTGTGCATCTACCAAAGTGATATATGCCATCATGTGCCAGCAATACCCCTCTGCCATGTACATTGGCCAGACCAGACAGTCTCTATGCAAAAGAATAAATGGACACAAATCTGACGTCAAGGATTATAACATTCAAAAACCAGTCGGAGAACACTTCAGTCTCTTTGGTCACTCGATTACAGACCTAAAAGTCGCAATTCTTCAACAAAAAAACTTCAAAAACAGACTCCAACAAGAAACAGCAGAACTGGAATTAATCTGCAAACTGGACACCATTAAATTAGGCTTGAATAAAGACTGGGAGTGGATGAGTCATTACACTAACTAAAAACAGGTTTCAGAGTAGCAGCCATGTTAGTCTGTATTCGCAAAAAGAAAAGGAGGACTTGTGGCACCTTAGAGACTAACCAATTTATTTGAGCATAAGCTTTCGTGAGCTACAGCTCACTTCATCGGATGCAACGATTAAGTGAGCTGTAGCTCACAAAAGCTTTTGCTCAAATAGATTGGTTAGTCTCTAAGCTGCCACAAGTCCTCCTTTTCTTTTTACTAACTAAAAACTATTTCCCCATGCTAATTTCCCCCCTACTGTTACTCACACCTGCTTGTCAACTATTTGAAATGGGCCATCCTGATTAGCACTACAAAAGTTTTTTTTCTCCTGCTGATAATAGCCCATCTTAATTGATTGGTCTCATTAAGATTTGGTATGGGAACCCCCATTTTTTCATGTTCTCTGTATATATATATATATATATATATCTATCTTCCTACTATATTTTCCACTGCATGCATCTGATGAAGTGGGCTTTAGCCCACGAAAGCTTACGCTCAAATAAATTTGTTAGTCTCTAAGGTGCCACAAGTAGTCCTCGTTCTTTCTACTGATACAGACTAACACAGCTACCACTCTGAATACTTAATGGGTTTATCCTCACAACGCCCTTGGGAGATAGGGAAGTGCATTGGACAGATGTTGAACTGAGAGGCTAAATGAATGGCCCATGGTCCCACTTACTATCTGTGTCAGAGCAGGGAACTGAACATGGCTCTCCCAAGTCCGAGGCCATGGCATTTTCAAAGCTGGTGGCAGGCACATCCAAGTTGTCCGGGAGCCCAGGGGGATGAGTGCTCTAAGGGGGTGGGACAGGGTATGCGCTGGGAGGGTGGATGTTAGACAGCACTTTCAGAAAAGCCCAGGGGCTCTTAAGGGCTGCTCTGGGTGCTCAGAAATAATGATGTTAGAGCCACAACTGAGTCAGGAGGCCCATGTTCAAGTGCTCAAGCAACAGTCCCTCTACTGGGTGCTCTACAATCTATCCCCTGTGAAAATAACCTGGGGAGGGACGGATAGACACACAAATGGACACACTCTGTGTGTGTGTGTCTGTGTGTCTTTTCGGACAGGGAAGGAGGATAGTGGGGATTAGGTTAGACTCAGAGGCTAGAAAAGGTGAGGGGGAGAGGCAGATAAGGTTGTGACTGGGAGGGGGGATCACTAAAGGGGTTGGTTAACAGGGGCACAGCATTGTGGGGACAGTATCTGGCCCGGGGGGAGGAGGGGATTATGTACATCAGTAGAGAACACATGAGAAGGGGGTGGTAGGCAAGGGAATTGGAGGCTCAAGGAAGATGGATGCGTCTTTACCTGTCTACCAAGGTCAAGGAACCTCTGGGAACGTTCCTCAATCTCCGTGAGGTCATACCGAAGCGCTGGCTGTCCATGAAGCCACCCCGCCATCTTCGATGAGCTGAAGGGAGAGTAGGGGAGGCTGATCCAAAGGCGCCGTTATTATACTTGGTTACTTGTGGCTTGGGGCTCTCGCCACGGCCCAGGGCCCTGCTGTGCTAGACGCTGGCCAGCGTCTCTGTCCCAGCCAGGGAGAGCACAGGGCTCCCACGGACACCGGACGCTACGCCGGGACTGGCGCCCCATTGCTCCTTTCTGATTCAAGGTGTTAGGGGGAGAGGGGCCCAGAGTTCCTCACTGTGCCTGAGCAGAGCTGGGCGAAGGACATGGGGAATGGGGCAAGGGGGATTTATGTGACCTTTGTACTTCCCCTAGTCTGGGGGCTGGTCAGGGCCCCCGATTGCAGGTTAGATCAGCCCCAGGGCTGCCCTAACTTGTGCTTCTGGCCCTGAGGGGCTGTAACAGCAGCCAGTGCTGTCCTGGCTATGAACCCAGTCCCTGCGAGAACTCCCAGCAGGCCCCTTACGTCAGGGACTGTTATGGGATGGTGTAGGGCTGTTGTACTGGCCTTTTGCCATTTGAGACATCTTTCCTCCCGCCCCCCCCCCCCCCACCTGGAGAATTCCCTGGGGTCCAGATCTGCTGGGGAGCTAGCTTGGAGGTGCCCCAGCACCATGCGCCATCAGGCCTGTGGTGCCTCATGGCAGACCTGGAAGTGCCTGGCACACACCCAGCATTCTCTGCTCCAGACCCTCCGTCTCTTGACCTCATGTTCCCACATGACACTGCAGTTTTCCCTCGCCATCCTTCTGCTCAGCCCCCAGTGAGAATGCAGGGGAGGGAGTGACCTTTCTAATGTTACAGCAGGAGAGAATGGGAACTGCCAGTACTGCTGGTGAAGGGGAAGGGGGGAAGTGAGGGGATGCAAGCTGAGGGGGACAGAGCAAAGAGTCCAGAGGGGAGGGGGCAGTGGAGGGATGGGGGAAAGACAGGGAGGCCAGGAGACAAAAGGAAAGAGGGGAGGAGGGCTGGAAGCAAACAGGCGTGCGGCTAGCCCAGCAGTCTGAGCTGGAGAGCTCTCTGGAGCGGCTGAGTCTGCAGCCCTGTGGAATCCTCCCGGCTCAGAGGTGCTGTTGAGATTAGAAGCAATAATTATATTTGCTTGGGGGAAGGCCTGCCGTACCTTGTTTCTCCACTGGGTGTGGGGTCGGGAGGGGTGAAGGGACAGCTGCACATCATGATGAGGGCGAGAGGGGAAAGAAGAGACGGGGAGGGGAGATTTAAAAATAGCCCCTTCTAATTTTTGTGGCTGTCACTCACTATGTGTAATCCACCCCGAGGCATCCCAGCACCGGTATATACCATGAGTTACATAATGGGAGACACACAGGCGTCACTTCAGCCTCGAAACAGGGACAGACGTGACATTTACGCTGCGTGTTTCCCAATCTGTCCCTCCAGCCCCTGCCCAAGCCTGTGAATATGGAGCAGACGCCAGGTGCCTGACACCTGGAAACTGGCTAAGGGTTTGGGAGGCAGGATATGGGGGCAGTGACGAGCAGGAAAAGGTTCCAGCAGCTGGGATGTGGAAACAGTGGGGCTAGGGAAGAGGCAAAAGTTGGTGTATTAGTGCCGATGGGTGTAATGGGAGGGTCCTGGGAGGGGGAGAGCAGGTTGAAGTGGGGGGTAACACTGCAGGAAGTGGAGTGACTGGACGGGGATCAGGCGGCTTTGTGGGGGAGCAGGAAGCTCAGCTGTGGTGGATGTTGGGTTTCTTGTCAAGAGGTAATGAGAGGCTCCATTGCATACAGGGGAGGGGTGGAAGAAGAGGGAGAGATCTGCAGTTGTGGGGAAGTTTGTTGGAGTATCAGGGTATTGGCCATTGAGGGGCAGGCCAGGGCGCTACTGAGGAAGCTGATAAATCAGCAGTCAGAGGGGATTGGGTTAGCAGGCACCCGAAACTGAGGCACGTGGGGAAAAAGGGAGATCAGCTATTCTGGGGAGGGTCAGAGTGCTTGGGGAATAGTGGCGGGGGGAAGGTCAGGTTTTATCAGAAGACGACTAGGGGTCAGTGGTCACGAATGAGTGCATTCATTGTTGGTGTGGGAAGGGCTAAAGGGCCAAATCCTCCCACTTCTTGTGAAGGAGAAAACTGGCATTCCATTCTCCTCATGCCGGTCATTCTTGGGCTGGGATGCCGACCTGCTGTCATGTGCCGCTTTCCCACCCTCCCAGCTTTGCCTGGCGCTGTGGCTACTGATGACTCAGGGAAATTCCACAGCAAGTAGGAGGTGCAGGCACGGCAGTGCAGGTTGTGAGGACACATGGACAGAGGCAGGCTGGCTGGGCAGTGGTGGGGAAGCGAGGAGCCTGGTGCCATCTAAATGTAAAAATGAGCCTCTCAGCCCCTCTGCGCGGCCTTGAAGCACGTTCACGGCTGCCCTCTGCCCCATAACTGTGCCACATGTCTGCTCTCTTCTTCCAAAGATCACCTGCTCCTATTCCGTACTCATGCAGCCAGCCTGCCTTGGATTACTGACTCATTAGTATGTGGTTATGCCAAGTGTGTTTGCTGAGCACTGCCCATGTGCTCAACTCTGCACAGGCCTGGAAGAAGATCCAGTTGGCCCCTGGAGTTTACAATCCGAGGGCCAGACACAGAGGAATACTGAGCGTTGCTTTGCACTAACAACGCCTGCTGGTCAATGGACACTGCAGGTGCTCTGCACTTCACAGGCGCTGACCCAACACAGTGCAGTTCAGTCCAGTCTCAAATGGTGCTAGCGTTCCCTGCTCACACACACCAGCCAAGCCTCCTGGAGTATTACCTTGTTGTGGTTTACCAACTAAGCAGGGCTGGAGCCAGTTGGGAGCAGCTGGTTTTCTTTGCCCTGGTCACACTCACTGTGCTGCGGTGATGGGGTGAGGGGTGGTGTGACGCCACTGGGCTGGCTCAGTGCTACCTGGGGATCCCATGTCTGCTGGAGTGGGGTTCAGGAGCTGGCCTCAGACATCAGCACTGCTGCCAGTTTGGGCTTTCTAGGAAAATTCATGCCGAGTTTGTAAACAGCTTTGAAATCTCCTAATTATTCTCAGCAGTTTTCCTTTCAAACTGACCTCCCAGAGCAGTGAGTAAGTCCCAGGCCTGTGCACTCCCTGGTTTGGCAGCACTCGGTAGGGCTGGCTTTAGTGGCCTCTATTCCATGAATGATCACAGGCTAGGAAGTTAATTCTGTGGCTGCAGAGCTAAGCACTTTACATTAGCACCAGCAATAAACAGGATTGCTCAATCTCTGGGTCAGCCCAAGAACTCCCAAGGGCTTGAGTCAGAGGAGATCACAAAACCCTCTGCGGTTGGCCTTAGCACACTCCCTCCTTCCCTACCTCATGCCCTGCCCTGGAGAAGGTCAGTACTTCCCCAGGAAGTGGCCTGAGCATTCACACTTGCTGAGAGCCAGAGGAAATCACAGCATCCACTGAAGTCAACCTGAGGGCCTCTGTGAGACTGGGCAATCTAGGGCAGTAAGAAAGAGGAGGTGGAACTGAGCGGTGGATACAAGTTTTATTATAAAAGAAGGAGCAGTGTGTAGAACAGAGGATGAAGGATGATCCTTTGCAGATAAACTAGGGTAGGCAGAAACCTTTTCGTCTAGATTTCCTAAGGAAGGACTTGCTACCCAGGAGCAGCCTCACAGCAGGGGAAATGTCCACTGATGGGGGGAGTTCTCCAGCTCAGGGAGGCCATGAACACAGGATCAGTCACTCTTACTATCTGTACGCAGGGTTGCCAACTTTCTGATGGAACAAAACCGAACACCCTTGCCCCACCCCTTCTCCAAGGCCCTGCCCCACTCACTCCATTCCCCCCCTTCTGTCGCTCGTTCTCCCCCACCCTCACTCACTCGCTCATTTTCACTGGGTGGGGGGGGAGGGTCCCTTTTTGACCAGGTGTTCGGTTGAAAACTGGACACCTGGCAACTCTATCTGTAGGGCCTCAGCTGCCACAGCTGAGGCTCTGGCCATGAGTTTCCACCCAGTGGTTCTCACTGCCAAAGAGAGAGAGATGGCACCAGCAGCACTCAAATGGCTCACAGGCCTTCCCAAAGAGCTGGGCCCCAGATGACTACTTGAGTACAAGGCCTGCTCTGCATACGTACCGGACACTGTAAGGATCTTCTTCAGGGAGCTCCGATCCCTCCCCAGACTCGCAGGAGGGAAGCAGGTGGTGTGGAGTTATGTCCCTCCTGAAATATCATTGCCTCATTTGATTATAAATAGTCACAAAGGTGTCAGGGATGTTATTAGCGCAATTGCTCATGACACATTTACAGGAAGAGCCAAGTGTTTGCCAAGAAGTGATGACAGTGGCAGGAGAGAGCCAGACCATGCTAAGGGAGATGTTCTTCTGGCCCCATCTTTAGCTCTTCCTCCCTCCTTCTGTTCAGTCATTTTCCTGCCGTCCTATTTGAGGCTGAGAGTTGCCGATGCTCCTTCTGTACCTCTCCCGCCTTCCTGCCCTTTGGCTTCCTCTCCTACTATGTCTTTTGCTTTCCTTCATTCTCTTTTCTTCCCCCACAATCCCAGTCTACTCCGTCTTCAGAGACTCCCAATGGTGGCTGGTGCCCACAATAAATGCTAGGGCTGCAGGTACTAGAGGCCCTCAACCCCCCCCTCCCCCTCCCACACTGCAGCTGTAAAAGCAGGGTCAGAAACAGCAAAGGAGGGACTGTAGCTGCACGGAGCATGTGTGGGAAGCCTTATACCCTGCTCCTGGGGGCTGGGGAGGGGAGGAAGAGCTAATCTAAATTAGCCCCACAGAGGCCTGCGCTTTCTGCATCTGTTCCCCAGGCTGCCTGAAGTCCATGTGCTGTAGAAACGCCTGCTCACGTGGGAACCTCCAAGGTCTGGCGTACTCCCAGCCCTAGCAGGAGTCTTCCACTGGTGGTAAGTTTTACGTTTTACGTTTTACAGCCAACGTTATAGACGCTACACAGCATCCATGGTGTGGCTGACGTACTATCCGCTGTGTAACAGCCTCCCAAGCATTCTCCCATCACTCTGGGGTCCTTCCCTGATCTTCTTTTTCATTAGAGACTCAGTTTGTGTTTCTGAATTACTTTAGGGAACAGCATTTACTATGGTCTCGGGATATGCAGAAGTAGAGGGAGCGGGTATGCAGAGCATGGTCTTTGGGTACGGTCTCCTTCTGCTGTTTTTCTGTACCCTGCCTCAAGCTTTTAACTCCAACTATACAAACTCAAGCTATGATCGCAGGTGATTTCGCAAGCTGGGAAGAATTGGCCTTGGCCAATATTTGGATGAGACCTTCAAGGAAAAGCCAGTCGCTGCTGGAAGTGGTGCTGATCGCTCACTAGGTGACTATATCTGCTCTCCAGACCTCAATGAATCAGTGCCCAAGCATGGTGATGGGGGCTCATTGAGCTGTTTTCAGGTGACCATATAACTGAGGCCCTGATCACTCCTGGTAATTAAAGATCCCGTAGAACTTTTCTTAGCAGCAGAGCTGTGAATCCCTGTTGCCTGGCCAAACAGCAACTGGACAACTACCCTCTGCAGACAAACTTCTCTCTGCAGTTTCAATTAGTCAGTCTTTATTTACCTCCTATGACAGTGATTATGGGTACAAAATGGCTGCCATCTCTCTCTCTCTCACACACACATACGTAGCTCCCTCCACTATGTAACTACATTTCAGTGGGGGATGAGTGTCTTTAAAGTGCTTTAAGATCCTTCAGAATGAAAAGTGCTAGTGAAATGTAAGGGATTGTTATTAAGACGCTATTTAACTAGACCCAATTGTAAATCTGGCTGCCTAATTTGCCACACAGCCCACTTCAGTCCTATATCTCTGTGAGCACTCAGGAGCCAATCTTCCTGCCATTTAAGGCAGTAGTAACGGTTGCCAACCCTCCAGGATTGTCCTGGAGTCTCCAGGAATTAAAGATTAATCTTTAATTAAATATTATGTCATGTGGTGACACCTCCAGGAATATGTCCAACTAAAATTGGCAACCCTAATCAACAGGAGTTTTGATATTGACTTCAGAGGAGGCAGGACCAAGCCCTTGAGGAGTATGGCAATGATGGGAACTTGGGAGGGACGGGACTTGGAGATACGTCTGTGTCTGCTTCACATAGGCAGCCGTGTCCTGTGAGTCTCGAATGCAGGAAAAACAGAGACTATTTGCCTGATTTTCAGAGCATCAATAGGATTCGGTTTTTTAATGCAACAGAAACCACAGGGTGCTCAGCATGTTTGAAAATAAGGCCATGTATGTGCAAGTGTAATTATATCATAATACTATTATATATCGACCACTGGCTAATAAGAGGCTATGTTTTTTAATCAAAGATTAATGAGCGACCACAGACCCAAGAGGTTGGCCAATATTTGAGGTCCTGTGGGTTGTTTCCATTGGGAGGAGAAACTGGTGGTAGACAGAAAGGTATTTCGTTGACACAGTCCTGGTCAGTTACAAAGAATGTACCAAGTCCTGTTTCCCTGAACACAGTAGGAATCAAACAGCAGGCAAGAGTTTTTTTCCTCACAGTTCCAAGCACCTTTCCGGACAGCGTTCTACCCAAAAGCTAGCCCTCTTAGTTTTACTTGGGGGGGTCACACTACAAGTGCTTCTCTGGCTGTCTCTGGGACTTCCTACTCTGTTTGTTTCATTCTGTGGTGTTTCTGCTTCTCTCTCTCTCTCTCTCAAATACACACACAGTTCCAGCAAACAATACCCAGTTCCCTGCATTTGCATTCAGCCCCCAGGGAAAACCCATCCGCCCACTTGATTCAACTCCTACTCCAGCCTTGCATGTGGCCTGCATTTTGGGCAGTGGCTCCTATTGTTTCAGCTATCTGTCACAAAGGAGAGCAATTGTTTTTTCCATGTAGTCTCAATGAAGGGCAGCTGTTACACTTAGCAGCTTCAACCTGCGTTCACCCAGCCAGCAGTATAAAAACAATAACCCTTCACACACCTACGGCATCTTCCATAGTAGCATTTGAAAATTATTTCAAAATATTAATGCCTCATAACACTCACTGTGCTGCAGCACGCCCGTGACTTTGATAGGCCTTAGTAGCCTCATTTTGTAGGTAGGAAAACTGAAGTACAACAAAGTTAAGTGACTTGTCCAAGGTCACACCGTGACAGGGTTGGGAATAAAAAGACAAGAATCCTGGTCCCCACTTTACCACTGTCCAGAACTCCATAAATTAGAGATGATCTCAGTCTGCTCTATGCACCTCTGATTGAAACGGCAGGTGGCTGCTACTATTACCAAGATAAATCCATGGCATCAAGGAGGACTGGCCTAGAATGAGGAGCTGGGGGTAGTTCTGCCATTAGCAGGCTCTCTAGAGGAGTTGGTTTCGCACTGTTCTGGAGACATTCCAGTGAGTTCACTACACCTGCCCTGGACAGTAAGAGTGTGTTGACGTTGCTCCCACATAATTAAGCTCGGACGCCTAGGCATCTATGCGCTGTCTAGATAGGATATGGGGCAGAGATCTGCCCATCATGGTTTCACAAAGTAACCAGGCCCTCCCTGACTTTTATTCCACTATTTCCCCCTATTAAACGCTCTACAGTTATAAAGTAGATTCCTGTACCAGCTTTTGGCTCTCAAGCTCCTCCTTAGTCTTCCCTTCACCTCCTGATGTGGACCACAAAGAGAATATGGTTCCGGCAGAAGCCAGCTGCGTATAACAAACCAGTGTTTCAAGCCACATATTTATAGCTGATCAGCCAGCCTTCGTGCTGGGCTGGGCTGTCATCCATGACACTCTTGTCCTTCAGGCTGTCTCGGTAGCTGCAGGATTGAAGTGACCCTCCTCCACACAACCTCTCTACTGCTGCTGCTTCCATGTGGCACGTAGCTCCCCCTGTTGATGGCCCTCAGGCTTGCTCTGCCTTGCCTCTGCAGGGGGCTCGCCATTTGCTGCTCAGGTTGGATTTCCTAATCCTAGCCTCTTCACAATTGCTGGTTCTTTCCAGCCAGATGTGGCCAGCTCACTGTCTTCTGCCCCAAACGTTATGTCCTCTTGGTTTCCTGATGCCTGCCAGTTCATCCAGCACCTGTTGTCCCGGGGGAATGTGGGCTTCCCTGCAGCTTGACACACAAGGCTGATAGTGCCTCAGGCAGGTGGAGGATGGGCATGCACGGTTCCCAGAGCAACCCCTAGAGCAGTGTGCCCTCAACCTGGACAGGAGGGTAAATGGCTCTATCAACATGTCTAGAATGCGTGTCACTGCAGTATCTATGTGCTGTCAGGGGTTCCCAGGAAACACACTGAGAACTGCCCAGGGAAAGACGTGTTTTCACCTTCCTGGCAGCAAAAAGAGAAAGTGCCAAGGCAAGAGCTAGGACTCACCAGGCGGTGCCAGAAGTTCAGCCCCACAAACCTTTCCTCCTCTAATCCCCATGCTCTCCACCTGCGTTTCCCTTTTCCAAAACCTCCCACACCTCCAGGAGGAGACATGGAGGAAGGGACCTGAAACTGGCACAGGGCTCCCCAATCCTCCCTTTCCTTCCACATGCATCCTCCCCAAAAATCCACCAGAGGGAACCCCACACTGGCAGCAGATGCTGACCACAAAACAAGTCAGTGTGAGTTGTGGAGGAAGGCTATCTAGACAAGAAACTATTAGATTTGGGTCACATCCCCACCCACCCCCATTTCTCCCACCGGTGGTTACACTCCACTCCCAATGGTCAATTTCCCTTGAACACTGTGATCTGTTCATAGGAGATAATGGAAACTTCAGGCAGATAAGAGTCTATAGACAAAACGTGGCCCTGTGACTACTAGACAGCCAGATCCAACCTTCCGCAACCACACAAACTTGTTTGCCTCTCTCCTCCTCCCCTTACTTTCTCTACTTGCTCCCAATGGACATCTTTCCCCTGTTTGCTCCTCTTCTTTCTCTCTTCCTCCATTAAACCTTCATCTATATAATTCCCTTCCCTTTCCTATTCTTACCACTGCTCAACCTGATCTTTCCCAACTTCCCTTACAGCACTGGGCCTTTTTCCACAAGAGTCCTCCTTGATGTGTAGCTTCTGTCCCAAAAAGCTTTGGCAGCAGCACACAATAATTGCAGAAGCTCTATAACCCGTAGCTATTGGTTCTCTACACTGAGATTTAGCACAGGGAGCCTGAGTGCGAAGCTGTACATGTTAATAGACATACAATGGGTTACCTTGAGGAAGCAGTTGGGTTGGCCAATGAAGGCTGCCAAGCTTTGTTACTATCTCAACACTATGGACATGGATAATCAGGTATAGCAGAAACATAAAAAAGCTGCCAGCTGCAGAGAGAGTCCTTGTCAGTCATTATGTGGTTTCAGAGTAGCAGCCGTGCTAGTCTGTATTCGTAAAAAGAAAAGGAGGACTTGTGGCACCTTAGAGACTAACCAATTTATTTGAGCATAAGCTTTCGTGAGCTACAGCTCACTTCATCGGATGCGTTATGTGTGCACTGCTGAGTCAGTTCTTCAGTCTCAAGTACCCACATCACATGCAAAATACCAGATCAAGATCGTAGTGAGACAGTTACGGCCTGAGTTCTTCATTCTGCTTGGTTGAGCCAGACTGGCTATCTCTCAACTTCCACACCAACAACAGGGACCCCTCAGTCTCGCAGAGCCAATGCATGTACAGGTTCTGCAAATGCCATGGAGGTACAAAAGATTGAGAACTAGAGAACAACTGCCCAGCCAAAGAGTGGCCTATTGTTATTGCGAGATAGGCACCATCTTCTGGGAGTGCCTGAAATGGTGGAACAAATGCTTGCAGCTTCACACTCTCTCAACATCCCGGCAACCTCAATGGCAGAAAGTGGGGACACAGAGAGAAGGTCTGGCAGTGAGAAATACACAGTCCAAAGGAGCTGAGCGGGTCCTCCTATGCTGTTTGCATATGCACCACCAACTGGGAAGAACAGATTGGGTAAGGCCTTACCTGGAAATGAGGGCTGGAAAGCAGACACTCATAGCCCTTCAGGACCTATGTGCTTCTGTAGCAACAGCTCACTCTGAAAGTGGGTTCATCTCAGGGCAAATGTTCTTGGACTCTAAAAGAGAGCACGTCTAATAATGGCTGTGTAAGGAACTCATATATGAAATGGCAAGATTACTAACTGTGGTATGTAACCTATCTCTTAAATCAGCCTCCGTAATAGATTACTGAAGGACAGCTAATGTGATGGTGATTTTTAAAAAAGGCCTCAGAGGCAATTCTGGTAAATACAGGCCAGAAAGCCTAACTTCACTACCAGACACATTGGTTCCAATTGGTTCATAGTAAAGAAGAGACACAAAAATGATATGTTTATGAGGAGTCAACATGGTTTTTGTAAAGGGAAATCATGCCTCAGCAATCTTCTAGAATACTTTGAGTGGGTCAACAAGCACCTGGATAAGGGTGGTCCAGTGGATATAGTTTACTGGGCCTTTCAGGGATCCTTTGACAAGGTCCCTCATGAAAGGCTCTTAAGCAAAGTAGGCAGTCATGAGATAAGAGAGAAGGTTCTCTCATGGCTCAGTAACTGGGTTAAAAGACAGGAAACAAAGGATAGGAATAAATGGTCAGTTTTCACAGTGAAGAGAGGTAAATAGCAGGGTCCCCCAAGGATCTATTCTGGGACATGTGCTGTTCAATATATTCATAAATGAGCTGGAAAAGGGGGTGAACAGTGATGTGGTAAAATTTGCAGATGATACAAAATTACTCAAGATAGTTAAAATACAAAGCTGACTGTGACAAGTTACAAAGGTATCTCACAAAACTGGGTGTCTGGGCAACAAAACGGCAGATTAATTTCAACGTTGATAAGTACAAAGTAATGAACAGTGGAAAAAATAATCCCAACTATCCATACAAAATGATGGGGTCTAAATTAGCTGTTACCACTCAAGAAAGAGATCTTGGCGTCATTGTGGCTAGTTCTCTGAAACCATCTGCTCAAAGTGCAGCAGCAGTCAAAAAAGCAAACAGAATGTTAGGAACCATTAGGAAAGGGATAGATAAGATAGCAAATATCATAATGCCTCTATATAAATCCACGGTACACCCACAACTTGAATATTGCATACAGATGTGGTCGCCCCATCTCAAAAAAGATATATTGGAATTGGAAAAGGTGCAGAGAAGGGCAACAAAAATGATGAGGGGTATGGAACAGCTGCCATCTCAGGTGAGATTAAAAAGACTGGGAACTGTTCATTTTAGAAAAGAGACGACTAAGGGACAATATGAGAGAGGCCTATAAAATCATGAATGGTGTGCAGATAGTGATGGGGAAGTGTTATCTACCCCTTTACATAATACAAGAACCGGGGGGAGGGGGTGTCACCAAATGAAATGAACAGGCAGCTGGTTTAAAATAAATGAAAGGAAGTACCTAACACACAGTCAACCCGTGGAACTTGTTGCCATGGGATGTTGTGAAGGCCAAAAATGTAACTGGGTTAAAAAAATTATTAGATAAATTCCTGGAGGATAGGTCCATCAATCGCTATTAGCCAAGATGGTCAGGGATACAACTCCATTCTCTAGGTGTCCCTAAACCTCTAACCAAGGGTGCGGTAGTGAGCCACGGCTCTTCCACTTTCTACTGGCCGTAAGGGTGAGAGATGAGGTGGAGAAGAGTGAGTGGGGGGTGGGGTATTGGGAGGGAAGAGGCAGGGCAGGAGCTCAGGGGAAGGGGTGGTGCGAGGGTGGGAGCTTGGGGAGAAAAGGTGGCGCGAGGGCAGGGGTTCTGGGAGATGGGGTGGTGCAGAAGCAGGGCCTCGGGGATGGGGTGCAGCGCTGAGGGGGTGGGCATGGTTTGGGTGCCTGTGGCCCTTCCACTTTAGGATGCTTCCACTGCTCCTGCCTCCAACTGCCGGAAGCTGGGACTGAATGGGATGGATCACTCAAAATTGCCCTGTTCTGTTCATTCCCGCTGCAGCATCTGGCACTGGCCACTGTCAGAAGACAGGATACTGGGCTAGCTGGACCACTCGTCTGACCCAGTGTGACCGTTCTTATGTTCTCCAACCAGAGGACTCTCAAGTAGGAGTAGACACGTTATTTATTTTATTTCTGTATTTGGCACTGGTGTGACTGCAGCTGGAATACTGTGTCCAGTTCTGAGACCCACAAGTCAAGAAGGATGTTGATAAATGGGAGGGAATTCAGAGAAGAGCCACAAGAATGATTAAAGGATTAGAAAACAGGCCTTATAGTGATAGGCTCAAAGAGCTCAATCTATTTAGCTTAACAAAGAGAAGGTTAAGGGATGACTTGATTACAGTTTCTAAGTATCTAAGTATTCTAAGTATTTGTTACAGGGGGAACAAATATTTAATAATGGGCTCGCCACTCTAGCAGAGAAACGTGTAACATGATCCCATGGCTGGAAGTTGAAGCTAGACACATTCAGACTGGGAATGAGGCATACATTTTTTACTGGTGAGAATAATTAACCATTGGGACAATTTACCAATGGTTGTGGTGAAATTTCCATCACTGACCATTTTAAAAGCAAGACTGGCTGATTTTCTAAAAGATCTGCTCTAGGAATTATTTTGGGGAAGTTCTCTGGCTTGGTTGGTAGAGAAGGTCAGACTAGATGCTCACAGTGGTCCTTTCTGGCCTTGGACTCCATGAATCTGTGCATGGGCCAGGATATTTGTTGCAGGCTGTGTGGGTTGGAGGGGGCAAGCCAGCAACTGGAGATGTGAGCGTGACCGAGACATAGCTCCATGGGAAGGGATTTCTGAGCAAGGAAACTGTCTGCTGAGGGTTGTGTTTGTTGCATGCATGGAACAGGACTTTGTGCACATTTTCTGGTCACTAACTAAGATTACACCTGACTCGTATTTCTGATTTCTTACACAAATGGAAACAACACTGCAAGGTCCTGAATTTTAGCTAACAGCTTGACCAAAGGAGCAACAGTATTTACTATTAGTGAGTCACACCCGGCTTGGCCTGTGACTCTGTAGCTGAGGGACAAGGTATGTGATCCAAAGCTTGGTCCGGAGATCACCCAATAGTTTTGTGTGGACAGGTGGGGACCAGCTGAAGAGCTCAGCAGGACCTTCACATTTTTTTCATGGGCTAAAGATACAAAACTCAGGATCTGGGGATTTGCTGGTCTTTACTCCATGCTAAAACAATGCAGTTTTGGCTCTTGCAGCCTTGTCCACTGAGTGAACCCAGTCATCAGCTATGAGGAGAATTGGTCTCCTCGCCAGACCTGGGATGCAGTATCCTGTGTGAACTGGGTTTCTGCTTTGGATGGGGATCAGGAACAGGACAGATCATTTCCCCTGTCAGAGGTGCTGGAACAATTTGTATAATGGGGGTGCTGAGAGCCATTGAACCAAACTGTAAACCTTGGATATAATGGAAACCACTTCAAGCCAGGGGGTGCAGGAGCACCCCCAGCACCTATGTCCCTTGTGCGTGCTGACCCAATGCTGTTCAATCTAAAAGGGCTCCTGTAGTTATTGGGGGGCAAGCCAGAAGGCAGTGGTGTTGCCTAGTCTGCTTCCAGTCTGAAGGGTATATGACATGAGTAGTGATGCGCTGTGGGGAGGAATGTGGTTACTCAGAAGCCCGGGGTTATTACTGGTGACTTGTGTATTGGTGTACAGGGCCTGGGATATAGAAAACAAACTACACAAAATGGGGACAGCGGGGTTTGAACTTATGTTTGAGTTGGGGGGTCTCATGGTGCAGGAGGAGTCTCTGGGGGAACCCACAATCTCCTGAATGCGCGGGAAGGTTTTGGTAGCCAAGGGTTTTTCGCTGGGCAATAAAGAGGTGCCTGTGGCTGTTTCAGGTTGGAAGTCAGGTCTCTGTGACCCTGAATGACCCCTGTTGGGGGATGCTGGACAGTCAGTGCCCACCTCCACCCCCACTTGTAGGTGTAAGCAGCCTGCGAGGCATAGGAGAGGTTTAATTCCAACCTCTTTGGGGCATGCTGAAAACCCCTCTCCCCACTCAGCTGCTTGGGCGGGCAGCGCAGAGCAGTGTGGAGAGTAAAGAGTCAATGCACGTAGCCAGAAGGCTGAGTGGGGCAGAAGCCAAAGGATAAATGTGTGTGCCATGCACATCACTGAGCAGGTGGCAGGTGAAGGGTTAATCCGCACAGCAGGATCCAGCACAGGGCTCTGCCTGCAGGCTCCTGGAGCCCAGCGCAGAGGTAAGGAGCTGGGACTCTGACGTCAAGGGGGCCAGAATAGAACACTCTATTTATAGGCCTATTCCAGGGGACAGCAGAAGCAGGCCAGAGACTGTGCTCATCACGTTTGCAGCCTTCTTCTTCCTTTTCTAAACAGACCAGAAGGCTGCCCCGCCAGCTGATGTCACCTGCTAAATTTGGGAGAGAGATTCCCCCCTTCCCGGTCACTTCTAAACAGTGCAGAATGCCAGAGCATCATGGCCCCTCTTCCCCTAATACTCCCACCCCCCACGGCCACACACTCTTTCCACTCCTGTCACCATCTACCCCCACAGCCACACACTCCCCCCTCTCCCTTCCCACCTACCCCCAGAGCCACACATTCCTTCCTCTCTCCTTCCCTTCCCTCCCTTCCCCACCTACCCCCACAGCCACACACTCCCTCCCCTCTCCCTTCCCACCTACCCCCAGAGCCACACACTCCCTCCCCTCTCCCTTCCCCACCTACCCCCACAGCCACACACTCCCTCCCCTCTCCCTTCCCCACCTACCCCCACAGCCATACATTCCTTCCTCTCTCCTTCCCTTCCCTCCCTTCCCCACCTACCCCCACAGCCACACACTCCCCCCTCTCCCTTCCCCACCTACCCCCACAGCCACACACTCCCTCCCCTCTCCCTTCCCTACCTACCCCCACAGCCACACACTCCCCCCTCTCCCTTCCCACCTACCCCCAGAGCCACACACTCCCTCCCCTCTCCCTTCCCCACCTACCCCCACAGCCACACACTCCCTCACCTCCCCATCTACCCCCATGGCCACACACTCCCTCCCCTCTCCCTTCCCCACCTACCCCCACAGCCACACACTCCCTCACCTCCCCATCTACCCCCACAGCTACACACTCCCTCCCCTCTCCCTTCCCCACCTACCCCCACAGCCATACATTCCTTCCTCTCTCCTTCCCTTCCCTCCCTTCCCCACCTACCCCCACAGCCACACACTCCCTCCCCTCTCCCTTCCCCACCTACCCCAACAGCCACACACTCCCTCCCCTCTCCCTTCCCCACCTACCCCCACAGCCACACACTCCTTGCCCTCTCCCTTCCCCACCTACCCCCACAGCCACACACTCCCTCACCTCCCCATCTACCCCCATGGCCACACACTCCCTCCCCTCCCCTTCCCTTCTACCCCACAGCCACACACTCCCTTCCCTCCCCACCTACCCCCACAACCACACACTCCTTACCCGCCCCTAACCATCCCCCCCGGCCACACCCTCCCTCTCCTATGCTTCTATAGCCAGTCAAAGCTCTCTGATGCATGCAGCATGTATAATTTAGGGCTCAACTTCTATGTCTCTGTAATAAAATTAGTTGATTTTGGTCATTTGGGGCATTTTATGACACATCACAAATTTAGTTTTTTCCAGGATGATTTGTAATGCAATAGGTTTCTAGCAGGTGTAAGTTTATTGGGGGAACCTTGTTTCCTACATGGTAATATAGCCAGGTCATTGATATACAATAGGCATTTTATCTCAGTGGAAGTCTTGGGCTTGAAGATTTTTCCAGTAAGATTTCCAAGTCACGGGTGTGTATATTGGAAAGGGTCAAGATGAGGTTATGGCCTCGATTGACTCCCTCTTCTTGCTTGGAGGTCTCCGTTCACATGTTGCTTATTTACATCATACATTCGATGGACAATTAGTTCATATGTTGTTCCACCAATCCCATTTCAGAGCAGTTTATGGTTCACACTTGAGTGCCAAAAGCTTCTCTGAAATTCTACATGGCAGACAAAGCACTTCTCCTGCTCTGTGATTTTTTTGCATGTTGGTTAATGAGCATCAGTATGATCAAGCTGTGATCAGTGGTTTGATAGTCAAGGAGGAATCCAGTTTAACTTTCATGGATTACTTCATTGTGGTTCGGATATTGTATTATTCTTTTACTGAACGTGCTACAGAACAGCTGGCTGGTGTTCCTCCAAACACCTCTGTCACTGCTGGGTTTGAGGGCATCTCCCCTTCTGTGCATTGGGCAGAGTTGATCAGAAATTTCCCATCAAAACTTGGCTTTATTGGAAAAGGCATTTTCCCTTGAGGAAAAAAAATGGGAAAAATGTTTGTTGTTTAAAGAACAAGTGTTTTTGAACAAAAAACTGATTTATTTATTTCCTATGAAGATAAAATGACTTTTTTCTATCTGGCGCTAATATTGGATTGATTCATCCACATGACCCAGTGTCCAGACTGGAGGATTAGGTGGAGTCATTTTGGCAGGGCTTCCTAGACATGATCAGTGCTGCGCTTTAGGCTCTCACGTAATGTTTGGGCCACGTGATCTCCTTGCTTGGAGTTTTGGAAGGTTAGGAACCTTCACTTCCTGTACTGTGACATGTCTGTCCACAGGGTGGGGGTGGGGGTGGGGGGCTGTAGTTTTTAATGGTATCACCAAGGGGAATTTTTTTGTAATGATGCTGTTTTGCTCTCCAGGTTGGATTCCTCTGTTTAGGCCTCTGGAGTGTCCTGTCCCCATGTTACCTTCTCATGTTTGTCTTCTCCCCAACCTCCCCTGCACATGCTCCTACCCCAATCTCTTCCCCCACCCCCCAACACACTTTCCCTCCGACTAGCTTATGGAGGCTCATTCAGTCATTCTCTCCAGGACACAACTGATTGAGATCAGCCATGCAGGAGATGGGGGGGGGGGGGGGGGGGGCGGGAGAGGGGCCCAGGATGGCACCTGCTGCCCTCTACTGGTTGCTTTGGGGAGCACAGGTAGAGTTCCAAAAAGCGGAAAGCACACAGCAGCATCACTGCCATTCTGTATCTGTCCGGTGGGATGGATGCACAGAGCACTGCAGTCTCCACACCTCTCAGCCTTTCACCAGGACTAAATTCACTGGTAAGCAGGAGACTGTGCTCCCCCAAGTGCTGATCAGTTCACTTCTCCCCAGTTGCTAGGTAATAATGCCTGGCTCTGAGGATATGTTCCAACCCCAGAGTATTCTAGAAAGGCTTCTCTCTTGTTGTTTCATTGGCCGCCTGTGTTGTCACTCACTCTCCTGCTGGGGCTGGGGAGTGGTACAGGCTGACTCAGAACACTTCAGTGCTCCTGCTTGCCTATCTGAATTAATCTCTCTGCATAAAGCACTTGCTATTTTTCCCATTCACCTTCAGAATTGCTAGCATTACTCCACAGTGCCGCAGCTACGTTTCTCCTGCATCCATGGAGCGAACACTGCACGAAAGTGGAGGGCTGCTGCTGCTTTGAAACCCTTTTCTAAAGCTGTCCGCTGCAGTGGAGACATGAACTGTAGAATTTACTGGAGTGATGGATTCAAAGGCTCTTCCAGGGCATGGTGCATTGCTGTGATTCCCATGCAGCCCTCCTGTTCTTTCCTACCTTAAACATCAATGACATGCCAAAACCTGTACTAATGCAACGTGCAGCAGCACAGCTGAAGACATGTACAGCAGGAAATGCAAAAGTTAATGTTGCTGTGGGAACCTTCATTTGCACTGTGCGAGACTTAAAGCATTTAACATGGAGAGACAGTAACATTATAGGGGGAAGGAACCATTTCCTGCAGCTGGCTCAGGCAGCCACATGACCTGCACGCTGTATCAATGCTATCTAGGGCATTTAATACATATGAGCTTGGATTTCTTAAAGAAAGTCCGGCCCATCCTCTCCAGGCTCTTGCTTGTTGATTCCTTTCAGCTGAAAACGTTGTCCTTGCTTTAAACGCCCTGCACAGCACGCGTGGCGAAGGAGCTGGTGGAGGTGCCTCCTTCAATCTGAACGCCAGGCCAGTACCACATCAGGGGCTGCCAACAAAAATAAAACCACTCAACTGAAAAACAAGTTCCCCTGGCATTAGCGTTGCATAAACTCCAGCAGAGCACAGGGACCTTCTATTCACTTCCTTCCCCCTTCAATGGTGAAGTGAAATCCAGGACTGAACTCTCCCCACGAAGGCCTGGGTGTCGGAGGTGCTGAGTACCTACCACACCTGCTAAAGGCAATGAACACGGCAGCTGCTGAGCGCCTTTGAAAGTCAGGCCATGATACATCTGCCTCTACGCATGCACTAGAGGGAGTCTCCTTTGCTGTAGGCTATAGGCATGCCTGAGTCTGCCACTGCATTACACGCCGCCCCAGCCCCATCAACAATAGCAATAACAATACTTAAGAAGAAGAAGCAGCAGCGTTCATTCTAGCAGGGCACTAAACTTAATAGTGACACTGGGGACAAAGTCCCTTTTTTCCAGTTTAAACAAGCATCAAAGGTTTCTTGTGGTGAAATCATTACCGTCATGGGGTGTGTGCCGAGGGGTGGGGTTAGTGAAAGGGTAGCCCCATAACTGGGCAGAGGCAGGGGTCAGGGTGAGCATGATCCATGCATTGTTTGTGTTGGAGCCTGCCCAGAGGGATTGGGGGAAAGTTGCACGCACTGACACAGCAAAAGCTTTCACACAATGCTAAGTGGGGCCAAGCGTTTCTGGTTTTCTTAAATTTGTGCTCTGGCTTAGCAAAACAAACTGGGGCTGAGCAGCGAGGAAGGAACTAGTGAGGATTGAGCGCGCACGTAGTCCTCCGAGGCTTTGGGTTTATGGACAGCAGTGCCCGGAGAGCGAGGGTGAGAAAAGAGCTCAGAGGGCAAGTGGTAATTTGAGTCAAACTGAGGGGAGTCCTTGATTTTTGAATGCAGTGAGGCGGTGGCAAAGGAGAGGAATGGGGCTTGCCAGGAGACCTGGGCTATGCAGCCTTTCTCCTCTTGCTGACCAGTTCTAACCCATCCCCCAACCTGAACGCAGTTACCATCTATGCACAAGATGGGATCAGGTGTCCTCAGTGCTGTTCCTTGTGGTGTGATGCAGACACATAGGAGACTCTAAAGAGGCCAAGGACTGAATAGGTCACAGGCTCTTCATCTGGTTTTCCATGTTAGGGCTCAAGCACATTGGCAAGGGAAGTGGGGTTGGGACAGTGCCGGCTGCCACTGCCTGCCCTGTACCTGTTATAGGAATCCAATCATCTAAACAACTGAGAGGCTTCAGGGCAGTCATATGCTCCCTTCCTGCAGAGCAAGCCTAACCCAGCATCCCTGTGCTCCTATGCACAAGCAAATCCCAAGTGCTACTATAGCACTGTCTGATTTTCTCACCCATGAGAGACAGCTGGGTTTCCTCCTCCTTTCCCCGCCCAGCAGGCTGACATGTCAGAAATTACTGCTGCCAGAGGCTGAGAGAGACAAGTGGGAAGCTTGGCATTTTCTATTGAAGCTGTCGCCTCCGTTCAGGTGGGATCCCTCCTTCTCGGTGACTCAAGCTGCAAGCTCCCTCTTTCAATAACGGAGTCCCTGGTGATGAGTGTCTAAACTGGCCCCACACCTATGCTTTGGAGAAACTACCCAGTGATTTCAGGGGACACGTCCCATCTTGTTGCTGTTCCCACTCAGTTACCAGTGTGTTGCATATGGGGATCTAGCTATGTTATTTGGCCCATGCATAGAGTCAAACTCAAGGTAATCATTCCCTCTCCTCACGCCCAAGCACTGCCCCATTTAGGTGATCACTGCATTCACCCTGAGAGGTGTCCATCTAAAATGCCAGGAGGGAGTGTGAAATTTTCTAATACAGCATGAGCTGTACACCACGCACTGCCTCTGGCACTGCACCTCAGCCTAACCTAGAGGGACCACAGCTAGGGCAGGGTTGGGAGTTCAGTCCCCTCAAATCATTCAGGCCCTGGCCCCATTGCTGAGACAGCCAGTGTGGGCCCCTGTCCCATTAGAAGCAAGGCTGAGACAAGCCCTTCTCCACATCCACTCATAGGCCCAAAAGCTAGCAGATGTCAACTACGTTCAGCCCCTGCCAGCCTGGGGCTCCATTTGAACCTGTGGCCTAGAAGTGAGAGGTTCTGTATTTCCTGCCTCATCATCACCTTATCCCCTTCATCATGTGTTATTCACCAGACATTATGTGAGGGTTATTATGGTCACCCACCTTTGCTCAGCCCCAGTCTGTAAATGTATTTTACACATGATTGCAAGGCTCAGACAGACACACAACACGCCCCCTCCCCCCAGTCTTGTTACTACTGTGTCAGCCCCATGGTATCTAGGTTGGGAGAGAAAGGAGCTTGACTTCTAGTGTCTGTAACTGAAATGCAATGATCAAGCAATGTGCACTCAGTGCACTCTCACAGGGCTGCCAACCACCAAGGTGTGACGAAGTGGGACTGTTCTTAATGTTTCCTCTGAATACTGTAGGGGTGCCTCAGTTTCCCCTATGCATTTCTTAAGTCTCTAGGTGGTGGGTTAAGGGAGTGTAATTGTTGCAGAGCAAAGGGCCAGGGTACATAAATGGCTGATACTCTGTCTCCTGGACCCATGGAAAACAAGCCCTTGAGGAATTCCACCATGATTTCAACAATTTCCATCCCACCATCAACCTCAGCCTGGACCATTCCACAGAAGAGATCCACTTCCTGGACACTACAGTGCTAATAAGCGATGGTCACATAAACACCACCCTATACCGGAAACCTACCGATCGCTATGCCTACCTACATGCCTCCAGCTTTCATCCAGGCCACACCACACGATCCATTGTCTACAGCCAAGCTCTTTGATACAGCCGCATTTGCTCCAACCCCTCAGACAGAGACAAACACCTACAAGATCTCTATCAAGCATTCTTACAACTACAATACCCACCTGCTGAAGTGAAGAAACAGAATGACAGAGCCAGAAGAGTACCCAGAAGTCACGTACTACAGGACAGGCCCAACAAAGAAAATAACAGAACGCCACTAGCCATCACCTTCAGCCCCCAACTAAAACCTCTCCAACGCATCATCAAAGATCTACAACCTATCCTGAAGGACGACCCATCACTCTCACAGATCTTGGGAGACAGGCCAGTCCTTGCTTACAGACAGCCCCCCAACCTGAAGCAAATACTCACCAGCAACCACACACTAAACAACAAAAACACTAACCCAGGAACCTATCCTTGCAACAAAGCTCAATGCCAACTGTGCCCACATATCTATTCAGGGGACACCATCATAGGGCCTAATCTCATCAGCCACATTATCAGAGGCTCGTTCATCTGTGCATCTACCAATGTGATATATGCCATCATGTGTCAGCAATGCCCCTCTGCCATGTACATTTGTCAAACTGGACAGTCTCTACGTAAAAGAATAAATGGATACAAATCAGACGTCAAGAATTATAACATTCAAAAACCAGTTGGAAAACACTTCAATCTCTTTGGTCACTCGATTACAGACCTAAAAGTTGCAATTCTTCAACAAAAAAACTTCAAAAACAGATTCCAAGGATAGACTGCTGAATTGGAATTAATTTGCAAACTGGATACAATTAACTTAGGCTTGAATAAAGACTGGGAGTGGATGGGTCATTACACAAAGTAAAACTATTTCCCCATGTTTATTCCCCCCCCCCCCCACTCTGTTCCTCAGATGTTCTTGTCAACTGCTGGAAATGGCCCACCTTGATTATCACTTCAAAAGTCCCCCCCCCCCCCCCCGCTGGTAATAGCTCACCTTACCTGATCACTGTCGTTACAGTGTGTATGGTAACACCCATTGTTTCATGTTCTCTGTGTATTATAAATCTCCCCACTGTATTTTCCACTGAATGCATCTGATGAAGTGAGCTGTAGTTCATGAAAGCTTATGCTCAAATAAATTTGTTAGTCTCTAAGGTTCCACAAGTCCTCCTTTTGTTTCTGGCTCCTGATGGCCTGGGCCCTTCCCCCCTGCAGGAAGGGTTGCAGAACAAAGGAATCAGGTGCCCTCCTGGCCCATGGAAAGGACAAAGCCCAGAGGAGAAAGGGCTGGAGGGGGAGTCAGTTTGGGCTGGCTGGGGACGTGGAGTGAAGTGCAGACGTGTCTGGCTCACTGCCCCCGAAAATGGACCCGGCTGAGGGGTCCTGTTCTCTGCACCTACAAGCTCTGTTTTAGACTATGTTCCTCTCATCTAATAAACCTCTGTTTTACTGGCTGGTTGAGAGTCACGTCTGACTGCGGAATTGGGGTGCAGGACCCTCTGGCTTCCCCAGGACCCTGCCTGGGCAGACTTGCTGTGGGAAGCGCTCGGAGGGGCAGAGGATGCTGAATGCTCCGAGGTCAGACCCAGGAAGGTGGGACTGGCTTCGTAGGGAGCAGTTCCAGAGCATTGCCCGGGGACTCCATGACAACAGGGGGAAAACCCCCAAACAAACCTGAGTGGCATTGCAAAGCTCCGTGCCAGGTTGCAACACCACTCACACCTGTCCCTGCCATGACAGAGAAGCAGACAGGCCAAAACTGGTACTTGCTCCATCCCCCAAGCCCTTCTACCATAACCACCCAACAATCAAAAGGCTCACCATGCCCCCCCTGAAGTGTGGGTGGCCACAATTTCCATAGTGTACAGATCCCCACAATTCTTTTACCTGGCACTAATCCAATCAAGAGTTCTTAGTGAGAAACTCAGACAGTCAGATCTGTGGGGAAGAGATCCTAGCAGGAGCAGGGAACAAAGTCTCCCTTGACTCCATTCTTCCGACAGCTTTTTGAGGGAGGGCGGTAGGGAGAGGTCGCTGTGTGTGTGCCATTGCATAGGACTAACTCCACCCCTCTCTCTGGTGCAGAGGAAAGGAAGACTAAATTAATTAGGTTCTGGTAAACTCAGGTGGTGGCCAGTTTCCACTAGCCCAATTATGTACCCAACAGATTCAAGTATCATAAGTTTATGCAGCTCTTTACAAAAGAATCCACACCATATCCAGGCATCAGCTCACCTTGTCTCACTGGCTGGAAAGGAGGAACTGTTTAAACATGTTACAATCCCACATTATACTGACTCCAACTGGAACTTGAAGGGTGTGTTTGAGGTAAGCAGAATACGATTAGCTCCCTCCTGGAATCAGACTCGTACTGTTATGAGAAATGCCACAGGCTCTTGAACAATCTTACAGGGTGAGGATTTAGCCTGGGTGCTCTTCACTCATGTTTGGAGATTGTCTAGCACATTTTCGGTGCTAGACCAACCTGTTTTACTTCTCTCCAACCCAGTGCATGCTGGGGCACTCCATCTATACCACCGACTTCCTGCAGCAACCCAAGTTCTTTGTTGGAGGCCTCCCAGCCCAGTGTCAGTGGGCTGGGCCTGTTCAGTTTATGAAACAAGGGAAGATTACAGCCCAGCGTGATATGGCTGCAGGCCATGTATGTACTTCTGCGCTTGTCAGTTGGGGGGAGCCTGTATTTTTGACAAACATCAGTGCTGTGATATTGATTCACTAGGAGGAATCTTGAGTTTGAGTGGGATAAGGGGCCCCAGGGCACTGAGGGCTAGAGGCAACATAGCATTTAGTCCCCATCAGCTGTGAGAGGTGGCTCCTTTTGCTGATCACTAGTGACCCTTGTGGCACTGATGGATTCTAGAAGATGTGGAAACCCCTTCACAGCTGCTATGGCAGAGAGAGACTTCAGGAAGGCAGCCTCTGCTGCTGTATTGCACAACAGGGAGCTTTACCACCACTCCACTGGTTGAGAAGGGATACCAGAGTATGGGCCACTGGGTTTATGTGGAGATGGATACCAGACTAGATGGGCCAGAGCTTGTATCCAACATAGCATCAGGTGGAAGACTGGCTGAGATGGACCAATGGTCTTTCTAGGAGGGTGTTAGCACAGTAACAATTTTGCTGTCTAACATCAGGCCAGAAAGCAGGGACTCCTTCCATGCATCCCCCCACTCCCGCTGAGGGCACAATACAACACAGGACAAGAGGCTATTATATATCATGCTTTTAATACAAACTTAAAAAAATCTGGAACAATAGAAACTGTACAGATTTGATCAACTTTTTGTTTTGTTTTTAACTAAATCTCTAGACACGCCAATGTCCCGTTCCAAAATATTGCACAACATTCTGAATACAAAACTCTGATTGTATTCCTCCTTCGCTAAAGAAAAAAACAGCAACCCCCTGATCCCCCTCTCAGTAGACCCCTTCTCATAAAACAAACAGAACAAACATAGGAACCTTTTACATTAAGAAACATACATAATTCTGTCCTCTTTGTGTTCACACATTTTCTCTCTCTGTCTCCAAGATCATACAGTTGTTGATTCTCTCTTCACAAGGGGTTAGGGAGGGAGAAAGAGGGAGCTGGGGGATGGAGAAAGGAATTTTCACTGCTTTTTTTTTTTAAGTTTTTTTTCCTGAAAAAATATTTTTTCTCTCCTCTTAAGAAAAAATCTCAAAGAAAAAATTACATTTTTTTACGTTAGAAATATACATATATTATATATACCTCTTACATTTTACAAATGTAGCAAATTATTCAATACAAACGGACATCAACAAAAAAACACAAACCCATAAAAAATAAAAGTTTAAAAAAAAAAATCTCTCTTGCTCTCTTTTCCTAAGAAACCAGGTTAATTAGTGCAGGTTTTAAAAAATAAAATCGAAGCTGAACGCCTAAATCCAAGACCAGACCAAAAAAGGCCATTAGTTTAATTGTCACCAGTGCTGGAGAAACGCTTCTGAAGCACACTTTTTTTCCTTTAAGGATACAAAGAGGTTGGTCCCCTCCCCTTTCCCTCCCCATCTTTGCGACACTATTTTTAAAGCAGTTACAATACGTGTAAGCAGGTTAAAGCAGCGTCAAAGCTTCACACACATAGCAGGTGGCTGGTGATATTCCATCTCTCCCCTCCCTTCCTACGCCATTAGAGGGTGCACAATCCCACCCAGGCAGTGACTCATGGCAGCATTTTGCAGAAGGATGAGAGGGGTGGAAACAACAAAGGAAACTGGGCTGGGAAGCCAGCCGGTCCTCTGAGGTGCGGAGAGTTATTCAGTCCAGTGCAGTAGTCTGGCAGTCTACAGGACACTCAAAGGGGGGGAACTGGATGGCAGTGGTAAAGTTGGTGGGAAAGAGGATCAGCTAAACAGATCCCCAGAGTCTCATTCTAGTTTTTCCATCTTCAACCCGGCAGGTTTCACACATCATGCTAGGATAGACTGCTTAGTAGTGGATGCCCTCGTCTCCCCTCACCCAGCAGTTGGGTCACAGTCAATAAGGGGCAAGCAGCCTGTTTTGGGAAATGGTGTGTTGGGATTCAAGCCAATCAGAAGAGCGATCCTCCCATTAATGCAATAGTGAGGGGGATTTAGAAAAAAGCCCTCTACTGAGACCAGGGTGGTGTCAGTTGTGGCAGGGCAATTCCCTTAACCCAAATAAGGTTCATTCACAACATACACACAAAGACATGAGGGCTGGAGTGTCATCAACTTGGTTTTTTGGGGGCGGGGAGAAATGGGAGTTCAAAGCCTCCTTCCACCGATAGACAGTGAAGTCTTGGAAAAATAAACTGGATCTTATCCCTTAATTACAGAAATGCTCAAGGTGAGTCTCAGAAGAAGCTCCAGAGACAGGTTTAGTTAAAAATAAACATGGGAGACAGCAAAGATGGAAATGATTGTTTAAAAAAAAAAGAAGAAAAAAGAATGCCCCAAAGCTAGATGTCTCTTCACTTGCTTCCTAGCCCAAGGCTGACACCCCAGGAGGCAGTCTTCCCACCTAGAGTCCCCAATCCCAGGTAGCCCTTGGGGTTCTAGGTTGTCCCATCTGGGAGGAAGAGGGATCCCCACACACCATGGAGGCAGGCTATGGAATGGCAAGATGCAGAAGCAGTCTATCAAAGGCCGCTACTGTCCTACTCCCTCCCTTGCTTCAGCGTTTTCTACTTGGGGCGGGGGGAGAGAAGGGAGAAACTAGGGAGCAGCTTTAGGATTCCTAGCTCTTTGTTACTCCCAATAATGAGGAGGGGACAACTATTCATCTAGGTTCTGGAATATCAATTTCTTCTCCCCACACCATCAGTCATTTCAAAGTATTAGTCCTATTCTGCAGCGCGCCCCCTCTAGACTGTGTGTCTCTGGCTGGATCGATCAGTTAACACCAGGGGCCGAGTACAAACCCACCTGGGCATTCCCCTCTGTACTAAGTCACCTGCCCCCTCCTACCCTTCCAGAAGGAAAGCAAAAGGGGTTTGGTCACACTTTATTATATTTTTTTAATAAAAGAAAACAGGAAGTGACGTCCCTCAAGCTATCAATCAGGAAAGCAGCCTGGGCGATGCAACCCCCTGCTCTCCCCAGAAAGCTGCGCTGCCTCTTCCAAAGAAGGAAACCCTTCCCCCCCACTGAGCCAAAGGTAGCTGAGAGTAAGAGAACTCAAAACATTTGGAGACTGCTCCAAAGGAACATCAGTGGATGCCGCTTACATTGGAGGGGAAGAAAAGCACATAAGAATGTGAGAGGCAGCATATCTAACCATGTCCCCTGAAAGAGAAGTGCGATACATAAGGACCAATACTTCCTCCCTTTAAACAGCAGTGGGTGCACCTACTGTAGTGCTTGTGTAGAACAGCAACCCTATCGAACGGACACTGGCTCTGGCCAACTTGAAGAGACCAGCTCAGACAAGATCCTTTATGCAGGAGGCTGGGGGTAGGAATCATAAATGGACTCACTGGTATAACACAGTGCTGTTCTTCTCCAGCATTCACCTCTGGATGAAAGTGCAGAGAGGGAAGACTGCAGGAAGCAGCCGTTTCATAGAAGTGCTCCAACTTAACCGCCTGGCAAGGGAAAGGAGGCTGGGGGAATCTTATTCCAAAACAGAGGCTGGCATCAATTGTGGCAGTTTTGAAGGGTTTTGGATGACAAGGTCATAGCAGTCTAAAGCAGGCAGGGTAAGGGGAACTCGGTACACTCACCCAGTCTGTTTCCCGGGGGAGGAGAGGAACTGACTAATCATGGAAAGAAGCAAGCCCCCCCACACCCTTCTCTGGGAAGCATGCAGTGAAATTGTGCACCTCTAGACTGGCACTGAAAACCAAACGAATACCCCCGGCCCTCTCAGCAAGGCAGCCTAGCACCCAGGGATATGGGAATGCCCAGAACAGGCCATCTCTACACCAAAGAACAAGGTACTAAAGCCCAGCTCTGAGGAGGAAGTTGGGAGACAGGAAGATAAAGTGACCTATGTTTCCACCATTTCTGGACCAAACAAACCCATTACAGGAGTAAAAAAGTGGGTAGGAAAAAGCACGGGGATTGAGTTAAAAAACAATTCAGTGCTTCAGGAGCGCTGCCCGGCACAGCACAACGACTCCGGGGTTGTCTCTCTTTCCAAGAAGCTATATTTATAAGATTTCAAATTTTTGTATATTTCTATTTTTCATTTTTCTTCTCTCTCTTTTTTTTTTTTTTTTAAATTCTTGTTTTCCCCAAATACTCTCCTTCCTCCTGGTCAGTTGGCCAGGACGACAGGCTGGAACGACTGGCTGGGATACTGCATGGCATTCAGGTTGTAGCTGAGTCCTTCCACAAAGGGAGACTTCTCCAGAAAGAGGCTGTTGCTGCTGCCGCTGAAGACTTGAGCCACGTCAAAGCCGCTGCCGCCGCTGGTGCTAGTGCTGAACTGGGAGGCCGGCGGGATGCTGCCGCCCTGATTCTCGTTGGTGACACCCTCAAAGAAGAGGCCGCTGGCTCCGGACGATCCGCCATTGTAAACAAACTCCTTGGCATTGGGGGAGAGCTGCGACTGAGGAGCTTGACTCCCCCCGCCCCCGACGAAGTTCAGAGAATGCATAGAGAGGGAGAGGCCCTTGTGCTTCAGCAGGTTGTTGGTGGGTGACCTGGCCATTCTTTGCTGCTGCTGTTGAGCTCCTGCTCCCCCACCCCCACCCTTCTTCATCTTGGTAGAACCAAACTTTGTGGCGGCAAACGTGGCAGTGGTAAAGGTGATGGGCTGGGCAGAGCGGGGAATGAAGGTGGGGCTGGGTGACTGGCCAAAGGATGGCGATGGTGAGTTGGACAGGGAGTTGTCCTGACTACCAATGGGGACAAACACTTGGGCATCAGGGTTGAAGCTGCTCTTGATCTCCTTGTCCAGCTCAGCTGCACTGCAGCCCTCACTGTCATCCAGATACAGGACCTTGACGGACCCTTTCTCGCCAATCTGGTAGGAGACCTCAGAAGGATCGATCCAGACGCTCAGTTCTTCAGGCACATTGGCCCGCACATCCTCTACGGCCAGCCCACTCCGCTTGGCTGCCAGTTCCACCACCGGATCCACCGTTTCCCCGATGTGGACGCAGCGATAGCCAGAACCCTTCAGAGGCTTTTCCGGGTACCAGTGGCCCTCATACTTCTTCTTCAGCAGGCGTTCTAGCTCTTCACCAAACAGGTCTGCCCGCCTCCGGGGAAGCTTGTTATACAGGTACGAGATGATGAAGTTCAGAGCAACTTTGATCTCCAGATGCATACTCCCTTCACGGCAAGCAAGTCAGGGCAGTGTATTGAAAGAGACAAACAACATACACAAGATTTGGCTCCAAGCAATCCTAGAAAAGAAAGAAGAAAAACAGATGGATGAAGAGAACATGGCAACTTTAATATTGTTGAGGCAAACAGCTTAGTATATTTAAAAAGGATTAGACATTTCTACAAATAGCATTTGCAATGACACTTCCTAGAATAAAAGCTACATAAATGTGATCAATCCTTATGCTACATGACATAAATGGATTGCTAGAGGAGGTCAGGAAGAAATTCTGCCCTACTAAATGGAATGAGTACTACGTTGAACTGTGTGTACACGATGCCGTTTTCTCAAGTTATCCAACACTGATCACCAATGGAGACAGGATACCAAACTAACCAGACAAAACAGGTTTTTTTTGGTACAGTGGTTAATATGTATTTTAATACATCTCTTTTTGCTTCAACTCTTATTTATTTCCTTTCACCGCATGTGCCTCTGATTTAAAAAAAATTACATCAAGGCAGAATCACGAGAGTCTTTCCACATCCTGAGTTGAGATCAACTCCTTAATTCTGTATGGCAACACCAGCCTCTCTGCTGAGGAACAGCAACAACACTCAGTTGGAAGGCAGTGGCTGCTGGTGGTTTTTGGAGATTTGCACTCTCTGGTCCTGCTGGCTCAAGGATGAGAGAGTGGAGGTGAGGGTATGATGATAGCGAGGCACTAACTGCCTGCCCAGTTTTACTATCTCCTCGAAGTGGACAGTTCATCTGACATTCAGATACTCACCTGCCCCGACAGAGGATTTGTCTAGCTAAATCAAGCTAAAAAGCTTCATGTCTCAGTTTAATCCAGATCAATAAATAGTGTGGGATGTGCACACTACATACATTGCTGGACACCTGTTGTGCATAGTTCCCAGCCCTGTTGTTATTCCAGCAGAATAAGGGTGTATGGGGAGTATTGTAGGCCCACACAACTTAACTCACTTGCCAAAACAGAACTAATCCTCCTTCCCTCCTTGATGAGGTCATTACTGAAAGCATGAAAACCCACGAAAGCAGAGTGTGAAACCACAACACTAACTCTCCAACGTAGACAGATTAATGAACAGAGTCTTTTTCCAGGTACCAACACACTCTCTAGGTGGGTCATTTCCTCAAAGAAAAGAGATGGGAGGGAAAAGACAGAGAATCTTACAGACTTTTTAAAAAAGAAGCATACCACTATCAACTCCTGCTCCATTCAGCAGGGAAGCGGCACATCCAGTTTTTAATTGATAGCTTAGTCAGAGGCAAGTCAGCTCTCCACTACCCTGGGCTCTGCTCAAACAAACATGCACACACCACATTCATCCACATTGGCAAAATAGGCTTAAGGGGCGCTCTCAAGCCTTCAGCCCAAGCATTTAGGTTGCAGGCCAAATGGATTTCTCTCTTTTTTTTTGGTGTGGAGCACAGAGTTAAGTAAGCCAGCATTCCCCTACAGAACTAGAAACCCAGACTACTCTGGTCTAGATCAAGAGAAGCAGAAAGGGAAACTGATTAGGGCTAGTTTACCTGTCTTGGTTGAGTGGATGGCAGGGAATAAATATGTAGCACTAATGGCGATATGCACAATTTGTTTTTAAATGAAGACGGAGTTATGACAAAAATGACAGTACAAATTCTAAATTAAAAAGATATTATATTGGTAACTTATGTTCAGGGAGGTTTATACCCAGGAGTACAACAGGCAGCTGGAGCTGTAAATACCTCAAAATCAGCGAGCAGAAGAAACTACAAAGTTCTAGAAATAAACCCCTTCCCTTTAGCCTCACGTGGAAGTAAGTGAGTAGAGGCAGTGAGTGACTGCTGAGAGTCGAAAAGGCACCGCCAGCCTTTGGAGCTTGGATTTCAGGAGTTACTGGACCATGAGAAGTTCTGTCAGGTCACTGGGAACTAAGTTAAAATAAAACAGAAACATGCCAAGAAGAACTGAACAAAGCAGCTTTCTGAAAGGCCAACTAGGACAGGTCATTCTCAGGGTGGTGTGTAGGTGGGACTCAATAGCTTGGGTTGGAGGCTTTAAATGATTTTCAGAGGAAAGGAGAATCAGTGGGCCTGCGGAATACATGTTGAAATGATCACAGAGGCCTAATCAGCCCATGTTATGCCAAGTAGACTGCATAAAACCAATGTCTGTTACTATGACCTAAAAAAAAAAAAAAAAGCACCCAGCCTGGTTCACTGGAATCCTAGCAAGATTGGATGTTAGTGGGATGACACCTCTGGGTCACAATTCTGATCCAGATCAGTGCATTAGAGACCAAAAGTTAAGTGGGGTGATATAAGAAAATCTTGGTTTTCAAATTTCAACAACTGTTGTATTCAAGAGATTTCCAAAAAAGAGAGACAATGACAGTATAAAAATACAGCTTTTCAGGTTGCTTGTACTCAAGAAAGGTCCCTTTAACAGAACAAGGACAGGAGGTAATAAAGAGTTTTCTTGAAAAGAGAATCGATATAGTGATCTTTAACAGAAATTGCCAACAGCCTTAGTGGTCCCTAGCAACTGCAGGCAAACTGGAACTGACAGATGGGATCAGTCAGTGGTCCATTTAGTCTAGTATTACTTCTCTGACAGTGACCAGCACCAGATGTTTTAGAAGAAGGTAAGTGGGGAGGGAAACAAAATCCAAACACTCTAGGGACTTGATTTATTATCATCCCCAAAACAGCACAAAGCCTCAGTGCTTCTCAGCAGTCCTGCATCTTCACCAACAAATCAGCACAGTACTTCCGTGGGAGGCAAGGAGGAGGAGTAAAATGCAGCAACCAATTTCAGTATCAAGCTTGCAGAGAGGAGTTATAAAAATGGAGTACTTTTTCTTTTTTTTAAAATGGAGAATACTCGGAGTGTGGCGTCTGTGGCTGCAATTTAAAAAAAGCAATTAACCAAACAACAGCAGGCACCAAGACAGCTACATACAACAGGCCTTGGCAGCTGCCTTCAAATGTAAGAGAGGGTTCCAAATGAGCAACAGTCACCATTTATTCCCCACATTGTTAACACAATAAAATGTATTCCATTAGGATCCCTTAATCCCAGGATTGCCAATACAAGAACCCGTATGGCGGAGCTGATTACTAGTTTTAAACTATAAAATAGTTGCAGCTGAATCTGCACATCTGCAGTGAAAAAATATATTTTCTTTTACACACCTAGGGAGCTTTTGGGAGGGGTGGCGGAGAAGCAAAGGTCTTGAAGCTGATGACCAAAGTAGAAAGTGTCATAGCATGTTTTACAAATAAGGTCAGTCACAGGAAAATGTATATATTTCCCCCACCTGCATATATTTGCTGGACAAATATTTTATTGTGGAAGGAAGACTGGGGGAGGAGGGCAAGAAAAAAAAAAAAGAAAAGAAAAGAGGATGAATGTTTCATCACATAGGTTATGTTGCAGAAATGCAGGAGCTCTGGAGATCAACCCTCTCTCTCTCTCTCTCTCTCTCTCTTTTAACAGAGCACAGATTTTAAAGAAAATGGGCAAAATGACTGTACACATTAGATGAGAGTGCACACTTTAAACATCCCCATTCCTCCCGGTTATGAAGACATTAGAAAGTGACCTTGTAAGACAAGTTTCAATCTGAAACAAGATCTATTTTTTAAAACCCATAAAGAGCAATTATCCCTCTGAAAACAGGTCTGTGATTCTGCCCCCTCATTAAGCGCACACAGTGACATTTCAAAGGGCTTAAAAAAAAAAAAATATCAAGGCCAGGATGATAGTATATAACCTTCTATGTTACTTTGCAGGCCACACCCTACCAAAACAACAGCCTTGTCTCTAACCATCCTCACTCACCGCCACCCACAGACTGTGAGAGGCAATCCAATTATTTTCTATCTTTAAACTATTTTAAGGCACATAACATAACCTCCAAAATAAAGAGAGAGAGAGAGAGAAATATTTTTAAACACTCAGCCACCCCTGCAGACTGTGTGCATGGGGAGGAATGGGCCCTATGGACACACATTCTAGACACCAAGATAGTAGATTTTTGCTATCTCCTCTTCCCCTTATAAACACTATCAAAACCACTGTCCTGTGTGTGTGTGTGTGGTGATAGTGGGTGTTGAACAGAGGACACGCCCCTCCCAAGCCGCATCCTATGCAAAATATACATACATTCCTCTCTCAGCTGGGAGTCCAGCTCCCCCCACCCCCTTTTAGGCACAGCAGCCAAGGCTTATAGAGGATGATGCATTTCCAATAACCCAGCCAAGGAAATTTCTACAAATACTCGGAGTCCGCCTCCCCCACCTTACTATATCTAACACACAGGATCCTGGGAGTTGCAGTCCTTCACCCTCCACTTCTCCAGTCCCTCATCTGAGCCGAGGCGAGTGACCTACTTTGTCCCTGAACTACATTTCCCAAAATGCCTTTCGCCAACCCTGGCCAAAGAACCCGCGCCTGCTCAGAGGAGCAGTGTAGAAAATTTTCCATGGCACATGCGCTCTTAGTGCTCTCAACCCTCCCAGCCAATTGCCCAATGCAAGAAACACACCCCATGTACCGTGTCATCGGGAATTGCTGGGTATTTTTAGGGGTCTAAGCGAGCTCTTGCCTTTCGGGTGGGGGGAGGGCTATTTACCCTTCACCTTCCCATACACACCCGGAAGCCCCCCACAGATATTAGCAAACATCCCCTTGGTTGGGGGCTAGGAGTGAGACTCCGAAGTGGGGTACTGGAGAGCTCTTTGATGGTATTACGACAATTGCCTTTAAAGACTTAAGGCCACACCTGTACCCCCACCCCCACCCAAAAAAAAAGCCACCCAGCTTACTCCCTTCTTCCCACATTGTCTCCTCACACCCTTTACTTATGTATCCCTGTCCCACAGTAAGGGTGACCAGAGATCCTAATATCAGGGGTTTTGTCTTGTACAGGCAACTATACACTCTCCTCCCCCCTAACCCGCAAAAAGAGTGTCCTGATTTTTCACACCTGCAATCTGGTCACTACCCACAGCTGCCTCGCTGTTGGGGGGACGAGATCAGCCACCAAATCAATAGATCCCAAACAAGGCCCCAGGAAGAGGCCTGCAACTGGGTGGCAGGGAGGAGGAGAGACACGGGGTGACTCCCCCGGAAGCAAGGACATTTCTTTGCTTCAAAATATATTCGGGAAGGGGGTGCATGGAAGAAGGGAAACCCTAATAACCCTCCCTGGGGGAAGGGTGCTTAGGCCTCGCCTGACCTTTACTTCTGCCGAGGATATAGCAAATGACCCCTCCTGTTCTCCCGGGGAGAAGGGGGCCCAGGCCAGAGACCTGGCTTTGTTACAGCCTTCCAGACTAGACACTAGCCCCCATCGCCCGGAGCCTACAGATCTTTCGGCCTGGTCCTTTGTTGGGGACTCCCCCCCCGCAGCATGAACATCCTTAGTCCCTCTTAGAGTTGGGCAAAGAGGGAACAGATCGGACCCCATATCCCCGGCCCCAACAATAGGGGATCCTCCCCCACAGATTCTCCTCAAAGGGAAAAGAAATGATTCAACCCGCTAAGGGCACTGGGATTTTATTTCTCTGTCTTATTTCCCCCCCCCCCTCCAATCTTCCCGGTCCACGGTGGAAGGGCCGTTCCTGCGCTAGGCCACCCTCCGTTGGCCTTCAGGACCCCGTCCCAGGCCGGGGAGGGGGGCGACAGATCGTCAAACAACAGCGTCGCTTGGCCAGACCACAATGCCAGTGGTCAGCAGTGCTGAAGGAAGCGAGCCCCGCCAAGGAGCAGCCCCCTCGCCCCATCCAGCCCCCTGATTGCTCCCTTTTGGCCAAGGGCAGCTGCTTCCACAAAGGGGGAGCGGACCCAGCCTCCGCCCTCCCCCCCCGTTCTTTTTCAGCTATCAAATAGGTGCCCTGTCCCCAGCCCCAAACCGCAGGCTCGTTTTTCTTTAGGGGCTGTCTCTGGACCTTTCATTTTTAAATCCCCTCGTCAGAAGAATAACAAAAGCCAGAACAAAATGGTGAACTCGGCGTCACAAGCCAAAGGACGGTCACCCCCCCCCATTGCAAATAAAGATCCCACCTCCCCCAAGAAGCCACCAGCACCAGAAACGCTTTAAAGGATGAAAACGACGGGGGGGGGCACCAAAGCTGATGTCCTACAAATGGGGAGCCCCCCCCCCGCAAGCCAAGGCCAGATTTTCCCCCAGCCGCCCCGCATGCTGCAGAGTGGGAAGGGGCAGGGTGGAAACTGAGGCAGGGGGGGTTTCTCCTCGGGGAGCCGCCGCTCTCGGCTCCGATGGAGGCTGAGCGCAGCGAGGGAGCAGGCGAGCCAGCCGCAGTCAGCCAGCGGGGCTGGGGGAAGAGACGGGTCCCAGTCCGGGGGGGGGGGTGTGTCAAACAGCAGGTGTAAGGGGGGGAGGCAGGGCCGCTCTGTGCCCCCCCCCACCATCCCCCGATCGCCAGGGAGCGCCCCAGCCCCACTTACTTCGACCTCGGCTGCAACGCAGGCGGGAGGGCGGGCGGCTCCTTTCTCCTGCCAGGGGTGGGTGTTGCTGGAGGGTTTCTCTGGAGGTTTCTTTTTCCCTCTCTCTTTTTTACGGGGTGCGGTTGGGGTGGGTGGGTGACTTCCCCCCTGCTATGGCCTCGGTGGGAGGGGTTGTTTGGGGCGCCCCCTGGCTAGTTTTTTTCCCCCCCCCTCCTCTCCCTCGGCTGGGATCCGGAGCCTCCCTCGCCCTGGCCCAAAGTGAGCAAAGTAAATGAAAAGTTTCACCCTTAGCAACCCTGCGCAAGGATCTCCTCTTCCACACCCAGCGTGACGCGTCCTGCAAAGGACAAGGGGGTGGGGGAGAAGGGAGAGCCGGAACTACTTCCCCAAACCCTCGCTGGAAATTAACCCTTTTGTCCATGCTCATCGCGGGCCCTTAGTCGCCGCGCGCCTTCTCCTGGAGGGAGTCCGTGCGCGGATCGCCCCGGGGCTGTAGTCCGTGTGTGTGTCTGTCCTTTTCTCTCCCCTGCTCCAGGTTGTGACTTCCCTAAAGGTTGGAGCTTCCCCCCCCCCCCCCCCCCGCTTTCCCTGTCGTGGTCTGTTCATGGTGGATCACTTCTGGCTAGTCGAGGAAGCCCCCCCGCTCTGGGCCTGGGCTAGCCTGAACACCTCTCCCTCCTGAAAGCTGTTGTGTTATAACTTCTGATTGCGTTGTTTTGTTGCTAAGTTTTTCTTTATCTTTTTGTAATCTCTGTAATTGTTACAAATAAACTTCTTTTCTGTTTCAAAAAAATCACTTCTGGCTAGGCAGCTATGCGATAGGACAGAGCTGCAAACTAGGGGCAGCTGCGCTGGCTGTTTTTGCAGCTTGTGTAGTGGTTTGTCACGCTGTGGCGTGTGCACTGGTTTAAGAGAGAGGAGAAAGGGGCACGGAGGGATTTGGAAGGGATCAAATAGCCAGGCTGGATTGACCTGAGATTTCCTCAAGCTTCTTATCGCTTCAGGACTTGGGACAGAGCAAGAGCATCAAAAGGGAGGGAAAAACCGATAAGATTTTTCTTTTATCTCACATGCATCATTGAGCTGACATCTCCCAACAGCAGCTACAGCGAATGGCGTTAATGGGGTTTGTGTGTGTTTTAAAGGGCGGCTAATCGTAGACATCCCTCTCTTTGATGGAGAGCGAGGACCCGCTTCAAAAATGACCTCAAAGCAGAAGAAAGGCTCTTTGAACAAACGCATTCCCACTCCGAAAGAAACCAGTAAAACCCAGGATACACTTTCAGCATCAACTCTGTTCAATGAAAAGGGTAAAAAACAACCCTCTTTTCAAAGGTGGTTGACAGAAATCCCCTAGCCTGATCGTTCCACAGGCTCCTGCTGTGCAAAAAAGAAAAGCTAAGCTCTCCCAGCAGCGGAGAGAAGATAGATGCGTTACAATGATTTCCCCCACGCTGCTCCATAGAAACCCCATTATCCAGTCGCCTCCTGAGCCTGCCGCAGCAGATCTCCCCACGCGTCCCGGGGCTGCTGACCGGCTCGCTGAGGAGTGGGACACGCGTGGGTGCGCACCGGCTGTTTGGGCAGGCAGACGGGGCGAGGGGAGCGCGCCCCCACGCTCATAAGGAGGGGGCGTAGGAGCGGTAGGTGACACATCGAGGCGAGACGAATGCAGGCTGCACGAGCAGCACCGCCCCACGCGCGTTTGCATGTGTGTGCGCACACCCCTCTCGCCCAGACCCAGTGTGATCATCATCGCCCCCCGGGAGACCCCCGCAGCGTGCCCGAGTTGACTGGCATTCGCCGCGGCGCGTAGCCCGCGCGAGCGCGCGTTCGGATCGGGAGCGAGGGAGGGTAGGTCTGCAACGCGCCGCCACTCCCCCTCGCTTCGTTTCACAGCGCTCTTCGCACTGAGGCAAAGGCCTGCAGCCAGCAGCCTCATTAGCGCAGCGTTACACCTCACGCTAGGGCCGCAGCTCCCCCCGCCCGGCCCCGCGAGCCAGGGATGTGACTTTAACTGTCCCCTGGGACGCATTTCCCTCCTGTCAGCCTCTGGTTGCAACGCCCAGCTCAGGGACTATTTTTTCCCCAACGCGCTTGCGCATTGACTTCATCACCACCAGTTCAGGCGCAGGCATTGACACACTACGAGCAACCTGCAAGGTGCACGAGCAGAGACTGTGCTAAAAATAACAGCGGCGTGTTAGCAACAGCCTCCCCATTGGCTGGCAAGGTTAGGAGGAGCCTCCGGATTGGTCTGTTGCGTCAACCAGTCAGCTGAAGGGGGCGTGTGCGGGCAGGGCCGCCTCAACCGCGGAGCAGAGGCTGCTGGGAGTTGTAGTTTTCTATTCAAAGGTTCTAGGAGGCCTTACAATGGGGCCTTGTGTGTCCAAGCCCTGCTTTGTGGAGATGAACAGCTAGATATTGTTTTAAGGTTTTATCTAGGTCAAGTAGGCAGGGCTCACCTTAAGCGTAAGCAAGATAAACGATTACCTAAGACTGTGGCAGACTCTGTAGCTCATGGCCCAAGTCGCAGCCTATGGAAGAAGGCAGTGCAGAGCTTGGTAAAACTGTCATCTACTAGTCATACTATGACATATCATATATTTACCCTTTTCAAAATGGGTTAGACACTGAGAAGAGGCTCTGCGGTGACACTAGCGAGCATCAGCACAAGGGCTTGTTCTTCATGTAGTGAAAGAAATATTTTTCTAAAAATTATAGTAAAATAAATACATAAAATTCTAAGAGTTCATGGTCCTGCTGCTTCCAGGTTGAAGCCAATCACCAGCTGGGGTCAGGCAGGTATATTCTCCACAACAGCACTGCAGAATAAGGCACATTATAGAGGATTTGATGCATTCCTCAGCCGCAGTGCTATTGACATGCATTTATAGGGTGCCAATGGCTATTGCACTGGCCCCACTTTCAATGTTTTAAACTGGGAACTGTTCTCAATTCCAAATAACAAGAAAAAATACACAACAAGCTCCTGCAGGCCCCTAACTTTAAGCACTGAGAACAGGAAAAAATACAGCCAGTTGCCTACCTAAGGGTATGTCTACAATAAAATAAAACACCCGCAGCTGGCTGGGGTCAGCTGACTTGAGCTTGCAGTGTAGGGTCTGAGAACCCAGGCTTCAGCCCAAGCCCAAATGTCTACACTGCAATTTTACAACCCCAGAGCCCGAGTTCCGTAAGCCCAAGTCAACTAACCCAGGCTAGTCATGGGTGCTTTATTGAAATGTAGACATACCTTTAACGCCCAGGATTCCAGAGATCACAGGCAGGAAAAAATCTGAATAAAAACATGTCTTGCAAAGTGTTCTAGATGCGTCTATGTAAGATATATTTCTTGGAGGAATAAACTCCAGAAATGTGAACCACTACTGAAAATGCCCTGCTCCCACCTTCTGCAAGCTTCACCTTCAGGACAGTTGGGTTCAGAGTGAACAACAGCTCGGGTTCAGAGTGAACAACAGCTCTGGTTCAGAGTGAACACAAGTGGATGATAAGTCAGAGAGAGAGAGCGAGCATGCACCAGTCTTTTAGATCATTAACCACCAGCATCACCATTGGCAGAGAAAAGGTAATTGACTAGATTGACCAAGGGTCTGGTCCAATGACTCTGTTCACATTTTCCTTTGATCCTAAAGAACCCGCCAGAAAAGGTGGCATATTAGATTCATATGTAACCTCATTATCAGATCCTCTTAACTTGTGGAGTTACACTTATTTTTGAATCTTCCTAGAGCTTCAGACTACAGAAGACTATAAAACCTTTTGAAATAGTTGTAATTCTTTCAGGTTAAATTGCTCTCCACAATGGCTATTGCAAAAAAATATTCATCCCCAACCCTGCTTTCATGAAGATACTCTGTGTTCGCCAGGATCTCTCTATGGATCCTTTACACTTCACTCCCTTTTCCTCACAACCCCTCTCCCTCCAGCCACCATCTCTGTAGTCAAGGAAGACTGAATGAACTCAGTCAAGAGTATCTTGAAAAATCTGTTGTGGCAGTCATTGTTGGATATCACACTGCAGTAGGCATGGCTACTCATTCTTCTCCCCTCCCCCCGAAAAAGATCTGGAGCATATGTGGTTTGGTTTTGTTTTTTGGGGGGACAGGTTGAAAATGGGTGGCCATTGGGAAAATTATGAAACCTATAATGAACAAAATATCTCCATTACTTTTAGTTTAAGAGTAATTCAATTAAAAGAGTGCATTAAGAATTTAAACATTCCATTGCTTTGCTTCAAACAAAATCATCCTGTCAGCCATGCATCAGGAAATGAAACTGACCAGCCTAGGTTCAATATCATTAATAAAAAAGCCAATTACATTTCTGAAATTGTTTCAGTTTTAATAAGGTGTTAATAATAGCACATAAGGACTCTTAAAATATTTCTCTCTTGACTATGTCCCTTTAATTATCCAGAGGTGAATACACACACAGAGAGAAAGAGAGAGTTGAATTCTGTCCTAAGGATCCATTTATGCATTCTTGACCACTTGGCTATTACGACAAAAGAGAACTACTGAATCAGACACACACACAAGAGGGAAGGAATCTCCAGGTTGCCAGAACAAAGCTAGTTTTGCTAGGTTGTTTAATGCCAAGGAAGGTCAGTCAGGGTATAATTGGGCATAATTAGCACTTCCGTGCACAGGAACATTCTTTACTTTCAAGTCACATGACACTTAACTCAAAGGAAATGAGAAATTCTTTCCTGCCTTAGAAATGAAAACATTTGCTCATTTGAACATGTCAACAAAAAGTTCCCACCAAGCACCATAAAGAACAAAAACATGGCTGCTCCTATAAGTAAAATTTCAGATAGTAAGATCTGATCCCTGTAGCCAACACTCAGAGACAGAGCACATGAATAGAATCCAGACATTTGCCAACATCCAATTTTTAAAGAAGGCAACATTTCAGGTTCAGGGGGTCAAGCAGGGGACCAAATGATTCAAGGAACTGGGGCTGGGTTTTAGAGCCATTTACCTGTCCAATATGACCCTGTCTCATCTTATTTGTAACCAAAAGTTATGACACCTTTCTGGTAACTGATATGAAATGAGGTGACATTGTGCACGTGGAGGGGAGTGGGGGGAAAGAGGACTCAGGGTATGTGTCCACATCCCACAACACTATAAACACCTCGTTAGCACTGTGAGCAGAGAGGCTAAGTATTAAATAGGCCAGGAATTCTCCAGTTTTTTTTTTTTTAGTGTGGACATTGTAAATACAGGGATTTTCTTGCAGAAACCTCCTCTTCCATTTACAGATGCATAGCATCCCTGTAGTAATTACAGCAATGACGTATGTGGAAAAGGAATACCAAACATGCATATTTAGCTTCCTTTAATTCAGTTTAGTCGCATACCTCCTAGTTGTTCAACCACTATAATGAGTGCCACTATAAGACCACACTGCTCTCTGCACCGACCATCCCACAGATCAGTTTGGGAACCTCTGAATTAGGCCATTTGAGACTGAACTACTTTCTAAAGTCCTGCCAGAGGCCCCTCCAGGGCAGGGCTGCAGCACAACAGGAGGGCAGCGTGTGGGGGAAGCTTGTACTGCCGGTGCCCTTGCTGAACCGGTTCTGGGCTTAAAGAAAGGACTTTGGTCTTCACAGCTGCCAAGGCAAGCACTTTCTACTCATTTAAATGAGTTTTAATGATTGTTTTTTTAAAGACCCTGCAATTAACCTCACAGTTCTTATCACACAGAATCTCTCTGTTTCAGAGAGCTCCTCTTTTCTAGGGTCTGTGTCTGGTGATTAGAAACTAATGAACACCAGACAAGTAACCACATAAGAAAGACTGAATCTTCACTGCAGTGCTACCCTACTGTATCTCTTGCTCTGCTTCACAAGGGCCTTATCTACACTAGCAGTTTTAGGGCAATCTCCCACCCTTGCGGTAGCAGCACAGGAGAGGCACTGGCACTGACCGAGGCTACACACTAGTGGCAGTAGAAGTCTTCTCCAAAGTTGCCTGTGTAGACAAGGCCAAGGAAAAAAACAACCCTCTGCCTCCACTCAACCAATGGATGAGAAACACTACATAAGGCAGTTTAACTCTTTCACAGCTACCAGAACATGGAGCTATATACCCAGTAATCAAAGTTCTTAAGCTATAAGCCCTTGATTCCCTACAGCAGTAGCAAGCCTGGGAGTGATGAGGAAACAGCATGCACAGCTGTATGGGGGAAAGGGAAGGGATATTCCTCGTCTCTCTATAGCGATCCCTGCCTGGATGATACTTCTAGTTATGCCAACAGGCTCAGACATGAATACTGCATCCCAAACTACATCTTTGTTGGGACCCTAGACCACAAGTGGGAATTCTACTGTACCCCAAATCCAGTTTAGTTTCTCGCTGCCCCGCCTGCTCACAAAAGCAGCTCCTTAAAAGTTAACACATGATTTGCAAGCTCCTAGTCAGTAGGGAAGGGGAAGGAGGTGTGTACAACGCGTACATGATCTATATTTCCTTCCCCAGATCTGTGCTGAGCAGCCTGGGAGTCCACAGCCTCTGCTGATGTTCAGCAAACAAGCAGGCTCTAGTTTTCAGTATATGGCTATTAGTCTGGAATAGAATAGCTGGTTTCCAGCTACAGCACAGAAGGCTCTAAATTCCTGCAGCAGGGATAGAGTCAAACACTTCAGGAGGTTTTTAGAAAGGGATTGGATGTTTACATAGTGAAACAACATCCAGACACATTAGCAAAGGCAAGGATTACACAAAGCGAGCCACACTCTGCTTCAGGACATAAAATTATCAATGACTGGGGTGAGAAAGCAAGCGGCGGTCCTTCCCCAAAGCATCTCACAGAGAGGTCAGTGTAGCCATGACAGGCCACTGTCAGAGAACAGACGGCTCATTGTTCATTTCTAGTTTGGCAATTCCTAAGTTCTTAGTGTCTCAATCACCTGACAAAAGGAAACTCCGGGAGGACTACGGGTGGGATGAACTAGAGAGAAACCCTTCTGTTAGAAAAAGGAAAAAAACTTTATTGGTGTACATTTTGCAGAGATAGTTACAGAAAGGGCCTTCGGTTAATCAGTTGAAGAAAACATAGGGACATGTAACGGTTGTGCTCATATGAAAAGGGCATCAGCCATGAGCATGCTAGCCTCCCTGCATAACAATACATAGAGAGTTTCAGTGGGTCGGCAGTCTGAACTCATTCTTCAGACTTTGGGGGTGTGGCCAGGGGAGAAGACTTCTTATCAATGGAGAGGGAGTGCACGGAAAGGAGAACTGCAGGTGACCCCCCAATTCCAGAAAGGGGACAAGACGTGTAAAAGCAGTGCTACACCTTGATAGGAGAGCAGATCCCCTTAGAATGTAAGTGCTTGCCCACCAGGCATTTTGCAGAGCTGTGTGGCAGACACTAGCCACGCTTGAGAGAAGGCAAGAATCAGTAGCCTACTTTTGCCATCTGCAGTCCTCAGCTATCAGGTTCCAATCCCCAGTCTTCCACCCCTCACACATAATTTAACTTGTAAGACTTTAGAGAAGATTAATTGGTTCTCAATAACAGTGAAGTCCAGAGATGCTTTAAGACCCTTTCCCCAACCCTGCAGTGGGCATAGCAGCACCAAGGGTGGATCACCTCTTCTTGAAGCCGTACTTCTTGCGCTCGTAAAAGAGATCTGTCTTGGAACTGCCCAGATTGACGATCTTAGGGCAGCCATCCCTCTGGAAACATACAGAGAGAAGAGGACACAGTTAGAGCTACGGCAAGCAGAACAGTCCAGTTATGTAGGCCCGAGTAGGGTATGAAGAGTGACTACTATCTTCCACTCCAAAAAACACCTCCTGGAAACACCCATGCAGGCAAACTTCCCTTCTACTCCATTGGCTCCAGCCGTCAAAACTGAGGAAGTGGAAGGGAGGAGGGAAGCCTTGCTAACACTAACTAGGGCCTTCTCTTCTTCAGGGGAGCATGGAGAACAGTTTGAATAACATAATCAGTTTAATGAAAGAGATGTACAGTGCCCCAAGACTGGATCCTTCTAAGCTAGGATACACATGACTTATGGGGGCAAGGGGAACAACCTTTCCCCACACTGAGGCAAGAGGAACCTACTTCCATTAGGTGTCAACAAGTATTCCTTGTGCCCTCAGTTCCCACAGCCAAAGCAACTCCCAGATACCCCACAATTTAGACACATCAGAATAGAACTTGATTCAATGTAAAGGTCACATGGTCATTTTGCAGGTGCAGGGGTACTCATAGCAAGCGTATGTGAGAAGGCCTCCATATCCCAGTCCACCAGCTAGAGGGAAAGCCAGACATGAGAGGAGCAGGTTAGGGAGAATAAATCAAGGGTGCAGCTGTGAGTTATGGGAGACGGAAAAATTTAAATACAAATAATGGGAGATGGACATGTGCATGTGCACGCCAGAGAACGTTTGCCCATGGGTCACTCAGCCTGGCATCTGTGCGCCTCAAGGGCAAAATGCTATTGCTGGAGTCGGCAGCTGCGCTGTGCTGAGGGGCCCAGTGGGCACTGGAACACGTGTCCCTGGTTGTTGCGTAAGCCTGAGTGGATTAGATGAGAAAGCCTTTGGGCAGATGTCATCCACTGCAGAGACCACACCCAAGCTGCGGCACCAAAACTTGCTGTTATGGGGGAGGAAAGAAGAGATGAGATGGGCAGGATGGCAGAGATAGAAGAGGGGAAAAAATTAAACAAGTCTCTCCTTTCCCTACCCACCACATCCACATATATGCCTACACCAACCAGCCTCTAGCTCTTGTCTTGTGGTTTCACTTTGAACCTCCTAGGTGGGGCCCTTCCAAACCTTTCCTCCCACAATTCAGAGCATCTGTGATAAACCTGGCAGCTTCATTACAGGCTTCCGTTCATTCCTCCACCCCCTCAAAAGGATTTGGCACATGCGCATACCTCTAGCCCCAAGAAAGAAACCCTCCCTGCAACCCACAGCTCTCCAGGATGACATGGCATGACCTGTTGCCCCAAATGGGGCATGAGTGGAACCAGCGTCCCCCATGAAACAGGACCCAGGCACCTTTGCCCCTTTACATGGAGGATATTCCCTCCAGCCCATTTCATCCATTTTTTGCCTTCTTGCTTTACATTCTAATGGAAATACATTCCTCCTGACTCTGTCTGGGGCTGAATGTAGAGCATTTGGGAAAGCAAGATTAACTCATCTGACTAAACTAAGGGAGTGTTAAAGCTTCAGACACTGAGCTCTGTCTGTAGAAGCAGTAATGTGGTCCTGATCATTTGTGTTCATTTAAAAAACCCTCTCAAGACACATTTCCACAGGAAATGGGTGTCCACCTTTAATCACTTCATTCCATCTCTTTAAGTTCCACCTGCCGTTTCATCTGGAGGTGGTATTCTTCACATCCTGCTCTAACTGCGTGTAGTGCTGCTGTACATGGTTATACTGCCATATTTCACCTCAAAGGTGGCTGTGTTTCTTTATGCAGAGATCACTCTCACCCCACTGTCATTAAGCACTATAGGATCCTGCTACAGAAACATAATGGAACAGGACCACTGGAAAGAGGCCACTTCTAGGTTGGAATATGTTCGCCAACAGTACATAAAACCCCACAGCAGTGAAAAATTCATATCCAAATAAAATGGGAAAGGGAGTTTTAGGTCTGTAGAGTGCAATTACCTGAGTTGGAATTTGATCAGGACACCAGAGTCATAACCCATATTCTTATAAAAACCCCCATGGGATTTTAACAGCTACAAGTGGCCCATGACTTTTGTTTTCCATCTAATCGAGAGGAAAACACCAGCAGTACTGGATGTCCTACAGCACCACGCGCACACAGGGCCATTGATTCAGTGTTGACTGGAGTAGTCACATGCTTTTCCAGCATCTGAGCATTTCTAAGCTAGTGGCCCGACCCTGATAAAGCTTAGCTTGTGAGACCTAGTAAGGTAACATCTTAAGTGGTAATGCTACAGGCAATGGGTGGATGAAGTGAACCACATACGTGTGGTTTGTAAGGTATTTTCCAATCCTTTGGGATGAAAGGCACGAGAGAAATATCACAGGGCTTATTTGTAGATCTCACAGCATTTTACAAAGGTGGGTAAGCATCACTATCCCCAGATGCATGAAAGAGAGGTGATGTGACTTCCTCGTGGTGACATAGCAAGCTAGTGGCAGCGTTGGTACTAGAGCTCAGGTGTGCCAAGTCACAGCTCCATGCTCATTCCACAAGACCACGGCTGCCTTTAAAGATAAGCATGACTGTTAAATAAAGACCACATCTGTTCAACAAGAGACAGAAAGACAACCTTAAGGCACTGCATCCAACTTACATCCTTCTCCTGGATGGTGCACTCCTTGCAGTAATAGGCATCAGAGACTCCTGGACCTCCGCAGATCACACAGCGCCCTTGGTACGACCCATAGTTACACTCATCACATATGCGCACAAGTGTGCAGGGTCGCACATATGAGTCACAGATCACGCATTTACCATCACCTACAAATAGAGCACAGTACTCAGCTAAAGAGTTTCCTTCTCCACCATTCCCACAGAGAGGGGATAGCTCCCTACCCAAACAACTCCCCTATACACCCTAAAATAGTGGGACTGAGCTGGGAAATTCCATCTCGCTGATATATGAAAGCCATTTTATTTCTCTGAAGTGAATGAGCAAGTAGAAGAGCCAGTATCTTTCAAAACTTCATTTTCAATTCTTTTTGCTTTGCAATCAGAATCACAGATGAGGGCCAATGCTCTGATCAGCCAACATTTTACAAAACTCTTCATTACATCATCCCACCACTGTGTCGTTAAACTTTTTGACAAAATTTAGCACTTGTGAAAAGTTGCTGAACTGACAGCACCAGACAGTCTCTAACTACAGGACAGGTAGAACATGGGCAGCAGCAGTGCAAGCTTCTCACACACCACTACATAAACATGAGACTGAAGTATGACCTCCAAAGGATGAAAGGGGAGGTTCAGTCTTCATTACCTATTTGATCCTTGACTTCTGAGAAGGCCAAAAAGAGGGTGAATTTGTGTAGACAGCCACAACAATTTCTGTGATGTGGAAACCTCACAAAGAATTGAGTAAAACCTAACAACTCATTTCACATAGGCCATATAGCCATCAGATGCCAGTGACAGTCTGTAGTGTCCTGGACTATACCCAAATCAATGACCTAGAACTGAAAAGGGTATATGAAGCCTGAGTCATCTAATCCCTACCCCAACTAAAGATTCTTATCTCTGTAGCGATGGGGCTTCAACTACTTCCTATGGAATCTATTCCACCGGCCATATACTCTTAAAATGCTTCCCTAATGTCAGACTAAATTTCTCCCTCCTTTGCTCCTTTTCCCACTATTTTCTGAGACACAGGCTAACACCCTTATTTCATTTATACTGTGCCCATGAAAGGACTGATCATACCCTCTCATTCTCCCACGTTGCCTCTTTTATAGTAGGAGAAGAATGTATTTAGTTCTGTGTCTCTTCACATGTCCTAGTTTCAGATAATTTTTGCTGTGTATTTCCCACACTCAGGATTATGACTTGAGTGTTTATCAAATTGTGCAATAGGCATTTTTGGAAAATGGATTTTTTCCTCTTTTAAATTACCAAGTTATCTTTTTCCAATACAAGTGGATCATGATGAACTGATCAGTACAAACCCAGTTCCCTAAACTCTGGCCACAAACCTGTTTTTTTATCCACAGGTAGGACCCTTTCCCTGTACCTTTTCCATGACACATACCGTAATACTCTGTGCTTGTATGGCATCTCCCACAGAAGCCTCTCAAAGTGCTTTCCACATATTCATCAACTTAACCTCACAACATCCACGTGGGTTTTCCCATTTCAAAAAGAGTGATTTGTCCAAGCTTACACAAAAAAATCAGTGGCACAACTGGAAACAAAATCCAGGCTAAATCCCAGCTGTGTACTCTAACCACATGACAATGCTCTCACAAAACACCCCATGCAGATGTTATACTTACATTTTTCACACAGTCTTCCAATAGCTACAATAAGTAAAGCAGAAAAAAGAATTATTTTTGACAGAGAGACTTTTGGTTTAAATAAAACTTTTGTTTTAAATAGGACAACTCCGATTTAAAAATGATTTAATGTTTTTTTTTTTAAATCTGTTCAAAATCTAAACTAATTTAACAAAATACAACGGCAGCCTTAACATAGCAAATACATACATTTTAATAGTAAACAGTAAGCATCCTTCTGGACATACATTTGCCAAGACCAGAGTTTAGAGTTCAATGTTTCCCATGCAGCATTCAATGGCACCACTCACACTTCCAGCACAGTGCTGCATTCACTACGCTGCTTCAGTATTAGCAACAGCAAGGAAATAACAGAGCCCTATACACAGGCCATGGCAGAAATTTTCCATTGCATTAATGGGAGCTGGATGAGGTTTTGAGAGAGGAAATTATTTTCAAATATTTTGTTTAAGTCTATGTTTGGTTCTGAAGGCTACTAGCATATTCAGGTTATGTTCAGGATGTTATTTGAATTAATTGAAAAAAGTATTACCATTTGTCTATAAGATTTCAAAACAATATTAAATAAATAATACCGTAGATGAATGTATGCAGTATTCTTGTAACAGTATCCATGTTGGTCCGAGGATATTAGAGAGACAAGGTGGGTGAGGTAATGTCTTTTACTGGACCAACTTCTGCTGGTGAGAGCTCTTCTCCTTAAGCAGAGCTCTGAAGCTCAAAAGCTTGTCTCTCTAACCAACAGAATTTGGTCCAAAAAAAGATCTCTCACCCACTTTGTCTCACTAATAGATGACTACAGTAAGTATCAAGCTATAGAGAGTTGTAATGCCCCAGTGACCACCACAGCAAAGATTCAGTCACCAGTGAACAGATAGATACCCACCAGGCTGGAAGAGTAGGTCTCAGCTAGAGTTAGGCCTCTCACCATAAAGGTACAGTTCTACTCTGAAAAGTGATTCTTTGAAAACAGCACCTAGGTTTCCATGTTTCCCTTGGCTCAATGAGAACAGTTCAAATTTGCACTTGCAAACAAATTTTTTTTTTTTCTGAGCCAGCCAGCTCTGGATCCAAGAATCAAGCTAGTCTCTTTCTCTCTCATGCCCCATCACCACTATATAGATTTAGCAAACCAACTTCTGTCCTCAGTTACATCTACCGCACAGTTAACTGAGGGCAGAACTTGGCCCTACAACTGGAAAGAAATCAGCAGTTGTGATAATGAGAAAACCAAAATACTCTCCCACTTGTTCTCTTGGCTGTGTTGGCACTGCCAGGATAATAGGAGTAAAAAGCAAAGATATTTGGTCACTAAAGTGAGCAACTATGACTGCTTAAGCATACAAACTAGTCTGTTGAGTACATAGATATTATATTCATTTTTCTAATAACTGAGGTGCAATTAAAAGTATTTAAAACCAACAGGGCAGTTTAAACTCCATCTGGCCACTTAAGAGGCAGCGAATGTAAAAAACAATCTACAAAGATAGAATTACAATAATAGACCCTTATGTTCTTTGTAGGTCACAAGTTGGCAGCCACACACAGCAAGGTGTTAGGTTATATGGGAACACAGCATGCATGCAGGAGCACACAGGTGAGCCACAAGGACAAGAGCCCTGGGCTACCTGGAGAAGGGCACGTGACTGGGGTAAATGGGAGGACAAGGCTATTTCTGAAAAGTGTTTTGGATGCGTTTTTGTGGCAGCCACCCCAACGTTAGTAACAACCCCCAGCACTGACAGGGCACCTCCCAAGCGGAAAGCACTTCATAAAGCGGGGAGGGGAGCAAGAAACATTCCTCCCAGGCTTACACAGCCACTCTGTCGCAGAGCCAGAAACAGGACTTGGGTCCCTCTGACTCCCAGACCCATCTTGGTACCACACTGCCAACGTGCCCCTCCCCCCGCATGGGTGCCCCTCCCACTCCCAACTGGTGCCCCGGGCCCCTCTCCCCGGCACTGGTGCCCCGCGCTGCTCACGTGCCGGCCCGCCAAAGTGCCCCTCCCCCCCTGCTGGGATAGGGTGCGTGGGGCGCTCCGCCCCTCCCCACGCGGGGGCCGCGGTGACCCTGGACAGTCTTGGGATCCCCCGCCCCACGGACGCGGGAGAGCGGGAACCAGGGCATCCGGGTCTCACCCACTCCCGCCTGCTTGCGGCAGAAGATCAGGTCCGGATGATGTTTGGCCATTTCTCATCACCGCACGAGTCGTGTCGTGCGGGCGACGTTGAGGCCTTTCACCCTTGACCTCTCACCCCAGGTCCTGGCAGGGTCTACGTGATCTTCTCCCCCAAAGCTGCCAGAGCTTCCCAATGACAAACGCTAAATCACTCCACAGCCTCGTCCATAAAGCACCCATCAACCACGACTTGCTCCCCCGAGCCCGCCCCAGAGTCCCCTCTGTTAGGCCGGATATCGCGTCCCCACTGCTTGGGATACTTTCCTTCCAGGACCTTCAAACCCCACCCACTCTCCTTCCCCTACGTTCAGTCGGTCGCCGGAGTCCCGCCCTCTCCGGGGCTTGGCCCCGCCTTTTCGCCATAGAGGCCACGCCCACTTTATGAAACTGTTTAAAGGCGGCGCGTGACGTAATTGGAATGCGACATCATCTTTGTCAGTGAACAAAATGGCGCCGTACTGCGTCCTGGTGACTCGCCTGCAGGTGACAGCGCTTCGCGGCGAGCGGGGTGCGGCGGTGGGGAGCCGGGTGCTGTTGGGCGGCCCGTGGCGGTGGGGAGCCGGGTGCAGCTGGGAGGCTTGGGGCGTCGGTTTGAGGCTGGGGCGTCCTCGTTCTCCCTGTAGGTCAGCGTGTCCCTCGCGCCTGCCCAGGCCCTGTTTCCATAGTGACTGGGGAGCGGGGTCCCCGTAGGGCGGGGGCAGCCCCAGGCTCCGCTGTCTGGAGCTGACACCCCGGCTAAGCTCCCTCCGCACGGCCGGGGGGCGCCGGGCGGTGGCGTTTGCTCAAGGTGAGGACAAGGTGAACGGCGAGGTGGGGCCCAGCGGGGACAGGAGTCGGGCCGAGCCCCTCGGGGGCAGACCGCAGAGCTCGCAAACCTGCTGCTAGCGAGCCAGGTCCTGTCTGTGCTGGCCTCAGTTCTCCCCTCCCTGGGGCCGGGTGCTCTGCAGTCTGTATGTCAAATTTAAACTTCTTCCCGCCTGTGACTAAACCAACTTCACCCCCGCCCTCGCATCCCAACTAGGGATCCACTCTGGCCTGGGCCTCTGGGGATGCCATGAGGAGGTTATTTGTGCTGCAGTCTGTGCCAAGAGCTGGTGGGTGGGTGCCACTGTGCACCTGCATTGACTTGTTAGAAATGAAAGTGATCATGTTTTTTTCTCAGGTTAAGTTTTGTTGCTTCGTTTCTCCCCTTTTGTGAGATACATCAATAAAAGTTGTATTTTATTTCACTGTATATGTAAACCAACTCTAGTGGACTCTACCTCTTGACACTTCTGTTTACCAGTTCTCAAAAATCACCAGTTGCCACTGGAGTATTAGCATACAAGACTTTGAGTGGAAAATGTGTATGTGCATGCTTAGGCCTAAATACAGTAATTACAGGGAGTCTGCAATGAGACATAGTGAGGAAAGAAAGAGATCCACCTTCCCATCCGAGTTCTAGCCAACTAGAACTTGAATTAATTTACACTCTTTAGAAGAGATGCCCTACCTGTAATGATCTCTAAAACTCATACAGACTTGCAACATAACTTCTGCACAGTCTGATTCTTGTACTTCAGGCATATTTTTGTGTCTAAATCTGTACTTGAAGAACTCTAGAGGTTCTCATTATTAAGTTGCGGACATGTATATGGGTATAGCTTTCTCTTTTAAAAGGAAAATGTTCATGGAAAATCATGCTCCTCGTTTACAGCATGAAACTGGGAGTCAGGAGATCTAAATTATGTTCCCAGCTTTGCCATAGACTTTATCTATGACATTCCCTAACATTTTTTTACTACTTTGCTTCAGTTTCCTAATCTGTAAAATAGTATTAACTTACCCATAGTATTTCTCAAGTGTGGTGTCATCTTAATTCACTATATATTTGTAAGTGTTTAATCTTCGGTGGAGGTACTGTAGAAGAGTATATTAATTTTATGCTTAAAATGTAAAGGGTCCTATTTAATTTAATTTATAATATGTCAAATTATTTGAAATGTTGCTTCAGTAACCTTTGTAATCTTTTTTAACTGCAATAACTAATTTAACTGATTAAAATGCTTCTACGGACATGACTACTTCCATAAAACGGGAAGAATTGCTCTGACTGTAGAAAATAGGGCAGCACAAAAATAAGGAACTGATCCATCATGTGAGAACAAGGGGTCAACTGATGGAATGAATGGCAGGTCAGTTTAGAAGAAATACAAGGAAATACTTAGCACATAATATATTGGATCTGTGGAATTCACTATTTCCCAGAGGCTATCTAGTCTGATGATTAAACTAGATTTCTTTAAAAAGGCTGAATAGTTATAATGAATATGAATTATACTAACAAATCTAAAGGTAATCAGTAAGGCTACGATTTAGTCGGGTATTTTTAGTAATAGTCATGTACAGGTCACGGGCAGTAAATAAAAATTCACTGCCCGTGACCTGTCCATGACTTATACTATAAATACCCCTGACTAAATATTAAAGGGGTCACCGCTAGGGGTGTGTTCCAGGGGTGGCGGTGGCTGCTGCTTCTGGGGAGGGCATCCTGGGGAGGCTGCTGCTATGGGGGTGTGGCCAGCTATGGCACCAACTGCCAGGGGCCACTGGCAGCGGCTGCACTGGCCACTCAGGGAAGCAGCTACTCCCGCCGCCCCTCAGGCGGTCCCCGGTGCTAGCTGCCTGGGTGTGTCTGAGCAGCAGCTGACTGCAGGGCCCCGCCAGCGGCTGGCCAATGTGGCTGTCCTTGGTGTCACCTGAGCAGCTGGCCTCGTAGTTGGCTACACTGGCCCCTGCAGAAGTCACAGAGGTCACAGAAAGTCATGGAATCTGTGACTTCTACGACCTCTGTGACACACATGGAGCCCTAATAATCAGATATGCTTCTGGTTAAGCACTGTCGGTGACAAGAAGGAATTTTTGCATATATATAGCATTACACAGACAGTGAAGGACGTATATAAGTATCACTTCACCAACCACAGCAGCACCAAAATATCTGCCACGTTAGAACAGCGTATGGCAATTCTGTACAACAATTTTAGGACGAAGTAAAGAATTGAAACTGCAAGGGGGAACTCTATTTGCCAGAGCTAAACTAGAGTGGAAATTGCACTGTGCTCCTGAGGTCTGGACAAAGCGAGTCCTGATGCTCTAAAGTTTAGAGTCTAAACATTAAATACATGAGAGGAGAAGACTCAGCAAACCATTTGGGGGCCCATTCCCCACAAGTTTTGAGAATTGTCTACATGGGGATGTTATTTGTGAATAAGGTAGGGTGTGAATCCAAAGTTCTGTAGCTATCCCAGAATAATGCCATGTGTACATAGAGTATGTCTATGCTACTGCAGCACAGCTATGTTGCTGTAGTGTACATGCTTCCTACATAGACAAAGGGTTTTTTTCAGTCCATGTAGTTAATTCATCTCTCCTAGAGGCAGTAGATGGGTTGATGGAAGAACTCTTCCTTGGGTGCTAGGTCTACGTCACTACGTTGCACAGAGTGCACCGTCTTTTACAGGCCTAAGTGATCTAGGTAGGTCAGCCTAAGTTTTAGGTGTTGGCCAGGTTTTATCCCAGTCAATTTTCCCGTGCAAATAAGCTCTTAAACTCTTCAGGTATTAGCAAACCTACTATTTTGGGTAACTGAGGTAAAGCCTCCTAAAGTTCCCAGGGTTTGGGTTTAGGGGCCATTGGTTACCCCTTCCTAAGGCTGTTGGTGGGTGTATGATTTCAAGGGAGACCTTCCCTGATCACTAGATAAAGCTGATCAATTCTTATCAGGAGGAGGGGTGGGAAGGTATGTGATAAAATGCACCCCTGTATTCATACCCTACATGCTATTGTAATAATCTTTGTGTACAAAATATGCCTTGTAAAGTATCATTTAAAAACTAGTAACTTGCTGGTCAATAATATCATGATAAAATGTCTGTAGCAACATTATATGAAAAGTTTTATAAATATAAACTGAAATAATGACTGAAGTGTGTGTACGAGACAAGTCTGGGGAGTGGGTAAACCTGTTTCTCAAGACAAAGGACAAGTTGACAACCCTAACCCAGTGTCATCAAAGCTGATAGGCCATCGCCTATCAAGTGGTCATTCTTTGGCAAGCAAAAGGGGCAGGAACAGACAGACTGGCATTTTAGCTAACTACAGCATGAGACCTCCCCCCATCCCCCCCCAGACTTCATGTCTCCTTGCATTAGCTGGAAAGAACTTTATCTAGGGGTCACTCTCTGGAAAATGCATTTCAAAGGGTAACTGAACAATACAAGTGAGGGGCAAAACACCCCCAAGTTCTTTCCCTGTCCATTTCTCTCTCCACCTAAGAAGACAAAAGAAACAGCTGTTGGACTTTGGGAGCAGATTCTAGCCTGAAGAATGTGGTCAGCTATGTTCTGGAAACATGTAGTAAGGGACCTTACTTTGAACCAAGTCTAGTGTAAGTTTAGAAAGCATTTTATCTTGTAAACATTTCCAAGTAAAATGCCTCATTACTTCTACTCACTTAAATCTATCTCTTTGTAGTTAAATAAAATTGTTTTACTTTAATTAAAACTAATCCAGTGTTTGTGAATTTTTTTTGATAACTCCATTTAAGGTAGCAGACTGTTGTGTGCTGATCCCCTTAGAGGGGCAATACACCTAATGTATCTGGACTGTTCAGGAGAGGGCTGGACAGTGCAGAATACACATTTTGGGTGGAAAATCCAGGACTGGAAGTATTGGGGTCACCCTACAAGTTGTAACCAAGGTGTCTGGAAGTCAGAGTGTGGCTGGTGTTTGCTGACAGGCTGCTGTGCTAGTCCAGCTACTCTGAGCACTGTGGTTATACACAGATGCTCAGGGTGTGACCTGCATGCTGTTTGGCTGCTTATAAAAAGCCAAGGTTGGGAGCTAAAGCAGCAAAGTGTTGTGAGCACCCAGGTTGCAGGGCAGTGGTGACACAGCCCCTCTCTGGTCTAGATTGCACCTTGGAATGTCAAAGGTAGCTCATGGCGGGAGTGGGGTTGGAAGCTGTCAGGGCACTGAAGGACATGCTAAGGGTCAGGGAAGGTCACAAGCCCTCAAGATGGGGCTCAGAAGCCTCAAAGTACCACCAGAGTGTGAAGGTGGGAGTGGGGCCCTATATAAACTTCCAAAGGCTTATCGGAGGAGGAGGAGGTGGGCCATGAGCCTTGAGGGGGGCACATTAGGTTTTAGCAGGACCCATGAGCTTCTGACGGGTTGGGGTCTTTGAGGCTTGCAGGAGGTGAAGGCTGTCAGGCTGAAGAGTGTACAAAGGCTGGGTGAGGTGTTTTTTTCCTCTGTGTGAAAGACCCACCTAAACAGGAAACTGATAGTGAATTGGACAACAAGTTGTGTATAAAGTAAGCAAATAGGAGAGAAAACCACTGCTAGATTAGAGAAATATTCATCTTAGGTGTTGCTTGTTAGAAGCATATAGTCCAGAAGATAAGGATGTGTGTACTAGTCCCTACTGTGTCATTGCATAACCTCGGGCAAGTCACTTAACTTGTGCCTCAGTTCCCCCGCTTCTAAGGTGAGCTGTTACCATTTTATTAAATCGCTTTTTTGAGTTTAGTAATTGCTAATTGTTGTAACAGTAGTAGGGAGAAACTTTCAGAGAAGTGAATTTAAAATCAGCACTGTCACGTTAATCATCTTCATCTGTGGAAAAGATGAAATGGTTCACATTTCTCTTCTTGGGTATGTCTCTTGTCTTTACTAAAACCTAAGGTTATGTCTACACTAGGGGCTTTTGCCAGCATCGTTATGTTGATTAAGGATGTGAAGAGTTGTGAATCCATGACCAGCCCAGCTCTGATGGCAAAAGCCCCCAGTGCAGATGCAGTTGTGGTGGCAAAACACCAATTTTACTTGGTATAGCTTGTTTTGCTTAGGGATGGGAGTGGAATAAACTATACCAACAAAGCTGTGCTTGTCAGTATTTACTGCATCCACACTAGGATTGCTTTGCTGATATAGGCATTCCAGCATACTATACAGTGTTCTGAGAGTAGAAATGGCCCACATGGAAGTGGCTTAGAAGCCTGTTCTCCCTTGTCTTTCTGGCACCTTCCCCAGGCTGGAATACTTTCATCTCTGAAAGGTTTCCATTTCTCTCCTCCCCCATGGTGAGTCTAAGAGATTGTGGCAGGCTTCAAGTAAGGGTTTACTGCCTGGTATTGATGGCCTTAGTTACCATCCAAATATTTATACCTTCCCTAGGACTCTTTGCCGTTAATTTAGTGTAAGATCCTACTGAAGCAAAAACTTAAATGGTTTCTTTTACTTCCAAGCTTTTAGGATTCATACTGAGACAGTCTTGACCCTTTCCCAAAACCTGAGGGCAGGGGAGCCCTGCTTCAGATTTTGTTCATACCAAAGTCTGCACTGAAACAAAAAGAGCGGACTGTTGTGGAGACGTTACCATTGTTTTAATTTCCAGACGTAATCTGCTTAGGAAGTGTTCTTTGGTCTGTTACCAGTTCACGGTGTAAAAATGATGGCTGCTACTGTAGTTCCACTGTTGAAAATTCCTTATGTAGACAGTGAGCTAAATGGATTAAAATGCCTAATGTAGACCCATTCCACCAATACAAAGCAGAGCTTTTGCGGGTGGAGTTTACTCAACAAAGCCCCTCCACACCAATCTGTAACTTGTCTTATTCTTCCTTGTACCTATTAGTCCCAATTCTCCTTGATCCATCACCTACTGTCATGGTTGAAGTGGAGCCTTGACATAAGTTACAGGAGGGTAGGAGGAGATTTTGTTGTTTTTTTTTCCCCTCTCAGGCCTTGTTACCAACTCATAGGGCCTTTTCAAGTTCTTGTTTGTGGTGTCCCACGGAGGGCAAGGGTCCCATAACCAAATTAATCATCACAAGTTGCATGAGAATGAAGATGAGTTAAACTAATTAAGACTTCAGAGAAGAGTTCTTGGGCAGAAGTCCAGAAACGGGGGAGGAGACAGTGAATACGGTGAGAGTTCTTGCAGTATGTAGTAAAATGCCTTGACTAATTTGGGCTTGGAAAGTGATAGTGGAATCTTTGAGGTTTATCCTTCCTCTACAGCATGGAGTGGAGGCTTTCACAATAAGGTGGATATACCTTGGGTGCAGACAAGTCAGTAACACAAAAGTGAGCTTGAACTGGGCTGAAGGAGTTGGGGGAAGTCACATGGCTGATCAAAGATCAGCATGTACACTTTGAACAATGAGTTATCGGTGGGTAGTGATCGATTTATCACATCTAGTGTAGACGCGATAAATCGATCCCCAATCGCTCTGCTGTCGGCTCCTGTACTCCACCACGGCAAGCGGAGTTAACAGGGGAGTGGCAGCAGTTGACCACACGCCGTAAGGACGCAAGGTAAGTCAATCTAAGATGCGTCGACTTCAGCTGTGCTATTTTTGTAGCTGAAGTTGTGTATCTTAGGTCAATCCCCATCCCCCCCTCCTCCCCCCAGCGTAGACCAGGCCTAAGTTAGTGGTACAGTGAAATGTTTCACCTCTAGTACTTGAGCTTTGGTCTGTGGTTGAATCTTAAACCACATCCACCAACTGTGGTGAATTATTAACCAAAAAAGAAGAGTTGGAGCTGATTCATTTTAATGAATAGCTTTGTGATTGCACCTTTAGAAGTAGTGTTCTCATTTGTACCTTTTATAGTGTTTCCTAACTGGCATGTGCTTTAACGATCTGAGACACTTATTTTTTGTATTGCAGTAGTTCCTAGAAGCTTTGATTGGGATCCCCTCCCCCACAAAATGGCGCAACTAATAGTACAGATTTTTTTTAATAAAAGGACAAATTTAGGTTGTTGGTAGTGCTGCTATTACAAAACTGACTATGCAACCGATTTAAATGTCAATCCCAATCTTCCTAGATTTCTCGAACCTTTTTCATACATCTGATATTGAGATGGCAATATAAATAAGATTCAGAGCATCCAAATATTGTCATGATCTTGCGTCATTAGCTCACAATTCTTTAGTCAATATTTCAGAGGCTGGTGTCAAGATTATTTTGTGAAGAACACACCAGAGAAGAAAAAGACAAGGTGGTGGGGTGGGATTTGGAGTTCCCTGCCCCTCACCGAAAAAGTCTACTAACGAATGAATAATTAAGGATAAAGGGGAATGCCAGGAGTAAGATTAAATGCTCAGATATTACAATGATGAGGGTTTATTACAGCTTCAGCCCTTGCTGTTGTCTCCTCTTTACGTGATACCAATGCTGGTGAAAGTTGCCAGATTTCTAGTTCTGACAACAGGTGCCTAAGAAATTTGGATACCCAATTCCCATTAATTGTAATGTAAATTGGACATCCATATTCCTTATGCAGCTTTGAAAAGCTCAGCCAATGGCCATCTAATCATGAGTAAGGTTGATTTTGTCATGGTTATTTTTAGTAAAAGTCAGGGACAGGGCACAGGCAATAAACAAAAATTCACAAAGCCTGCGACCTGTCCCTGACTTTTACTAAAATAACTGTGACAAAATGGGTCTGACGGGGGGGATGGGAACCCAAACCCTGCCATGGGGTGGTGGGGGTGGGGGGCATATTTGGACATGCTAGGTCTTTATTTGCTAAAACTGTTTAATCCGTTTGTTGCTCATCTCTTAGAATTAGGGTCCTAGAAATCAGAGCTGGAAAACACGTGTTGTTACCGTTTTTTGTGGGCGATCGCTTTGCTGCAGATGTTTGATAGATAATCAATATAATCTTTGTCTCTTCCTTTTTCAGCAAATCCTGAGTAAAGGGGTACGACGGTACCATGTAGCTCCCGTCCTGTGCCAGAGGGCCAAGGTGGCCATGAGCCACTTTGAGCCTAATGAATACATAAATTATGAAATGCTTGAGAAAAACATCAATATCGTCCATAAAAGGTAAGGGTGAGAGGTTGTTTGGAGAACCCACCACCACAATGAGGGAAGGAAAGGAAGACTTCAAGGGGCTGTGGTAGCACAAGAAGAATCTAGTGGGGAAAGAGCAGCTTTAATGTGCTGTTACGTTGAAAAATGAAAATTCTATGTGCTGGTGGCTCCTGTGTGGTAGAGGAGAAGTGGGGGGAGTGTTTTATGTACAAACAATCAGGCCACTGCAGTGGAGGAGATGCTGAAGAAGTAAAAGTATTAGCATTGGATTTCATACCAGCTAGTGGAGATTATCATATTTTTTTTTTGCTTAATGTCAGGTTTCAGGTGGGACTCTTGGTGTATCACACCTTAGTCTGTTTGTATTCATGGTAAACAGTATGAGGTTAGTGATCAGTATGAGTAAGACACTTAAAGTGTCCCTTCTCTTCTTTGCACTTTGTTTCCATAATGAAATTATCATTCTGTATTCATGTGTCCAGATATCTAGAGTAAAAAGTGGCCTAGGGATACCTTGCATACATAATTTTGAACTTAGTTTGCTGACACCGAGATTAGTGTGACCTCAGTGTCACCAGTTTTACTCCAGACTCAACCTTGGCAGTGGTTGAAAGTCATGCCCTTGTGATGGCCATTCTGAGTCCTTTGTGAAATGAGTTGGCTATCTCAATTCAGTCCATTGTAGGCAAGTAGGTTCATCGCAGAAAACATTACCGTTGTCATTAATTGGTGTTTCTGTTGAGATTATCTGTGAGGAATCCAATGACTGAAAAGGCCCTGAACTCCCCACTTGTTTCCTAGCGCTGATGGATCCTCACTCACGATGGGGCCTGGCACATGTAGATTTGATGACTTGTGTGGGTTCTGTGTATGTGTGGTTTTTTGTTTTGTTTTTTAAAGTTTCCTGCAACTGCACCGCTTCTTAGGCACCACTGTGGACTGTGATCTCAAAAGCTAAGCAGAGTTGGATGACTGTTGCCTGTAGTGCACCCAAATGTGTGCATTTGGAAACTTCTGGGGGAAAATATGGATGCTTCAGGAAGGGGTGCTGATGGCTCTTGAAAGAGTGCTCTTCCTTCTGAGTCAGTACTGAACCAGGGCCTCTGCATTTTTTCATATTTGGGTGCTTTTAACCAGCTGTCAGAAGTAACTGCACTTCAGTGTTGTGGGAGGAGTGAGCGGTCCCTCTGTATATAGTGTAAAACGTGCCTTGAGAGTCTGGTTCTCCTGGATGATGTGTGTGGAAATGTAAAGGAGTATCCTTGTTCATTTAAGATGCACATTTAAATGGGGCAGAAGGGTTGAAAAACATGAGCTGACGTTGTTAAAATTCCTCCCTGTTGTCTTCCCCACAGGCTAGACCGTCCCCTGACCCTGTCTGAGAAGATTGTATATGGGCACCTGGATGACCCTGTGAAACAAGATATCGAGCGGGGCAAAACCTATCTACGCCTGCGGCCAGACCGCGTAGCCATGCAAGATGCGACTGCTCAGATGGCAATGCTGCAGTTCATCAGCAGTGGCCTGCCCAGGGTGGCGGTGCCCTCCACAATCCACTGTGATCACCTCATTGAAGCCCAGTTAGGGTCTGAGAAGGATCTTCGGAGAGCTAAGGTCATTATTGCACCAAGACCCATGAAATAAGACAATTCTTTCCTATGTTTGGAACACTTGGTCCACTCTAGAGAACAGATTTTCAGGAGAACAATCAAAGGAACAGAAATCACACCAGATTATGTACTGTATAGCACCATAGATGTACATGGTGCAGTACAAAACCAAAGTTGTGACAGGTCCAAGCCCCAGGAAGCTTACAATCTGAACTAGACAAATTCATCACAAACCGTTTAAAGGGTGAAGCATGATGTTGAGAAAAGACAGTCTTAGTCAATCTGCTTTGGAAACCAAGGCAAAAGGTGTATTCTGGGCATAGGGGAAGAGGGAGGCCATTTTAAAGGGGTGAAACATGAAAATAGCTGCATCTAGAGCACTAGAAATTTTCTTCCCGCAGTGATCAAAACCTGGTGTGTCACAGCATGGTGATGTGAAAACCTCCAGAATATGCCTGGCCACATATACAGCAGTCTATCAAGCAGTGGGGGAGAAGCGTTAACTAGCAGAGATCAGGACATCAACTAAGGGTTGCTCTCCCTTGTTGCTTTCTGGGGTGGAAATCCTGCAGGACCTTTCCTTTCCTCCCCTACAACCTCATGAATGATAGAAACATACAGTAGAAGATGGGAAGACTGAGGTCTACTGATGCCTTTCCCTCACCCTGAGGGCGTAGGATAGATTGTGGGATAAGCTCCTCTGGTTTTACTGGACCATTCTGATTGCAGTGCTTGAGGGAAGCTGGCCCTTCTCATATGTCCTGAAGGGCAGGAAGAACTTTTTCCTTGATATCAAATCTGGTGAATTAGTTTTAGTCTGTACACATGGGATGAGCTGTAGCTTAATCATCTAATTTAATGTATAGCCCAAGATACTGGCCCGAGTAAGTGAATCCCTCCTCTTCTTCTTCGCTGCCCCCCCGGCCCGGAAATCATAGTAAGGTGAATTATGCCACTCATGAAACTGAGGTCAGGAGCAAGTTTCCCCTCATTAGGAGTATTTGTCCCACGCTTTGTGCCTCAGGAAGCTTGAGAGTTGTGCAAGAGGTTCTGAATCTGGAGCCTTCTTACTAGACTGTTTGTTCCCTTTCTTCCCTTCACCCCTTGCCCTCCCGCTGCTCTTGCTCTGGGCACCAAACATGTTTTCTGTGGTGTGATTGTATTCTTTATAGCAGTTCTGCTGCAGCTCTGGGCACCCCCTCCCTCCCCATCCGCTCAGTGATTAAAGCAAGTGAAGGTCCTGCCTGCCTCTGACTGGGTTTCGCTCTTGATGTTGCCAGTTGGCATGGAATGAATGCTGGCAGGGCAGAGAGTGGCTTGGATCTGCTCCTGGCACATCAGCATGCTCCGTTTGGGAAGAGAGCTGCATAAACAGAGTGAAGTGACCTGACTCCCAGTGCAAACAAAGCTCAAAGAGCCCTTGCTGCCTCATGGGAAACTTCAGTAAATGTTCTGTGTAGCAACAATTCCTCTATCTCCACATAGTTCCCACCCCCCCTTATTCTGAAGTGTTTGCATGAGAACAGGGTCTCCAAGTCATCGTCCACTCCCATTCCTTATCGTATCTACTCTCCCACTGCTTTGCCAAGAACATCTCTGGACATCATATAGTCTTCTGCTTGCGACAATAAGTGATTGTCCTGGAAGGCTTCATAGTTGTGATCCTACAGATGATTGTGATGTCACAGCGAGAGGCAGCATTGTATAGCTGGTAGAACGGGAGACTTGAGTTCTCTTTCCCACTCTACCATTAACTACGTCTGGCCTTGGGCTAGTCACTTAGCTTCTCTGACTCCATTGCCCCATCTGTACAATGGAGCTAACATGCTTATCGAAGCACTAAACAAAGCAAAGAACCAAGGAAGCAAAAGAGAAGTCCATGAAATGGAAGCAGGATGGTTTATAAATAGTGTGGGTTTTGTTTGATAACTTTAAACAGTAATTCTAATTCAGTCTTGAGACGCTTTAGCGATGTCGCAAGTTGTCGAGTTCAGTGCTGAGATCACTGTGAAATTCTATGGCCTTTTGTGCTGGAGATCAGACTAGATGATGGTTGTGGTCTCTTCTGGCCTTTAAATGATTTCCTGGAAGTCAGTGATGCTGAACTTCATTCTCCCCTCCACTGCCTACAAAATGTCCAGGAGGTCATGGGGCTGGTGGGTGGCTGAACTCTGGCTCTGTGGGGAGCAAACTGAAAGTAATGTGTTACTAATGCTTTGTTTAACTCTGTGAATAGGACATTAACCAGGAGGTGTACAACTTCTTAGCAACAGCAGGTGCCAAGTATGGAGTAGGGTTCTGGAAACCTGGATCAGGAATCATTCACCAGGTAAAGAGTGCCTGACTGCAGTGTTTGAATGGCAAATGGCTCGCCACCTTATGGTGGGGTGAGAACGTGAGTGCAAGTACTAAAAAGAAAAGGAGTACTTGTGGCACCTTAGAGACTAACAAATTTATTTGAGCATAAGCTTTCGTGAGCTACAGCTCACTACATGCATCCGATGAAGTGAGCTGTAGCTCATGAAAGCTTATGCTCAAATAAATTGGTTAGTCTCTAAGATGCCACAAGTCCTCCTTTTCTTTTTGTGGATACAGACTAACACGGCTGCTACTCTGAAACCTGTCAAGTACTAAAAGAATCCCTCCTTCTAAGGAAAGGCGTGTGTCCTCTCTCTCCTTCCTTCCGTCCTTTCTTCCCTCCCTCCATGTTTAATCTAGACTGGCTGTGTTTGTCCTGCAAGGTGACCTCTTTGCACCTCTGGCCTAGACCACTACATTTCTCCAAGGTTACGCTGGTCAAACTGTAATCTGATGCTTGATGGCCTATTGTTGGCACTAACTGTAGTGGGAAGGGGCAGAGTTTCACTCCTTTCATCTGAATGGTTAATTGGCTAGCTTAATTTGGTTTGGCTGGGGCACTAAAGTGATGCTGTGAAGTAGCTTAGGCCCAGTGTAAGTTGCCTTTAGGGGAAGGGAGTGTCTATTTTTAAAATCTAAAACCAGACATATTTATGATCTTAGTTTTAATAAAAACAGGGGTTGGAATGGGGGAGAAGATACCCAAACACAGTAGCACTGTCTTATTGCCTGAGAGTAGCAAAGCAATAACCAGTCTAGAGTCACTATGCAGACCTTGTGAAATGCAAAAAGTAAACTCCATTGAGGGTGAAAGTACCCTTTTTTTTAACAAAAAACTGTTTCTAGAATCTCATGTTCCATTAGCATCCTTAACAGAATACAATCAACTTTAAAAAAAAATCATGTTTCTCGCAATCTTTTAAACCTATTTTATAAGTAATACTTACCATAGGTGTAATTAGGAGATTGGAGGGAAAAGCCCATGTTCCTTTTAGTTTGTCTGTTTTGTGTATTTGACCATGCTTTTGTTTTGTGGCTTCCCCTTGGCTTCCCCTGTTTATTTTGTGAATGTCCCACACAAACAGGGAAGAGATGGGGGAGGAATGTGCAATTGTAAAACCTAAGAAGTTGACTGGAGGGTCTGGGGACAAGTGCACTTAAGATGTGCCTGAAAGGTCTCTTCGTTTGCAACTCATCTTGTAGATGATATGTTACCTTCAGCCCATAATGGGCCAGCCTAGAAGAGGAAGGGGAGTGTCACCTGAGCCTACACAGGAAACTGTGGGAATAACTCACTTCTGCCACTGCTCTGGGACCATGTGGTAACGCTTATCATGTGACCATCTCTCTATGGTAGTATTTTCTACTACCATCACTAGTATCTGAGCACTTTGTGTGTAATCGCAGTAGTGGCCTTTACAGAGTTTCTGGCACTTCTCCCTTTTGGGGTAAAAGCATCACTTGGGGTAGGGTTTGTCTTTGGTTGGGGTTTTCAGGCATAAGGGGATGTCAGTGCTGAGTGCTGTTCTTTATATTTTTTTTTCCTTAGTAGCATTGGGCAGGGGCTCTGGCTTATTCATCAGATGATAAAGCTCAAGGGTTTCTTGGGTGGGATCAAGGCGAGTCTGCCCCTCTCACCCCAGTGCCAAAGGCATTGAAAGTATAACTGGGAGGAAAAGGGGTAGTTTAGGTGTTGTGTTTGTTCTAACCCTGACCTGTTTGCCACCCTACCCCCAATGACTGAGGTGCACCTAGGGCAACCTTCGTTGGACCTGATGGAGAGGAGGCCTTGCCAGGCCTGATGAATGAGGGTCTCAGGTTAATGCGTGAACCTTTGTTTTCTGTCATTGGGGTCACCTGAGCGGGTTAGCTGGGTTTTTATGAAACAGATTCTGCCTCTGACACCTATCTGTGTAGAGCCTTCTGACTTTATGTGGATCCCATACAACCCTGTCCCATGTTGTATTATCACTGGTTTCATATCTGCTCCTCTCTGTGCCTGGACTGGTTTAGATCCCTTCCTGGCATCTGGTGAAGGGCTGCTTGTCGTTGACTGGACAAATCTGCTTTAGTGGGAGATGCAGTTGGAATGACAATGAGCTTGCAACCCGAAATAAGCTAGTGACTGTCTTGAGATCACGACCTACAAATTAAATCACTGATCTGATCCAGGGCTCCTTCTGCTCCTGGCCCTCCTTTTCACTAAGTTTCATCTTGTTCTTTGTTTCTCCACTTACGTTTGTTTCAGATCATCCTGGAGAACTACGCATATCCTGGGGTTTTGCTCATCGGTACAGATTCCCACACCCCCAATGGAGGAGGCCTGGGTGGAATCTGTATAGGAGTAGGCGGAGCCGATGCAGTAGATGTCATGGCAGGCATCCCCTGGGAGCTCAAATGCCCAAAGGTGAGACAGTGGGGGAAGGGTTAGTTCTGAATGGGCGAGGGGCTGAATAATGAGAAGTTAAAGGGGAGCTTGAATTTCCCAGATAGATGAGGCACTTTGAGCCACTATAGCCTTGGGAAAGTAGACTGGTCCAGAAGCAACTAAACCATGCTTCACTCACAACTCTGAGTCTCCACTCCCTGCATTGTTCCTTTTTTTTTTGTGCCTCAAAGGATGCATCAGCAGGAATTTCCCATTAATTAGCCTTGCAAAAGGATTCAGGGCTCCTGGCAATATAGGCTTCCTGGAGCATGGCTTTGATACTTCAGGATTTCCTTCCTTGTCCCACACCCTGATTCTGGGCACTGATGTCACTTGGAAGTGAGGAGGAAAGGGATCCATGCAGATGCTCATTGGCTTAGCCAGCAAAAGATAAAATCTCCATATTTTAGCAAGCTTTCTCTTTTTGTTGGTGCTTCTTAGGTTATTGGCATAAAACTGACTGGCGAGCTGTCAGGCTGGAGCTCTCCTAAAGATGTGATCCTGAAAGTGGCCGGCATCCTCACTGTGAAAGGTGGCACAGGTGCCATCATAGAGTATCATGGGCCTGGTGTGGACTCAATCTCCTGCACCGGTGAGGCAACACAATCTCATTTATTGGCGATGTAGATTGTTACTGGAGGCTGTGGTCTCTGGACAGTAATGGACAAACTGATGCTGTTTGCTGTTCTGGTGATCATGGGGATTGACTGCTGGTGGACTGAGGGTGGGAAAGGAACATGATGGGAGTTCTTTAAAAGAACCCAACCCCTGAAACTGGCCTGGTAGTTAATGTGCTGCACTGGTGTCCGGGAGACACTGACTCTAGTTTTGATCTCTTGCTCTGTCAGCCTGCATAGCGAGGGAATGCTGCAAAAGCCCAGAGCTCCCGCCAGGGTAGGAGTGATCACTCAATTGTGACTCCTGCAATTCAGGAGCATAGAATGGCTGGCTGCAACAGGGGAGTCTTGTTAAATGACCAGTCAGGACAGTTGGCAAGATGCAGGGGCCTCATCTATGTTTGGAGGAGGGAGAGAGAGAGATTTCTTCATGGTTCTGACAGGATACAGGTGGTGGTTGACCTTCCTGTGCTTGGGTATGAACACCTGATCAGGCCTGTGTAACTAGAGGGAGGAAAGGGAAGCTGATGGTTGACAGTGAGTGTTGGTGTATGCACTGGTGCTGAAGAAAGGCCTCTTACAAGAGCGGGTGAAGATAACTGGAGTGGGGGAGAGATGAAAGGTGATTGGTCTAGACTAGAGCCCTAGACAGAGGCTTTGGGCCTTCCTGTGGGGAGGTGAAAAGTGGCACTGGCATAATGAAACTCTTACCTAGATTTAAAATGCTCCTAAAACTTCACCACTGTGCTCTTGAAATTCATGGCTGATCCCAGTGGCGTAAGAACATACTGGCTTTCCATGCTCAGTCAGTGAAAGAATATCTTTTACTCCATTTAAATCAGTCTTTGTCATTTTTCAGTCAACAAGATCAGTTGACTACTGGCTCCTCTGGCTAGAGAAATGCTGTACAGCTGGGGAGGAGTTTGAACCCTGCCCCTAGTATTGTGCAGGTAGTAAAGAGACTGCTGCAAAATATGCCTGGTGGCTTCAGCAGATACAACCATATTAAGCGGTTGTTTCCTATCGGCTGCATTTTACCTTCTAGAACGCCCCAGCCCTGATCGCCACACTAAAAGCTCTATACAGTCATGTGCATTCAAAAGGTCAGAAATATCTGGCATTAACAAGATGGAATATTGGATCAAATGGACCTTAGACTGAGCTGATGTGGACTTATTTTCCTGTGCCCACCTCCCCCCATTTTGTCCTGGCCTTGCTGTCTCCACCGTAGATTTGCTTTTGTTTGAAGAGCTGAATGCCTTTGGATCCTCGGTCACTTAGTTTGTGGGTCTTTCCTCCGGCCCGTCTCTAGGAATGGCAACTATCTGTAACATGGGGGCGGAGATTGGTGCCACCACCTCCCTTTTCCCATATAACCACCGGATGAAGAAATACTTGAACAAGACTGGACGAGCTGGTAAGAGGCTTGGGGAAGGCTGGTGTCAGGGTGCCCATCTACTCTAGCTTTGGGTGCTCTACCATGTTGCACAGGGGTGGTGCCTATGGCAGACAGTACCATAGAGGTGGCACACTTGCTTACCCTTGGGGGAAGCGGGAAATCTCTTGTGCCTCCTCATCAGTACCCCCAGAAAGACTGAATTCAGGAGTGTTAGAAGCTTTTGGCCCCCTTAGATTACCCCATTGACTCTTGCTGTCAAACTCTTCTGGAACCTGTTATTTCACATGCTACTTGCTATGGGGGTTGGGTGGAAGTGGAGCTAACTGGTACAGTAAGAGGGTGCATTTTGGGCACGCCATCCCAGGTGTATGAGGAGAGTTCAAGGGTATGCGCAATGTAGAAGGCCAGATCAAATATGTTCACTGAGTGGTGATCACTTGGGTTATGTGGTGCGAGAGGGGAGATCAGCAGGTAATGTACCTGGTTAATGGTGGGATTGGGAATAGCCTGTGGGCAGTGTCCCTTAGGAGAAAAGGTGTACAGCCTCTCCTGACCTCTGCATTTTCCAGTTTTCCTTTCTTATTTCAGAAATTGCTGCTTTGGCAGATGAATTCAAGGCACACTTGGTGCCTGATGCTGGCTGCGAATATGACCAGCTGGTTGAAATTAACCTCAGCGAGGTGAGGCTCGTTTCACTACCTCGTTCTTCTTGAACATTTAGACATGACTTTGTCCTGGATGAATAAGGAACAAGAGTCTAACATGGGATACTTCATAGCGCTCTACGGAATCATAGGCACTTCATAGCTGACATAAAAAGACAGTGCCTGCCCCAAAGAGCTTGATATGACACAACAAACAAGGGTGACAGACAGTTGGGGAGGTGGATGAAGCAAGGATGAGGCTTGACAGCAAAATGCTCATGTGATGACTCAATTCAAGCAAGTGTCCGTCTTGGTGATGCTATAAAGTTTTCTTTCTTAAACAAAAATAAATAAATTCCAAAGCCTGTCTCCTGACTGAATCTCCAGAGTTGTCTGCCTAGTAAATTCAGTTCCTTGTGCCCTCAGGTATTCCCTTCACCAGAATTTAGGCGAGAGCTCTTCAATTTGTTGACCTCTTCCTGTTACTGAGGTGCTCATAATGGAGAGCTCCATTTTAAAAACTCTCCAGGTCAAGAGTAAATCAATTATTTTTATAATTTATTTTGATTATTGGGTAAAACAGACATTTTATTTTATTGAGTTGGGGGCCCATGTGCTAAACATTTCCTTTCTGGCCTTTGTGTAATTCCTCAGTTACTTGTCATTGTTTCTTAAAGCTGAAACCCCATATCAATGGGCCTTTCACGCCAGACCTGGCGCACCCTGTGGCAGATGTTGGCACTGTGGCAGAAAAGGAGGGCTGGCCAGTGGATATTAGAGTTGGTGAGTAGCCTCTTTCCTGGTCTGCATTTTTCCTTGCTAACTGACTGCTCTTGCCTCAAGAGGAAGTGGCTTGCCATCTCCATTCAGTCTGGGCCTGCTTGACTTTCTCAGCCACTTCATGTCTTTCCTTTAAACTTGCCCTTCCACAGCCTGTTCTCCTCTGAGCTCCAAAAGTTGGTCATTGCCCCAGCTCAGCATGAGCTTTCTAGCCTGTAAAGCGGAGCTGGATTCTTGTACTCTCATTTTCAACATCGTAACACACTGGATGTTTTTTCTGTTACTCAGACTGTGGACCTCAGAAGATTACACTTCAGTCTGGAGAAGTGTTATAGTGATCTGGGGTGTTATCTAAAATTGAGAGACTGGGAAAATTTCCCCTAATTTGTTTACTTTGTGCATTTGACAGCACTCTGGTGTAACAGTCTGTTTCCTGTGTTCATGTGATTCTCTCACATAGCAACAGGAGAGAGACAAACACAATTCAAGAGAATCAAGGAAGACCCAAGGAGAAAATGCCTTATAGTGAGATTTAAAGATCTCAATCTGTTCAGTATATTTAAAAAAAAAAAAAAAATTGACAGGTGACTTGATTAGTGTATCCTTTCCTTCACAGGGAGAAAATACTGGATACTAAAGGGCTCGCTAATCTAGTGGGGAAAGGCATAACAAAACCTATGGCTGGGAGCTAAAGCCACACAAATTAAAACTAGAAATAAGGTGCAGTGAGGGTGATTACCTTTGAAACACACTCCCAAGGGATATGGCGGATTCTCTAGTCTTGACGCCATCAAGAGATGAAGTTATGCTTTAGTCAGATGCAAGATATTGGGCTCAGTAATGTGGTAACAGTAAAATTCTGTGGCCCGTGGTAGACAGGAGATCAGGTCCTTCCTCGCTTTAAACTCTATGAATTTTTTAAAGTGTTATAAAACCAGAGAAATTGGTTGGGAGATTTGGGGTAGGTGAAACCACTCCTCGCTGTTTTGTTTTTGTATGTTGTTGGGGCTTTAGATTGGTGTCCCTGTGTTTTCTGCACTGATGGGTAGGTGTGGAGGAAAGGAACCTATAATTGGTAGTGAAATAACTGCTTCCTGTTTATCCATCAAAACCACACAGGTCTGATTGGCAGCTGCACCAATTCAAGCTATGAGGATATGGGGCGCGCCGCTGCAGTGGCAAAGCAAGCACTAGCACATGGGCTGAAATGCAAGTCTCAGTTCACCGTCACACCTGGCTCGGAGCAGATCCGAGCCACCATTGAAAGAGATGGCTATGTGAGTATGCACGCCCCCACCCCTTCAGCACTTAACCGTCAGAGGAATGAGTCTTTTGAACTGTTTTCCAGGAAGAGCTTTTTTCCAAAGAATTTGAGGGTCTGGAGGCGGTTTAAAGTCTCTTCTTGCTGATCTCTAGAAGCCCTCTTGTTGCTGTCACCCCACTGGTGGGCTGGCTGCCTTTCCTGCTCCCAACTATATGTAGGGGTTAGCTTTAGGGCATGGGCTAGCTGCCACTACTCCACTATCTCAGCATGGTGCTCCTGTGCTGAAAACAGCAGGACTGGAACTGTGTGAAATTGAAGCAGCCAGCAGGGATTGGAGCTGCCCGAGGAGAGATGGCAACGCTGTAGACACACAGCCACTTCCCACTGCCTGAGTCCCAGCATAAAAGCTCCCCAAGACGGCTTAGTAAGGCTGACTGAAAACTTTCCATCCAAACAAGCTGTGATTGGGGGGGAAGGGGGGACTGATATGGCGTGCGGGTGGGAGGGAGGGCACAACCCATGTTCTGACCAGTTCCACGGCTTAATAAAATCCAAGGCTGTCCCATCCAAACTGGGACTACTTGTGAATCTGCCACATCAGCCTTCATTTTTGAATGTGTAGACCCATGTGTAAACTCCCCACTCCACGCCCCTGATACTTCTCCCAACACTTCAGTCTTCACACTGCCCATTGCAATCTCTTGATGGGCATCCCAATCCTCTGCATAACGACTCTGCCCACAACCGCTGGTTTTTGAACTGGTCCCTTGTTTCCCACCCCCAGTGTCTGTAAAATGCTTTGCTCCCAGGTGTCCTGTGTCTGGAAACTAGGGAGTGTACCGACAGTTAAGGGGTGGCTCCTGGTCAAGTGAACTTAGTACTTAGTGCAAGGTACTGAACTGGCGGGCAAAACCTTCTAAAACCAGTACAGGATGGGCAGCAGCAATACGAGTGCCCACCTCTCCTCCCCCAGTACTAATTTACAGCCTTTCCTGGATTAAACTCGCCTTGTTTCAAAATGACTCCAATGAAGTACACAAAAATTGAAAGGGGAAGCAAATAAATGGCTTCAGGCTGAGGTGCCCTAGTTAGTGACGTCTCTCCTGCCAGAAGCATGGTGACTGCACACTGAAAGGCAGGAATGCAGGCGACTGGGATGCTTTTTCAGCTGAGTAACTTTGTTCTTCCTTCCTGCCCCCAGGCTGGAATTCTGCGGGATGTTGGAGGGCTGGTTCTTGCCAATGCCTGTGGGCCATGCATTGGGCAGTGGGACAGGTAAGGGGGAACGCACACAAGGAAATCCCTTCTACAGCTTTATTTCGTATCTCACTTTTCATACAAATTGGTATCCTGAAGCGCTCAATAAGACTGACTGGCATAGCAGAAGCTGTCAATATTAAGAGTACCAAGTGAATAAACTGGTGTATTTGGCCACAGATGATCAATAGAAGAGAAAGGAAGAGTTACAGGCAAGGGAACTTTTCAGCTGAGATTTAACATGGGGGAGGGGGGGGGAATACTAGGAACTGCAGTGGGGAAGACTCTTGCGAAGAGTGGCCATATTTTAGGAAGGGGCAGAGGAGGTGAATAAAGAGAAAAGGTATGTGTGAGAGGACAGAGTTAAGGGTCTGCTGGGTTTTTGGTTTTTAAAACCAAAGGGTGACATTTGACCTGGATCCTGTGTTGTATAGGTGGGGAGAGCCAGTGGCACAGGGGTTTGGAGAGTCTTGTGTTCACATCTTCATTCCGAAGGGCTGGAGTGGCGTTGCGGTGCATTCTGGATACTGTGTGCTGCTAGACTATCATTTGAGTAGCACGGAGATGTGGAGAGCTCAACCTCCCATAAAATATCAAATATCCCTGCTCGGCAACGGCTCACTGAGTGTTGCACACTATAACCTAAACTCCTGAGAGGGAATGTTAGGTCACAGCACTGACCTGATCTCTCTCTCTCTCAAAGTAGTGTGTGATCTCTTCCACCTGGAAGATGCCACAAAAGCCAGACTAAGGGGATCTTTAACATCTTGCTGATTCTAGAAGAATCTCTAGAAGCAACATACTATCTGGTGGAGTTAGCAAAGCACATTTGTTCCTCTGCATTTCTTTGTAGGAAAGACATCAAGAAAGGAGAGAAGAACACAATTGTTACATCCTATAACAGAAACTTCACAGGCCGCAATGATGCTAACCCAGAGACGCATGCGTTTGTGACCTCTCCAGAGGTACAGTACACAGGCTGGCAGAAGGGAGCTGAACCAGTGGAATGACTGTGGGAATTCAGTTCCTGGGCCTACATTGTCCTTAGAGAAGGTCCTGCTTTCTGGGTGGGGTTGAGAAGAGAAATTGGCAGCCCTGATATGGACTGGACTTGACCATGTTCCAAATGCTATGGGATGTAAGAAGAGGCCCCTGAAGGCCATTGTGAACTTTGCCTTTGATTCTCTCAGTATAAAATGCTCACTGAGAAATCAATAGTCTGGTTGCCCAAAGAGCTATCAAGATCAATTCTTGGACCATCTACAAAATCCCCAAACAGATTCTAAATCTTGCTGTAATTCAGGGGTGGTAACTTCCTACTTTGCCTCATAACTATATTGTTCAATTAAACTTGTTGTCCTTTAACTCCAATCTCTTCAGTAGCCCCAAAACTAATTTGTCTTGGCCTGGTTTCATTTCACTGTGAAATACAAGACAAATACATTTGAGTTCCCATCCCCCTGCAGGCACCGCCCCTATTGCTAGACTTGGAAGCACCATGACTTCTGGGTCTGAGACTTTAATTTCTGGCAGAGTTGGGGGTGGGGGCAGGACTTTAAAATCAGAGAGATTAAGTGAGCAAAACGTACTTTTAAGACGGATTGTATACTTTCTCAGATTGTCACAGCCCTGGCTATTGCTGGCACCCTGAAATTTAACCCTGAGACGGACTCCCTGACAGGAGCCGATGGGAAGAAGTTTAAACTAGAAGCACCTGATGCAGATGAGCTGCCCACACTGGTAACATTTGTCTTGTAGACTGACTTTCCACCAAGTGGGGATGAAGGGAGGCGTGTAACATCAGTGGAAATGTATATTACTGCTTGATTAGATGTAGTTTGGGGGTTACTGGGGTGAGGACCACGCTGCTGTGGGAGTAGAGGGTGGCACAGAGGAAGAAAACTCGGTGTTGGTCATGGAAGACCTCTCATATACAAACAACCCCTTTATTCCCATTATTGAAACACAAGTTCTGGCCTTATTTGAATACAAGAACTTGGCTTCTTTTTATTTCAAATGCTGTTGTGAGTGTGGTTGAAGAGAATAGTAGTGAACTCTCGATCTTTCTTCCCTTACAGGAGTTTGACCCAGGCCAGGACACCTATCAGCACCCCCCCAAAGATAGCAGTGGGCAGCATGTAGATGTAAGCCTCACCAGCCAGCGCCTACAGTTGCTTGAGCCCTTTGATAAGTGGGATGGCAAGGATCTGGAAGACATGCTGATCCTCATCAAGGTCAGAAATGGGAGGTAGATTGGGGCTCAGATCTGAAAGGACTCCAGGTAGTTCTAGAACAAATCCATAAAGCAACTGTTGGATTTGGGTGACCTGACTTGGGTAGAGAAGCTGTGCAAGGTTCTAATGACCCACCCGGATTAGCCGTTTTGACAAGTGTATAAAGCAGGTGTTCACTCCATCACAGAAAGGGTGGGTGAGTGATTTGTTTTATTTGTGTTGTTTCCTTTCTCCCTCCCCCAACCGTCTGATAGTTTTGTACGGTTACCTTAGAGGAAGTCATACTGCCCCATAATACATTTAGCTGCATAACCATGGGGTGGAGATGTCGTCTTGACTGCCAGCTGCTCAGTTCATATCCTGAAGCATAAGGCTTTGCAGGCCTTGTCATTTATTAGCCTACCTCAGCTAGTGTCACTTTTATTTACTAGTCAGAGAAGTGTCTGATCCTCTTCTGAATCTCTCCTCTGTTTGCACCAGTAATATCCTGCCGCAGAAAGCTAAGGAGGGCATTTCTGTAGCACATTCCATCTTTCCTGTCGTTCCTTTCTGGGAGAAGTTTTTATGCCTCAGGAACTTCCTCCCCTCCCCGCCACAAACACTTTATTTGTATTTTTGCTTTTCTTGTCCTGCATGTCATGGGTGGAAGTCCCTTCACAATAGCTAAACACTGCTCCTATATTTTAATAGGGTGTGACAGATGGAGCTTTTCATGATTGCTCTAAAGGAAGAGAGAAATGAAATCTGTGTGAATGCCCCAGTTAGCGAGGGGAGTTCTGAAATGCAGTCCTTTACGATCTGTGCACTCCTCCTAGAGCATGTTCCCAATTCCCATTGGTGCAGGAAGTGAATGTTGGGTTCCTTGGTGGCCAGTGTTGTGATGTAAAGTGCTACCACCAGGTTGTGCTGTTCTTGTATCATCCCAGAGCTTTCTGATGCTAGCCCTTATAAATCTGAATCATGAAGGGTTCCTTTAACTGACACTGGCAGTTTGAGACCAGCAGCGATATTAACAATCTATCTCAGAGTTGTGAGCTCTATCCTTACAAGCCAAGAAGGGTTGGACCATTTCAGTACTTGGATTGGAGACCTTCCTAGAAAAACCAGGTGCTGTGGAAAGTGGGGTTGGTCACTCAATAGGTGGGCACTCTTCCTTCTAATTCCTTACTGAACCAGTGCCCCACTATGAAGTTAAGGGGCACTGTGCTGCCTTTTGGATGAAATGTAACACCGAGAACTTGATTGCTTTTTTGGTTCCTAATGAACCCACTTTTGTGTGAAGTGTGAAAAAGTGGTTGGGTCAGGTGTCATGGCTCAATTCCAATTTGGAATTCTACCTTTCTAAAATTCTTCCAGCAGTTTCAGATAGAGATGTTGTTCTTCCCTTCCCCTCCATTGCAGATGCAGAGTGATTGCTGCATTTTGTCCCAGAGATGGCTGTGATTCCATATCAGGTGTGACATCCCCACATACATGGCTTCTAAAGGGCTTTAGGATCCTTCAGAATGAAAAGTGCTCCAGAAATGCAAAGTCGGTTCTTACAGCATCCTTCCCTGAGTGAGAAAAGACTTTTTCTCATCTCGTTTCTTTTGCTGCACTCCAGGTGAAAGGGAAATGTACTACCGACCACATCTCTGCAGCCGGTCCCTGGCTCAAATTCCGTGGCCATCTGGACAATATCTCCAACAACCTGCTGATCGGCGCCATCAATACTGAGAATGGCAAAGCCAACTCAGTGCGGAATGCATTAACCCAGGAGTTTGGGCCAGTCCCAGACACAGCCCGCTACTACAAGGTGAGAGTTCCTACCTTACATCCACCTCTCCTAACGTCAGAGGGTATTTGGATGTGTTCTGGTGAGAGGTACTGGTGACTGCTTAGGTCTCAAACATAGCTGTCAGTTTAAATTAATCACAAGCCCCCCACCTAAGACAAAAGGAGGTTGTGAACCAACTTAGGAGCTTTTGGACTGAGTGGGTGGAGGGGGTTTGAGGAGTAGTGCAGGCATGTGAAGGCAGAAGAGTCAGGGCAGAAACAGCCAGCTGGAAAGAGCAGCTGAAAGCACTGTCCCTAGCCCTGGAAGAAACCTAGGGAGAAGCTTTTGTGTAAGGGGCGCAAGCTGAACAAGCGTTCTTGGTGTGATGAGCAAAAGAAGGTGTTTCCTGCTGCTTGATTCCCTCTGCATTCAGAGACACGGGACACTATAAAGACTGTACAAAACTGTATCAAAGAAATACCAGACTATCCCCAATTTCCACTCCCAACAGGAACATCTCCAGCTCCCAAACTTTGACTAGCTGTTTGGCTTGAAAAGCTACAGATAGGGTGCTATGCTTCATGCTGTTCTGCAGTAGAGGTCACACCATACCTCACCACTTAATTGGCTCTTTACTAGTCCTCTCAGTGTTTGGGCACCTCCCAGGGATCCACTCTAGCTAGATTGTGTGGGGTAACTACCATTGTCCTCTCCCTCCCTGGAGGAGAGAATACCTAGTGCCCCAAAGTTTCTCTACCCGGAGCTCTCATCCTGAAGGGAGACACTGGAAATGCTGCTCAAGTCCCTGCTGCCCTTATGAGCACAGTTATGTCTTCAAGCCATGGTGGAACTTCTTCACTGGAGTGTGTTCCATCTGTGTGATCAATCTGATAATTTTCTAAATAATATCAAACATTTTGCCCCCTCCATTCTTTGAAAACTCCTTGCTGAACTTGAGGATGATGGAAACTGTTAGAGAAAATGCCCTTACCACCCTATCCCCGCAGCTTGACAAGTGCCCATGGGTTAACTTCCCATCTGCCAGAAGAATCATGGCTCTCAGGAGCAGTTCAAGGAACGTGCCATGTCTACCTTATGTGGCCTCTGCTGGCAAGGTGCCTGCCACAGGATAGACAATGGCATTGGGGGACTATTCAGGAAGACTTGTGGTTGAAACTCCACCCTGGAGGCTGAGCAATGTCCAGGGTCTCCAAAATCCATTGTCCAGTCAGTCCTCCATGGCCAAGGATGACAATACCTAGCTCTTTATATAGCTCTTAATAGGATGGGAGAGATTGATGTGGGGGTCAGAGGAGCCCTCTGGGGGACACTCCTCAGCAGATTTTTTTTAATCCATAGAGCACTAAGGAATGGAAGATGAGTGTGACCACGCACAAGTAACCTTTATTTTGGCATATCTTAACTTCTGAGTGCTTGGCTTTGCAACCTTAATGCTCTCAACATAATTTCTATGTGTAATATAAAATTATTTGCATTGCTTTTGGTCACAGAAAAATGGCATCAAATGGGTGGTTGTTGGGGATGAAAACTATGGTGAGGGATCGAGTCGGGAACATGCAGCATTGGAACCACGTCACCTGGGAGGCAGAGCCATCATCACAAAGAGCTTTGCCAGGATTCATGGTGAGTACCACCACCAGCTCCTGGATACTGTGTGGTGTATAAGGAGGTTTCCTTATGGCTTGGAAGACCCATTTCTTTGCTGTGCTCAGCACTGGGAGCAGGAAAGAGAACAGGATCTGCTGGAGCAAATCTATTGTCCATCTAGTCTGGTGTCCAGCCAGCAGTTAACACCTGATGCTTAGCACATGCTTAGTGTTGCTTTTTTCTATTAGCAGTAGCAGTATTTTATTCCAGTAATGCCTAAAAGCTGAAGCCAGGTATTAGCCCCGCAACCTGAAGCAATCTGTAAGCGAGGGAACCTTGCACACAGACCTTGGGAGACAGGCCAGTCCTCGCTTACAGACAGCCACCAACCTGAAGCAAATACTCACCAGCAACTACATACCACACCACAGAAACACTAACCCAGGAACCAATCCCTGTAGCAAACCTCGTTGCCTACTCTGTCCCCATATCTACTGTAGCGACACCGTCAGAGGACCCAACCACATCAGCCACACCATCAGGGGCTCATTCACCTGCACGTCTACTAATGTTATATATGCCATCTTGTGCCAGCAATGCCCCGCTGCAATGTACATTGGTCAAACCGGACAGTCCCTACGTAAAAGGATAAATGGACATAAATCGGACATCAGGAATGGAAAAACACAAAAGCCAGTAGGAGAACACTTCAATCTCCCTGGACATTCTATAACAGCTTTAAAAGTAGCTATACTTGAACAAAAAAACTTCAGAAACAGACTTCCAAGAGAAACAGCAGAACTAAAATTCATTTGCAAATTTAACACCATTAATTTGAGCCTGAATAGGGACTGGGAGTGGCTGGCTCATTACAAAAGCAGCTTTGCCTCTCCTGGAATTGACACCTCCTCATCTATTCTTGGGAGTGGACTATATCCACCCTGATCAAATTGGCCCTGTCAGCACTGGTTCTCCACTTGTGAGGTAACTCCCTTCTCTTCATGTGTCAGTATAATAATGTCTGCATCTGTAATTTTCACTCCATGCATCCAGTGAAGTGGGTTCTAGCCCACAAAAGCTTATGCCCAAATAAATCTGTTAGTCTTTAAGGTGCCACCAGACTCCTTGTTTTTTCCAAACATCTACCTGATTGGAGGGAGTGTTGTATTCTTGAACCCAACTTCTGTATCCAGAGGCAAATCAGAACACCTCCTGTTCATCACTCCAATGTTTCAGTAATCCCAGGAGCAACCAGTGCCATGCTGGGGCAAAAAGAGCTAATGTGACCCTTGCTGTATAAACAGGGCAGTAGGAGTAGGGAGGTGATTTATCTCTGTATAGGCTTTATTTTGCCGCACTGCTGAGACCACTTCAGAGCTTTATGCATTATTCCAGAAGTCACCATTTTTAAGAGGATGTTGAAAGAGCTATGACCGAAAGATTAAGCTCTTTGTCTTACTCTACGGTGTTTTTCAATCTGTTTAGCTTACCCAAACAAGGACTGAAGTGATTTGACAAGTGTGTAAGTACCTTCATGAGGAAAAAATATCACATACTAAAAGACTAATCCAGCAGAGAAAGGCTTAAGAATCAATGGCTGGAAGCTGATCAAACTAAGAAAGGCACAACTTTTAATGGTGAGGATGATTAACCACTGGAACAAACTACCAAGGGACGTGGTGGATTCTTCATCTGTTGATGTCTTCAAGAGTGGATGCTTTTTTGTCAGTTGTGCTTTGACCAAATACAAGTCATGGGGCTCAATCCTGGGGTAACTAGGTGAAATTCTGTGGCTTGTGCTATACAGGAGGTCAGACTAGATGACTTAATGGTCCCTTCTGGCCTTAATCTATGAATCCCTACATACACAGGAACAAGCTTCTCCCTGGGGAAGCTCCATTGAAGTCCACTCCCAACAGGGATAAAGATGACCCCAAAAAGCTTACAAACCATCCATCTTACTATAAGGTCTCTAAGTTATTGCATTCCTATCAATTTTTCATGCCTGAAAAGCCATTAGAAGTACTCTTCTTAGAGGCGGTGTGTAAGAAACACATGCCACATGCTTCACTGCTCTGCAGACTCAAAGCAACAAAGGTGTGCAGGGGGTGAGGTGGGATAGCAGACAGTGACTTTTAGATCTTTTGCAATTGTCTGTCTGAGGAGCGGGAGTTACTAAGCCAGTGGTGGTAGATATAATGCAATCTTTCAGAAAGTTGTGTACCATTGAAACTCCACCTGTGTCTGTGGTTTCCATCTGTGTTTTGAAAATGTGCCTTAAACAATCTCAGCTTTTTCAGTAGGATCTGCAATGGAACAGAGTTGGGTGTGTGTCTGGATGCTTCCCTCCCCAGCTTCTTCACGCTTCAGCCATGTTTGAAAGTTCAGTGTGTGCTGGATCTCAGATCTGTGACAGTACTCTTAAAGACCAGATAAAATGTTACTATACTGCCCCTAGAAAAGCTAAGCATAGTTTGGGGCAAAGTTACAGAAGGATCGATGTCCGGTTTCATCAGCTGTAATAGGTACACCAAGGCCTCCAAATGTGAACCAGGCATTCCATGGTCAAACAACTTTATGTTGTGGTGGAAACATCTGCAAAATCTCATTACTCACAAGATCTGAAAGTCCTTATATACTTAGTACCAATATTTATTTATATTGTTGTAGCGCCTAGGGGCTCTAGCCGCATTGTGCAAGGCACTGTAGAAACATGACAGCTGCTGATTGATATTCAAATACCAAACAGTATGGTGGATGTTCTTATACCTCTGTGATTCTGAGCTTATCCATCACATTCCTTGCAAACTTCCCTTCCAACTAACAATGCTCCTCCTTGTCTACTTGCCAACACTGTTGGGTGGAAGGAGGAAATGAGGAAGATACCTTCCTGATGCTTGTCAGCAGACTACTATCCTTCGTTTCATTGCTCAGAGGTGAGAGCTGCTGGATAAAATGAGCACTAGCTATGGAGCTACCATTGTCTGATGGACAGCCATTGCATTGTCAGTATATTATGCTGCAGTACCTATTAAATGTGGTGTGTTGTTTATCCCCCATGCCAGGCTCACTAAACTGTCCTATACCCTTTGTGGTGGGTGGTGAACCCTTGCTGTCTTATTTACAGAAACCAACCTCAAGAAGCAAGGCCTGCTGCCTCTAACGTTTGCTGACCCAGCTGACTACAACAAGATTCATCCTGTGGACAAGCTGAGCATTGTGGGTCTGGCAGATTTTGCACCTGGAAAGGTAACTGGTTGGATTTCCTATTGCAGCAATAAGCTGCATTTTGCTTCCACTGGGCTCACTCCCAGGGATCAGAGAGATTTCTAGGGGGAGGGAGGGTTATGACTAACTCTGCTCCTAGAGCAGCAGTTCTCAAACTGTGGATTGGGACTCCAAAGTGGGTAACAGCCCCATTTTAATGGGGTCACCAGGGCTGACTTAGGCTTGTGGGGGCCCAAGCCCCATTACCAGGGCTGAAGCCCTTGGGCTTTTGCTTCAGCCCTGAGTGACGGGGCTCAGGTTACAGGCCCTCACTCCTGGGGTGGAGGGGCTCAGGTGGGCTCAGGCTTCTGTCCCCCATCTTGTTGTCAGAAGGGGTTCATGGTGCAATGAAGTTTGAGAACCCCTATCTTAGAGGGAGTGATGGAAGCCAGGCCTAGTGTTCTGAATGGAGTACTTACAAACATAGGAATTGCCAACCAGATCTGAATGGTCCCATGTAGTCTAGTCCAGTATTCTGGACTTGCTGGTGATCCAGAGAGCTGACTCACTGCATGGTGTTGGCCTCAATTCCTGCTGCCTCTCTCCATTGAAGATGAGGTAAAAATAAATTACTTCAGTTATTGCTGTTCCCTGTAACAGATTGCTGTAGCTGCCACTGGAGTGTTAAGGAATTGTGAATGGGAGAATCGAGCTTCCTGATTGCAGAGGACGAGGCAGTGTCTATAGGGCACTTGAGTTCAAGGACCCCTGGATTAGAAATTGTGTTAAACAGAAGGGGTCCCTCACTCCTCTACATCAGGGGCTCAGTGTGCGCCTTTAAGTGATTCCTTTTAACCGGGTAGGGTGAAAGACTTTCTGGTGAGCATCCTGCATTGTCTCTTACAAATGTTGCTCCATGAAAGGAGAAAACGTAAACTCCACTCTTTTGCTTCCCTCCTCTCCCCTCTATAGCCCCTGAAATGCATCATCAAGCATCCCAATGGGAATCAGGAAACGATCCTGCTGAACCACACCTTCAATGAGACACAAATAGAATGGTTCCATGCTGGCAGTGCCCTGAACAGAATGAAGGAGATGCAGCAACACTGAAACAGCTGCACGTACACCCAGTGGACTTGGCTCTGACATCTTCATAAAAGTGCAATTCCATGGCTGTTGAACATAAATGTCTGATCAAATGTAACCATAGCTTCTTTTTTGTACCTGTACTAGTTCACTGACACTGAACAGGGAGTGCAGCTCAGCTTGCTGCTGTGTGGTTTCCAAATTCCATAGCTCTTTGGTTCAGATTTCACTTGTATTTATTTTTGAAGATAACTGCTCAGTTGGCTTTTTCTGCCCAATCATTTCATGGATGGCTGAAGAAATTTAAAGTAGGACTTTTTGGTTCTTGTGAAAATATAAAATTGCAAATAAAGATTCTGTGATGGATATTGCTGCTCTGAAATGCTGTATTGATATTTCTGATCACCACCCACTTTCTGCATGCAAGAGGTGGAACGAAGGTGGGGCTGTGTGTCTCCAGAAAAGCTGTCAACTTGCCTTCACTACACCATCCTCTACTCTCAAGGGCATCTGCACTCCAATTGTCAGTACACAGCCTTGGTCTCCTTTTGCACTTGTGAATGTCAGTGTATGTCCTAAAAGCCCATTTCCATCTGTGACTGGCCAAATGATAGGATGGAGAATAAGCAGACAGCTGCACACTGTCGTCCATCTGTGTGACCTCCCTGTCTATTGCACTTCTCTCCGAGGAACAAATTCATCCACCCTGCAAAAAGCTGTTACAGGCAGAAATCTCGCTGTTCAGCAGTTCCAATCTCCATGAACACATCTCTGCACTAACCACACCTTCCCCCTGCCCCACTGATCAAGCCAATTCCAAAGAGGTCTTTGAGTAAGAACTCATCTCTCCATCTGACTTCCTACACCAGCTATAGTCTACCAGACTGATGACATAAATGGGGGAGGCTTGAGAGGAGGAGAGCTTTTTCCTGGGACCTAGACTAGTACAGCACACTCACCCAGAAGAGACAAGAATAATGGACCTTGCCACTCACTCCCTTACTTATGTTTCAGAGTAACAGCCATGTTAGTCTGTATTCGCAAAAAGAAAAGGAGTACTTGTGGCACCTTAGAGACTAACCAATTTATTTGAGCATGAGCTTTCGTGAGCTACAGCTCACTTCATTGGATGCAGTTTCCACAGTATGCGTCCGATGAAGTGAGCTGTAGCTCATGAAAGCTTATGCTCAAATAAATTGGTTAGTCTCTAAGGTGCCACAAGTACTCCTTGTCTTTTTCCCTTACTCATATGCAAATCTTAATTAATTGATTCTTCACTCCATTGGGTGAACAGGTCCAGAGATCACTTGTATTTAAGCAGGTGAAAGGTTTTCAGATAGTGTGAGCATGAGTACCTAGAACTGTAGAGGAGAAGTGGTATGTTTCAGGGAATGAAGTTTCAGGTAGTCAGCATATACAAACAGAACACTTTAGAAGCAGAGTAAAGGTACACAGGTGCTGCTAAGTGGAAGACTTCTTGTTTGTTTGAGAATGGGGTCTGAAATTCACTTACTGGGAACAGCAGGGCCCCAACTGCAGCAAGGGTTAGGGGGAAGCAACTCTCAGCTGTGTAGTTCCAACTACCCCCTTAATTTATTGCTGCCCTTGAAAGGAACAGCAGTAATACAAAGCTGAGGGGAAAGAAGACCAGTCTGGGACTCATTATGTTCCAAAATACTGAAAAGTCAAGAACTCTTCCATTTCTTTCTCACTGCACCAATGCAAGCTTCAGTCTAGCATCAGAACTCAGGGGGGTAGAATAGCTAAGAAGGCACTGCCAGGGCTGTAACTTGCTAGTTGTTCATGCTCATGTGTGGATAGAAGCCACAGTGCAATAACTAATGTATGAGACAGACACCTGCAGTAGTTTTTATTGGTCAGACTTCAGCTGCTTGGAATCCATAGTTTTCACATAGCCAAAGAGATGAGTCTGTGTGAAGAGTATCCTCTTCTCCTTGAAGCCTATTCCTAGAACATGCTCAAAACTGCTCCAAGTTATAACATTCTGTAAAATGCCATACCTTTCTTTCCCATTAGCAGCCCTGTTAGAATCACACTGACAGAGCAATGTTTGGTCAGTGTTGCTATACTTCATTAGAGAAGCTGGTGACAGCACAGAGGGGACTTTATGGGTTCAGATGGGGGTGAGAAGATGAATTCTAGACTTCCTTTTGATTAATCTATGAACCAGCAGTAGCCAAGCTTAGAAGTAAGGGGCTGTAATTATATTGTAGGAATGGTTCCAGTGACTTAAGCTTTGCTTTCATGGTTGAGGTCAGCAAAACCACCATCCAATGAAATTCTAGCCCCCCAAAATGGCTGGTATTTAATCATGCAAAACACATCACAGCCCTGCACAGACTCCCACTAACTTTTTGTTCCCTGCTTTCCTTTCACTGCTGTCAGCAAAAGTAACTGAGTTTGGTTCCTGCATGTTTAATACTGCTCCTCAGAGTAGAAGCCAAAAAGTATCTGCATTGAGATGGAGTAAGCATCCCAAACTGCAGGAACCTGGGTTTGTCTTTTCCTGATAGACAGGAAGCTGCGTTGTGTACAGCCAGTAATAACATTTATTCATCTAATATTAAAACCAGCCTTCCCACCCCCTAAGGGATTGGAAATACAGCTTTACTTAGCCATATGGCCTTGCTTCTAAAATTAAGTGAACATTTCAGCCAAGCCTGAGCTTGTTTTGCATAAGACCACAGCCCATCCACCGTATTACAGCATCTCACTTCAGCACCGTAGCCGGTGCTCGTTTTCAGAGGACAGCAAAGGATTAGAAACAGCAACTAAATTGCTTCCTAGTAAGCTGACACCCTTCCATCGTCATAGCAATTCATGTAATGGAACTCCAGCTCCCTTGTACAGTGAAGTGAATCCTCCTCTATGGGCTGGATTCCCATCCTTGCCCCAGCTCTCAAAGCCTTCCCCATCCTTTCATCACCAGGGTTTACAATGGCTTAAGAGCCAGCATATCCCTTTCCCATACTTTACAGTTTTCTCTCATGTTAAAACAGCAGCACCTCCTTGTTTTGTGCCAAGGAGATATGAACACTTCCACTAAAGGAGAGACAGGCCTTTGCTTACACTTCTCATTACATGTCTCAAGCCAGGAGACTGGCTGCGGTAGGAAACTACCAGTTTCTTCTGGCCAGACAGCACCACCTGTCCTGCCACTGTAACAACTTAGACTGCTCTTTTTCAAGACCGCAGAGACTTTCTTTGGCATTTGAACCCAATTTTGCTCTGCTTTCCAGGCTGTCAAAGTCCCAGGTGGGTTTGTGGCTGCTGGGCTCATGTAACAGGGCAGCCCTTGTGTCTGTACTTTTACTTGTACAGTTCTAACAGAGGTATTTCTTGGCAGTTGCCAGCTCGACTTGGTGGGGAGCAATTACAGGAACATGGAAGCCCTGCTTTCTTGTCCACTGCACTGCCTGGAGGGGAGCAGGGCACCAACTGGCTCCTGCAATCCTTGAAAGCATCCATCCTGCAGGGTCCATGCAGAGCAAGTTCTGACTGCTGCTAACTGTTTGTCCACCATGAGAGGAGGCCCAGGCCAGGTTCACTGATGGATCCCTGTCCAGAGAGAAGGAAAAAGAATGAGATGAGAATTTAAAAAGATTCAGAGGCAAGTAGATAGGAGTGAATGTTTGATCCAACTTAGCGGTCAACTGTGTGTGTGTGTGGGGGGGGGGAGGAGGAGGAGGAATTCATAGGAGTGGGAATATCTGAGTTATCTACTGGAATCCTCCTTTCCTCCCTGTCTCACAATGAGGCTCAGAAGTTCAGCTTCCTCCAGACCTGATCAATACTATTTCAGATGTTGGCCAGAGCATCACTTGAAGGCAAAGTACCCACTGGCCCACACATAAATACCCCACTCCATCACTGGGAAGGTGCAGTTTAAAGGAGCACCAGCACTAATTTAGAGTCTTGCCTTTCCGCCGTGCACAAGCCTTTAGATCAGAAGTTCTTTGGGGGGAGAACTTGTTTGGCACAAGGCTATTGTGCACCACTAGGTGCACTGCTATTCCCTGTGCACCAGGCAACCTCACTCACTGCCTTCAGCTCCCTCCTCAGAACTTCATCCCAATGTTTATTACACTGACAAAGACACCAGATACATATTTAATAAAGCTGATCTCAGTAACCTCATCCTCAACCTTTGTCATCCTTCACTGTGTTATCTCTAATTTAGACGGTACGCTACTTGGGGAAGAGGCACTGTCTCTTTAAAATGCCATGCACATCTATGGTGCTGTAGGAATTATACATAGTTACCACCAGAGTGTAGGGTGCCTCCTTCTTCTGCACCTCCTCTGTGGCACCAGAGGTGGAGGCCTCTGTGGAGCTTGGACCTGTAGGGGATGTGTCAACAAAGCTCTCATCCACTATCCGGAAGCGGATCTCCTCCCCCGTGTCCATATACAGGTCATGAGCCCCTTCTTCTGTCTCGTACTCCCACACCCAGACCTGCTCTGCTTCATCGCTGGCCAGCTCAAGTCAAGGCAGTAAAACACATCATGAGAATCCAGTGGTTTTCTCTCACTCAATAGACCGAGAGCCCTCAGAGCAGGAGGATTGTGGTTTGAATCCCAGGATTCACCCTCTTCACACGTTTCTCAAACTGCACCACACTTCTCCAAGCAGCTCTAAAACCCAGGCCCTTTTATCTTAGCTTTACAGCAGCAAAAAGGATAATCAGTGCACAAGCTTCAAGGCATAAGATATCACCTGGGATGGAGTCAAAAAAAGAATTCTCCCACCATGTACCCAATTGGCCAAGTGCATCATGTAGGGCAGAGGAATTGGCCACTGATGGACGCAAGTTACAAGACTGGAGAATGTCTCTGCTGTAGAAAAAAAAACCCTGCTGTTCAGGTGACCTTGCCATTCATTTCTAACAGGTGGCAGAGTAACCCTACAAGACCCACTTGGTGTGACCCGAAAGGGATTAGCTGTCTAACTTGGACAGCTGACTGCATGGGACTCTGGACTAAGCATGATACTCTAGCTGCTGCCCCTGAGCCTCTTTATAGTACAGTATGGGGCATGCAAGGTTTCAGGTGACAAGAAAGAACTGTAGCCACTTCCCTCCTTTATTTAAAAAAAAGAAGTCAATGTGACAGACGGTTAGAGGATACAACTTAGCTGGCTGCTGCAGGGACTCTGGAGGGATGACAATGTCATCGAAGAAACCAAGAGAAACTGCAAAGCAAAGAATCAAATTAGGAAGAAAAGGATCTTGCCATCAGTGACAGAGTATATTAAAGCGGTATAACATGGTCTTTTTTTTTTTCCAGTGTGAAGTACAGCGTATCAGTTGTTGTGCCTACTTAAGTCCCCCTAGCAGATCTATAGCTCTACAGTCCCACTCTTCTGTTCTTTTAAGTGTTTCTCTCTCTCAGTTGCTGTGAGAAGGTTCCTCACAACAAGAAAGGAGAGTGACACCCTGACCATAAACTAATTACTGTCAAATCCACAAAGTAAACAAAATTTTCACTAACTTTCGATGCAGGGAGGGGTCACAGATGCTGCACATAATCACAGAAAGCAAGAGAATTCCGACCAATGTGATTTACGGTTATAATATACCCCTTTAACCAAATGACTCTCAGAAGCCATGCTAAATGAATCGACAAAGCAAACCTATGCCTCCATCTACCGATGAGCTTATCCACCTGCACAATCTAGTGGATCCAAGCTCTTCTGAAATGTGCACCTACGGGACTGAATAAAGGAGGTTTGTGGGTGTGGGCAAAACTCGCAAGCAAGAGGGCCCACAGCCTGCCCCAAGTCTGAAACTAGCAATTTAACTAAGGGCTTGTCTACACTGGCAATTTACAGCGCTGCAATGTTCTCGCTCAGGGGTGTGAAAAAACACACCCCTGAGCGCAGCAAGTTTCAGCGCTGTAACGCATGAGGTCGGGGTCTCCCCCTCCCCCAGGACTGGTTGCTTCTGACAGCTGTCATACACACACATCCACTCCTTCCACAACAATGATTTTGCTTTGTGTCCCGAAGCAGTGCATAGTGGGACAGCTACCACAGTGCACTCCTCTCATCTGCAATGCAAGTGCTGCATATGTAAACACACTCTGATGCCTGTGGAAAACAATGTGAACACAAACCAACACTTTTCTTTTAGCACTCTTCTATCACCAACAATACTGTCAGCGAAAAAACTCTGCAAGTGTAGACATAGCCTTAGTTACTATTGACCCAAGCCAAATAGAAATAAGGACTTGGGGTTGAACATCTCTGTATCTCAAACCAATCTCATAGCCTAGGGTGCTGGATTCAACACAATGCCCAACAGCTATGGTATCCCTAGTATTAGAAGTTGCAATTTACCATGAACTCCATCCTGACTGCAGCCTTTAATCTCCCCGATCAGAATCTCGTCCAGAAAGGGATGGAATACCACATACCGGAAATGCACTGGAAAGAAGCAAAGATGCTAGGTCTGAGAGAGTCATATACTTAATTTCCTCTGGGTGACAGCCATTTAAAAATAAAAAAAATCTACCCCACACCCTCCAAATCTTGTATCTGATATTTCTTCAGCAGCTTTCATCCCCATGCCAACGATATCAGGATCACAATCAAACTCCCACAATACTTTTAAGTTCTCAGGAATCATGTGGTGTGCATATAACTGGTCTAAGTAATTGCACAACCTTGTTACTGTAACACTCACCAGCCTACTGTTTGCCACACTTGCTTGCTATTTTTTGTATTGGACTGGAAACTTCTCAGAGCAGAGACTACTTCTTTCTGCCTAGTACAATGGGGTCCTGCTCCTCCTGTTGGGCATTACTACAGCGCAAATAAATAATACCACCAAGCTCCTATCAGTAGATCTCAGTGCACTTCCCAAAGGTCAGTATCATTATCCCCACTTTACAGAAGGGGAAACTGAGGCACACAGCTTGGAAGTGACTTGCCCAAGCAGGCCAGTGACAGAGCTAAGAATAGAACCCAAGTCTCCTGAGTCCCAGTCCCGTGCCTAAGCCACTAGCCCACACTGCCTAAATAACACACTTAACCACTGAAAAGCAGCTGCCACGGAGGTGGAAGGCAATAGTTGTATGACAATGCACAGCAATGCTACATAGGAGAGATGTTCGTGAGGCTCAATTTTAGACAAATTCCCACTTTGATTCCAGAAGTAAACTTCAAAATATTATCTTTGAAGCTGCCTTTTATTTATTTACTTATTTCTATAAAAGGTGTTTCTCTAGCCCAGGAAGGGATGGGAGAAGTTGCTCCAAAGTAGTTACACCAACAGAGAGAATTTAAGTTATCACAGAATTTCAGATAGGCTCCCCCAGCAATCTCTATACCAATATTTATTACTATATATTAGATTGTGGGAGCACTGTAAGTATGATAGACACTCAACACAAAGAGACAGGTGCTTGTCGCAACAACCTTATGAATTAAAAAACTAGAGGAAGGGATGGTCAGAGATATAATATACAAGCAAAGCGGCTAGGGTGGGGATTACCTGCTCAGACGGATTCTCTTTCTGCTTCTTAGGTCACCCCCCACAATAAAGCTCCTGGAATCCAAAACCCTGGCTGGGTATTCCGATGATTGGCAAAGCAGAACGTAACCCAGCTTTGCTCTTCTGCAGGGCTGATACTAACCAAACCAAGTCTTTCTCCGGTGTAAGTTAAACGGATAAGACTGTGGTGATGGGAACAGAGGTGGACACACATCTGGAAAGGCCAATTTTAGACAGTGTCACTTTTCTCACCACAAACATTTTGATGTCTCAACCCTTTGTTACCGATTAGGAACCCGCCTGGCTACTGGGACACTATGGGTGTCAGAGGGGCACTGCAGATGCTTTCTGTAATAGATGGTATTTACCTTAAGGAGTGGCTGAGATGCAGGCAGCAGGATAGTGGTGGTGAGTGGTGCTCAGAAGCATGATAAATTCTACAGCTTAACACATGCCCAAGAGTCGTATACAGTTTATACTGCAGGCTACCCAATACTCAGGGACAGATACTGAAATAGTTTTCTCTGTCCAGTAGAAGGGTGGGGGTAAAGCCCACTCCAGTGGCTATTCTGGAACACAGATTAATTGGCTTAACTATTCACAGGCAAAAAAAGCCTTTAATACAGAATTGAGGTTGCAGGTGCTCAACCTCTTGCCCTTCCAGTATGGGAGAGTTTAAGTTCTCAAAATGCAAATGTTGCAGAACAAGGAAGTGTGGTGCTAAGGACCCCCTGAACAAATGTTAGCACTACAAGAAAAAACCCTCAGACATAAGAAAGCCAGGAAATGCAATTAAGGCCATACTTCCCACACAACATAACCTTCACTTCGCCCCCTTGGATCCCCACCGTGAGCAGTCCCTCAGGCAAATCACAAGAGGAGGCAATGGAGTTGGATGCCTCCCTACACATTGTTGTCCAACTAGCAGCAAGTAGTTCCCACAGCAATGGTGCTGCTCAGAGCATAGCGAAGGTCTGTTGGAGCGTATGAACAGGTGAGCCAATTTAAAGTTGCGGTGAGCACACAGAAAACAACAGCTTTTGACAGGGACAGGTGATGTTCCTCTTGGGACCTCTACCTGGGTAGAGTTAAGGTTGTGAGGCTTGAACCATTCCTGCAACCTTCCTAGTATAATTAGAGACTTGAAAGAATCCTGAGACCCACACAGCTTAGGAAAAGCAGTAGCAGACCTTTAGTGTGCGATGCACCATCCCCAGGAAATATGTACGAGTCTTCCAGCTTTGTGATGTCATACAGACAGATGCAGAGGCCAACATTATACACAACCTGTTCAGAGAAAAGCCAATGAGCAATAAATCCCTGGAGTTGTAAATCCCCGCAAATCTCTGCCCCACACCACTCTCAAACACAAGTTTTTAAGCAGGAAGCTCATGCAAATGGCCAACCAGATGAGCTGCCATAGGAGGAACTGGACAAGAGATCCATGTGCATCAGATCAGAGCACTGTAGAGGTGCAAGCCTCAGCTCTTGTGAGGAAAAGACAGTGCGCACCCATCATTACCTTCTAGGGACCCCTCTGGCTCTCTCAGAGGTATCGGAGGGCACGTGTTGACCTACTCCAGAAACAGCACTGCTGCAACCTGAGCCTTTTAGGTTGTTGCCAAAGATGGGAAAATGGGAGAAGTGAGCCCTATGAGTGGCTTAGATAAACACCACCACCTGGATGAGAAATACAGCATTTCCAGAACTAGCTCTTCTAAAGGCCAGAAACGCCCCTTGCTGGGTAGTCATGCCCTTGAATCCCTTTCTGTAAGAGACATGCTTCATTCAGAAGTCACGAAGATTGTTAGCGCAGGTGAAGAAAGCCTTTCCCCTCCATCAGGGTACACCCATCATTAACTCTAGGCCCATCAGTTGATACTCAGGTCAGAGGGAGCATAGGTTTTTTCAGAATAATGAAAATACTGAAGATCTCAGTATACCCTATGGGCCTGGGACTGCCTCACGATCCAAATTACAAACAGAAGAGACCTAGTAGGTCCCAACTTGCCCATTCATCCCAGTCAGTGGAAGATGACTACCTACAGTGTATTAAGTGTCCTGACAATGGGGCTTCTGCCATTCCTTTAGGAGACTGCTCCTCAGCCTATCAGAAATCGTTTCTGATGTTCAGTTCTGTTTAGTTTTATCCTGCTAATTTCCCAACCCACAAAAGACCCTGAACATTCCCTCTCTTTCTTTGCTGTTCAAACACTTGTAGACATCAACCCATCTCAAGTCACTGGTGGCCAACTGAGATGTGTTTAATAATCTTTCCACATAAGTCACTCTTCATAGCGCGCAATCATTCTTGTTGCTCTTCTCTGAACTCCCTCCAGTTTATCAGTTACCTGTGTAGAACTGAATGTTGCAATCTAATCATAGTCCCAGTATTTCTATATATGAGGGGTCATGATCTCTCTGGTCTGTGTTATGATGCCTTTTTATATGCTGTACCAAATCTCATCAGCTTTTTTGTTGCCAGATCACATTTCAAGTGCTTAGTGCACAGCAGTGAGATACTATCACCCCATGAAAAGAAAAGGAGTACTTGTGGCACCTTAGAGACTAAGGTGCCACAAGTACTCCTTTTCTTTTTGCGGATACAGACTAACATGGCTGCTACTCTGAAACCTATCACCCCATGGTTTCTTTCAACATTACTGCCTTCAAGGCATTTCTCCAGCCAAGACATGTAAATTTGCATTTTTCCAGGCTGAGTGTCCTATTGCTACTTCCTACTCCTGCCAACTACTCTAAGTTCCCTTCATTATTTCTCTGCCCCACTTGGCATTCTTCTCAGTTCAGTATTCCCTCGGAATATCATTACTGTGCTCTTTACCCTCCTTGTTCTACATAATTTGAGATCACACTAAGTAATGCCAGAGCCATCACCTTCTCCAACTCAATATTTTTGATCATTACCCTTTGTAGATGGTCCCTTAGGTAGTTTTCAGTCTTTGTAATGGTCCTCATATCCAAACCAGTCTGAATTTAATTTTTTGCTACTTACGCTGTCACCCACAGCTGCATAAAAGTCTGGTTCACATGTTCAGTGCTCTAAGCTTTACCTTGTTAGCTAACTTCTTATTTAGTTCTTCAGCAATGGAGTCATTGAGCTTCATTTCAAACTGCCACGGAGGAATCCGTACCGTATCCACCATCTCCACTAGAACAAACATGGCGGCTAGTAGCAAGTGTCCCTGTAGAAAGAGAGCAGAAGGCCAATAAAGTCTGGTCTACACTACAAAGTTTTGCCAGGAGAGCTATGTTGGCTAGGAGTGGGGGGAAATAAAAATCACACACAACTAGCCGATATAGCTATGCTGGTAAATCCCCCAGTATGCAAGCAACTATGCTGACAGAAGCATGCTTCTGTTGGCATAACTAATGTTGCTTGGGGAGGTGGTGGAGCTATGCCAGGAGAACCCCCTATGCAGGCCAAGGCTCTGTACTGTAGATAAACCCTAAAAACAGAAGGACCCTTTGAGATCAGGGGTGGGCCTCTAACAGCTCATAACGGTTGGGTGAGGTGTCTGGGAAATCGTTCAGTCCCTGCAGCGTAGACACTTCATTCGCATGGAATGTCTATAAAATCTGGCAGGTTCAATAAAATACTCAAATGATTCAGCTATGCAGCAAAAGTAAACCCCAAATGGTAACTTTCTATTTTTCCATTCAAGTCTCCAGCTCAATCCTTTATAATCATGAGTTCTTTGGGACAAAGATTATCTCTTCTTTATATGCATGCACAGTGCCTAGCAACTGGGCTTCTAAGCACTACCCAGTAAGACCGCTGAGAAAGGGAACAACATAATTGCTGAGAGCACATCCACAAGACAAGCTCATGCGTAAGTGAGGATGTGTCCCCCCTGCTGGAAGTGAAAGGAAGGGCTCCTGAGAGAGCATGACTGAAGGGAACTTTGGTTCTTAGCTCATGCAGAAGATTCTGCACCACTCCACTACCTGCCTAAAGGACAGGTTAGGCCACTGTCAAAGATGCCACCTGCACATTGTCACAAAAAAGTGATCTTCAGTTGTGGGTTGAGGGGAAGAAATGGCATTCATTCATACAAACTCAGGAGCAACCCTGTGAACCCACACTGTCTAATCCCTCCCCACTAAAAATACAATCCCCCACATATAGGAACAAACAAAGGAAAATCATTTGCTTTTTTTAAAAAAGGAGTTTGTAATAGCTATTAAGGTGATGGGCACATTACAAATCCCTAAATTAGATACTGTAGTTAACACAAATTGATCCTTAATTACAATATGCCAGATTCGCATGTGCCCCAATGTTAGGTAGTTAACAGTTCTGGGCTTTTTTCCACATTTGTAGAAATGCCCACATTTGTAGAAAGGGACTTAGACAAAAACTGAGTAGCATGGAAGGGGGATAGGAAAATCAGTTTGGATTAATTCCTCCAGGGGTAATCAACAAACAGACCAAGGGACACATCCAGACTACCAGTCACCTTTGAATGGCGCTCCAAAATATTTTTATTTATTTATCATTATTGGGGATTTATTATTTTCTTCTCTGTATCTTGACTATACCTTGATGAAGAAATTTGGACCTTGAGAAAAAAATAATTGTCTACCCCTGATTAATGACAGGTTTCAGAGTAGCAGCCGCGTTAGTCTGTATCCGCAAAAAGAAAAGGAGGACTTGTGGCACCTTAGAGACTAACCAATTTATTTGAGCATGAGCTTTCGTGAGCTACAGCTCACTTCATCGGATACATAAAGTGGAAAACTTTATGCATTCGATGAAGTGAGCTATAGCTCACGCAAGCTTATGCTCAAATAAATTGGTTAGTCTCTAAGGTGCCACAAATCCTCCTTTTCTTTTTGTCTACCCCCGAGTTACTCCTAGCGGAGCCCAACGCAAGTGTTTCTATCGGACACAGGGCGGCCCCTCAGCTGGGGAACACGGGGTACCCCCGGGGGATCAGCGCAAACCCGGATCGCACAAAGGCCCATCGCGGTCCCGAGGCCTTTCCCCCTTAGACAGCGACCAGCGGCCTCCCGCCCGGGCCGGTCACCGCGCGCTGCTCCCGCGCGCCCGCTCCCCGCCCCTGGCTTCAGCCGCGCGGCCAGGCTCGCCCTGGGCCCGGAGAGCGGCGTGGCGTGGCGCGGCGCAGCGTTCGCGCGGGCTGCGCTCGCCCCCCCCTGCGCAGCCCCCTCCTCCCCGCGCGCGACGGTAGGGCTCGCCCAGCGCCCCCACCGCCCCTGGGGGCTAACGGGCCCGCGCGTGGCCCACCAGCGAGCGAACCGGGGGGAGGGGAGAAGTGGACCCTATGGTGCCGCAAAGCTTGGCGGGATACATAGACGGCTCCCGGAGGACCAACCTGGTTCCTCTCCAGGCACCTGCCCTGCGGCCCCTTTGAGGCCCCCCCCGTGCACCCACCTCTCCCGGGTGCAGCGCGCACGTGGCAACCGCAACACCGGCGCCAGCAGATCGTCCCGCGCTGCTGCAGCCTCCTAGTTACCGGCCAGGTGACTTCCGGTGGGCTGGCCAATCGCCTTTCCCGGGCGGGCCGAAGGGGTTGATTGACATATGGAATCTGTATCAGGTGACCAGGGCTCCCCCAATCCCCGAGCGAGGAGCGAATCGGGTCTAGCTCTGCGGGCGGGTTGTTGCAGGGTGCGCCATTCCCCTAAGCCCCCAGTTGCAGGGACTCCCCTGATCCCACCCAGGCTCGCGGGGCAGCGACGTCACGTCCCTGCCCAGCCCCGCGCCGGGCGCGCTCTGGCCTGGCCGCGCTGCCGACTCGTGGCGCTGGTGCCGGAGAGGGCCTGGCGCGGGGTTCCGCTCGGCCCGCGGCCGAGGGAGCCGGAAACGTGCTGGGGGTAGAAGGGGTCGGGCTCGCTCGGCCCCGCCCCGGCAGCCAGGCCCGCCCCCCACCCAGGCCCTCAACCTGCCTCTCGCCGGCAGGGTCCCGCCCCCTCCACTCGCTGCCCAGCCCCGGCTGCCAGGAACGGGCCGGGGGCAGGCACAGCACAGAGCCCCCTCCCTCCCCCCGGCGGGCCAAGCAGAAATGGCGGGGAGGGAACTTGACCCCACAGGCCTCCCTACGCGTCACCTAGGCCTGGCAGGATGTGGCGGGACAGCCCCCTGGGGAGCCAAGCCAGGGCTGGGACTGACCCAGCCATGAGGAGGGGACCTCGGTGCCCTCCTGGGGGACACATTGTGCAATCGCTAGAGCGCAGGGGAGCAAACTACAGGCCCCTCTAATCTCCGCATCCTGTTTCCTGGTTTAGCAGGTCAGGTGGTCATTGGTCCAGCTCTTGGGCTATCCCAGCTGCTGCCCACACCCGACCATTGAATGGCCAGTGATGGTCATTTTGTCCCACCTTTATGCCATGCCAGAGCAGACCATTGACCCATCTAGCCCAGTATCCTATCTCTGTTGTTTATTATTATGTTTTTTTATTACAGGAGCATCTATAAGCCCTAACTGGGATCGGGGTCCCATTGTACTATGCAGATGCAGTTCCTGCCCCAGACAGCTTATTGTCTAAGAAGATGAACAATATACAAAGGGTGGGGGAAAGGGACATAATCAAACACATAGTTGTTAATATAAATATTTTGTAATGATGTCAATAAATATCAGCTTTTGTAGCAGCCTTGCATGGAAGTTGGAGGGAGGAGCAGAGGTTGCAGGCGGAGGTATCCGGAAGTCAGTCTGGGTGCACATGGCTGGAATGCTAGTTGCAGTTTCAGCATCTCTGTAAATAGTTGTTTTAATAAAAAGCCAATTTAATTTTAGAAACTTGGATCCTGTGCAGTTACTATGCCGTGTGCAGTGCATCAAAGAGCTTTCCCCATTGTCCCTCAGCAGCTTGCTTAAATTGCCCTTGGTCCCCTTCTGTCTGTGCTACTCTGGTACTGAATTCTATGGCAGATTCAGGTAAAATGGAAGCTTTGTTTTCACATTTAATCCAATACAATCATACAACCAGTGCAGTGTCCCTTTATATGATTTATTTTGCTGGTAAATTCAGTTTATTTTATTTATGCTGCCATAACTTTTCAACATGCCACAGTGTTTGCTACTGATCAGGCCTATTTGCAGTGTAGTTTTCAGCAGAGAGCGGGACGTTTGGCAGTGCAGTGGTGGATATTTGGTATCCAAGAAGGTGTGAGAGTCAGTTTATGTTTTTAACATGCAGGCAGCTGTTGGAAGCTTTTCACACTGAAGAGAGGCTGCATCTTATTTTTTCCTTCCCTTTGTAGGTTGGGACATAGGTGACCGGAAACTATGGAGGGGCTTCAACTCCTAGTTCTCCTTCCCCAGGAACTCTTGACAACCACTAGCCTTCCCATTTCCCCCGACCCAATATCTGCCATTTCATCCAAGTATGATGAATATCTACCTTAGCTGAATGTTTCTGCTAAAATGATCAACTGGGAAATCGTTAACACTGTTATCATTTCAAGTGTCATTGTTAGGCTTTGATGTTAACCCTACTATAGAGACAACAGTTCCCACCTCTCCTGGAGCAGTTATATCGGGCTGTTTGCATACTCAGGTGGTAAAAGATTTACATCGGGAATGTTTTTCTCACAGCTACAACAGCTAGAAACTTCGGACCAGATTCTTAGCCAGTATAAAGTGGCATAGCTTGGAGCTGTGATAATTGGGCCTTGTCTACACTACAGAGTATTGTCAAATGCAAGTTATGCTGACAATCAAAAACCGGTATAATTACATCACTTCTGCATGTTCACGCGACGCTCCTTCTGTTGGAAGAGCGCATCCACAGCTGGTGCTTTAACATTGACAGAGCAGTGCACTGGAGGTAGCTATCCCACTATGCTACTCGCCACCTTCTGCAGCTAGGAGTTGTGGGAAGGTGGAATGGATTGCAGGGCATTATGGGAGCGGGCTCAACATCCCATGATGCATTTTTTTCTACCCCATCATTCCATGGGCTTCTAACTGCATTTCACGGCATTTTTCAATGACCCCTGTTTACTGAGTGCCCACCATCTCTGTCTGAACAGATGGATCCTGCACTGCTCTCTACTGTTGTGGACACTGTTATGAACACGTCATGGCTGACCATGCAATATATTATGAGCACCCAGTCTGAACAGGAATCAGGGGTGCCTGACATACTGTGTGGAAAGAAACACCAGATCACTTTTGGCATTCACAGAGCAGGTACACATGGTGGACCATTGCTTTTTGGCTTGGGAAACAAGCACTGAGAAGTGAGATTGCATTGTTATGCAAGTCTGGGATGACAAATAGTGGCTGCAGAATTTTCAGATACAGAAAGTCACCTTCCTGGAACTGTGTGTAGTTCACCCCAGCACTGTGGTGCAAGGACACCAAAATGAGAGCTGCCTTCTCGCTGGTGATTGCTGTGTGGAAGCTGGCAACTCCAGACAGCTACTGATCAGTCACAAATCAGTTTGGAGTCGGGAAGTCGACCATTGGGGCTGCGTTAACACAAGTGTGCAGAGTCGTTAATCGCATCCTGCTACTGAGGACTGTGACTCTTGGCAATGTGTGTGAAATAGTGGATGGTTTTGCAGCAATGGGAATCCCTAACTGCGGCAGAGCAATAGATAGCACACATATCCCAATTTTGGCCCTGGACCATCTTGGGATGGAGTACATCAATAAAAAGGGGTACCTCTCTATGTTATTGAAGGTGCTTGTGGATCACCGTGGGCATTTCACTGACATCAATGTGAGGTGGTCCGGGAAGGTGCATGACACATGCATCTTCAGAAACACTGGCCTGTACAGAAAGCTGCAAGCGGGAACTTTCTTTCCAGACCAGAAGATTCCAATGGGGGGTGTTGAAATGTCCATAGTGATCCTGGGGGACCCAGCATACACCATACTCCCATGGCTTATGAAGTCTTACCCGGGAAACCTGGACAGCCAAAAGGAGTGCTTCAACAATAGGCTGAGCAGGTGCAGAATGACTGTAGAATGTGCCTTTGGCAGATTAAAAGCACTCTGGCGCTGCCTTTAGGGCAGGTTAGACAAAAGTGAGGAAAATATTCCCACGGTCATAGCAGCCTGCTGTGCGCGCCATAATATTCGTGAGGCTAATGGTGAAAAGTTTCCCCTGGGATAGAGCGTGGGGGTGGAATGCCTGGTGGCTGATTTTGAGCAGCCAGATACCAGCGCTATTAGAGGGCCACAATGGAGGGGGGAGGGCTATTAGAATCAGGGACTCTTTGAGGCACCATTTTGACAATGAGCTCCAGTAATGTGTCTTTCTATACACCACTCTGCCATGCTTTATTAACTTGCTGCCTTGCATGAAAATTTTGATGATTCCTGACTGATTTGTACGCAGAAATGATCAGATTGCCACAGTATATTAATTCCAGCAGCAACCACTGTGTGTAGGAGACAAATAAAGATTGGTTATCTTTCAGAGAGTATGTTTTTATTAAATACCAATTAACAACACACACAAAAGGCTTAGTGGGAAGGGAGATAACAATGAAGGGCAGTGTAGGCTCTTATAGCTGTGTGTAAGTCCAGCTATCTTTTTGGAAGCTGTCCAAAGGGGTGGAGTGAACGGGGTACTGAGATGGGCCGGGAAGTTACAAGGAATGTGTGGGAGGAATTTGGAGAGGGCATGGAAAGCAGTTCTGTATCGACTGCAAGGGGGGGGGCCGAGCACACATTAATTCAGCCTGCAGCGTGATTAGGGACTTTAACATCTCCATTTGCTCCTCCATCACTTTTGTCATTCACTTCTGGCCCATTAAAATTCGCTCCTGGGTCTCCTTCTGTTCTGCCTGTCTATTTTATAATTTTCATGTAAAGTCTCTCTCCACACCCCACATTCTTGTTTTTCAGCCTCTGAGGATTGGAGCATCTCTCAAAACATGTCTGCCTTGCTCCTCCTTGGTTGCTTCCTTATCTGGCGGAGGCGTTCTGCTGGTGTGTAGGGTGTTCCCCTGACAGCCACATCTGCAGAAGAACAAGAAACAATAAACAGAAGCATGATTGTTAGTGCATGCACAACATTAAATCATTATAGTAAAATGCATCTTTTAAAAAATATGAATCAGTTTCTCACTGTTCCTTGGCAAGCACACAGCTTGGTGAATGCCCTAAACATGGTGAGTTCGGCCTGGGGTTGGAGAGAATGGGGGAGAGAGCTCAAGATGGGGCAAAGGATCTTGGTGTCTTTTTAAGGGGATTACTGCAGGCCAGTAGGGGCAATATTGTAAATTCTGCCACCATTTTCCACAGGCGGTCATCGAAGTTGATATCTCACTCCTGAGGATAAGCAAGGATGCAAAGGTACATCTCCTGTGTACATGAGACTTCAGACCGGGTTGTTATGTTGCACGCCTGTGTGCAACTTTGGTCTCTGCATAAGTGATTGCCAGTTGGAGCAGGAAAGTTTCCTACAATGGGGGAAGGAACAAAGCAGCTCTGCCAAGGAAACTTTGGCAGAGGATTGGTGAGTACCTTCAGGAAAGTTTCCTTGAGATCTCTCTGAGGGATTCCCTTGAAATCTTGGTGTCCATTAACACACTGTTCCACTACATTGCTTAGCTGCACAGGGGAATGTTAAGTGCACACAAACACAGCTAGTCTTGTACATTTCTATCCCTTCACCCACTTCTAGAATATACAAAGCAAAGGACAGCTCTGCCTCTTATAACCGAGCAGCATCAACTCAAAAAGATCACTTACCAGAGCTCTCCTCTCCTGTATCATGCATGCCAGAAAATGGACTGCTGGGACTGGCTAGACGCCTCTGGAGTGGAAACGAGGTCCTGACTTGCCACGCCACTAGATGACCCTGCCATGTGCTCCACATTGTCCTCCAACTCAACCTCGTTGTCTACAACTTTGTCCTTGAGGTTGAGTCTCTTGTCCACTGTCTCCAGCCCCGCTTTGGCTTTGGCGGTGGAGGTTGGGTCACTGCTGAGGACGGCATCCAGCTCCTTATAGAAGCAGCAGGTCTTTGGCACAGCATCAGAGTGACGGTTTGACTCCTTTGCCTTCTGGTACATCTGCCTCAGCTCCTTTATCTCTGCATGGCACTGATGTGTGTCCCATTCATAGCTCTTATCCAACATGCCCAAGAAATCCAACCGTAGGTATCAAAGTTCCTACAGCTGGACCAGAGCTGAGACTGCACAGCCTCCTCTCCCCACAGTGCCAGCAGATCCAACAACTCTGGTGTGCTCCAAGCAGGAGAGTGTTTGCTGCATGGATCCTTCATGGCCAGCTGGGAAGATGCGATGTGAGCTCTCCATGCCAAGCAAACAGGAAGTGGAATTTCAAAAATTCCCAGTCCTTTAAAGGGGGAGGGGTAGAAGCCTTCCTGGGTGCAGGGCAATGGAGTTCAAACTGCTGACCAGAGCAGTCAGGATAGGCATTGTGTATACCTCCTGGAGGCTATTTACAGTGACATAATCAAGTGCAGTGTCTGCACTGACACTGTTGATATAACTTTGCTGCAAAAAGATCTATGCCCCTTGTCAAGGTAGTTTTATTTTGTCATCAAAGCAGGAGAGTGTGACAGGTTGACACCGTTCCGGGATGCCCCTGCTGTACTGGGATTTCACTGAGCCCACCTGCTCCACTAGCCTGGTCCCCCTTTCCCTGTTTTGCTGAATCAGGATCTCTTGCCTCTGGCAGTACACACACAGATAGGGTGTCCCAGCTGTAGAATCGCACAGAGTCTGCAAGCAGCTCTCTATGGGGAGATTCAGCTAGGAAATTGCCCAGCAGTCAAGTGCAGCTTCCCTCTGGAAAGTACATCCAAGATAATATTGTCTTGCGCTGTAGAGAAATCTCTATACAACGTAAGCTCATAAATTAACCCCCTCCCTCAATGTGGAGGAAGATATGCACAACTTCTTGCCCCCCACCCCAGTTATAAATTGCACAACCTGGGTTTTATAATAAACAAAAACAAGTTTATTAACTATAAAAGGTAGAGTGTAAGTGATTATAAGGGTTAGCAAACAGAATAAAGCAGATTAATGAGCAAATAAAACAAAACACGCAAACTAGGCTTAATATACTCAAGAAACAGGTTACAAAATGTAATTTCTCACTCTAAATGTTGTTTTAGACAAGTTGCAGAGTTTCTGTAGCATAAAGTTCCAGTTATTTCTCTTTACAGACTAGACTTCTGTCTTAGGGTATGTCTACACTACCCACATTACAGCATGGCCACGGCAGTGCTGTGATGTGGGCAGTGTAGACACGCTTTATCGCTGGGGGAGAGCTCTCCCTGTGATAAAAAAAAACCCACCCTGAATGAGCGGTGGTAGCGCTCCCGGCGATAAAGCGCTGTGTATCCTGGCGCTTTTCAGTGCTAAAACATTTGTCACTCAAGGGGGTGTTTTTTCACACCCCTGAACAACAAAAGTTTTAGTGCTGAAAGTGGCAGTGTAGACGCATCCTCAGTCTAGACTCATCCCGTGCCTTCCTCTCAGCCCAGTTCCTTTGTCTCCTCGGGTACTTTCAGCTGTCTTTCTTCTTGGGCAGGAAGGCAATGGAGAAGAGTCCTGTTTGCCTTACTCCCCATCCTTATATAGAATTTACATAAGGTGGGAAGTCTTTGTTTCCAGTGTAAAAGTACCAACAGTGTCCAAGGTGGTACTTTTTACCAGGTGACATTATCACCTGACTTTGTAGTGTCAAAACAACCATGAAACCAGGTTTATTTTCAATGTCCACAGGAAGGAACTCCCAAAAGATGAGGGATCCATGTTGTAGGAGAAGCAGTGATCTGTATGCTCTGTATAACCTGTATGTTCAAAAGGTCTGTTACACCTTTCCCCCCACCCCCTTTTGTCTCCTCTCCCTCTTCGAATAACTGTGAAGTGGCTTTCCCCCTCCCCCTCCCTCCTGGAATGCTTGTGGGATGAATGGGCTGGTTGAACAACTGAAAGATCAGAAGAGGTCCCAGGTAGACAAGGTGTCTGGCACTCTGATTAGGCAGTGCTCATACACCCAATGCATGACACTGCATGGACGCTGTCCGAGGAGGAGTGTGACCAACAAGACACGGCCAAGTCATCTCTAGTCACAGGCCATGAGGAGCAGGTCCTTAAAAGGGGAAGGGGCCATGTGCTCAGGAGCACACTCACAAGCTTATACCTCCCATGAAGGCCCTTCGCCCGGACTGCCTGGCCAGTGGTTCGCCGCGTTGCATTCCATCGTGCCTCGGGAAGACTTACCTTCATCGCACCATCCATCGCTGTGCTGTGGGACACTTACCTTGAAGAATCCTGACATCTCCAGTGCTGTGCCTGTCCTGGGAGCGTAAGAGTGTGAATGTGATCCCCCCTCCCTTCTTTTGAGCTTAGCTATCAGTATAATAAACATGCTACTTTCTGCCAAACTTGGATGGGTCATTAGTCCTCCCTAAGCTTACTAGCTGGCCCAATTTCGGGTGATAGTTCACATCTTTGAAGACTCATTGTCTTTTTCCTAGCAGCCTATTAAGGCTGATTGCTCACTGTCTGGTGGGCATCTCCAAATATAACCACAGTTGTAATTGTTACATAGTCAATATTCCTAACTCCAGATACAGAAATGATACATGCATACAAATTGGATAATCACATCCAGTAAATCATGACCTTTCCAGTGATAATCGTAGTTTCTCCTGCGCAGTTATTCAACAGTGGATTGTGCAGCAAAATGAGTAGTTGAAGAATTGTGGAAAACAAGGGGCTCTGCTAATGCCTGAAACTTGCCAAAGCAAGATGAAAAGAGAAGGCTTGAGGTGTTTAAAAAAAGCTTTAAGGAAAACCAAGCATCTCAGCAGCTGCCAGTCAAAACCACAGTCAGTGCAATCGCTTTGATGCAAACACTAAGTTCTACCCAGCAGTATGCAGCGGGAGTGTTTCTGAATTATTAGATACTGTACTGTCTTGGGGAACACACGTGGGAGTAGGACTGGGACTAGTGTCTCTAGGCTTTATTAGCATGTTTTTTTTCTGTAGTTGGGGTTTTCTGATCAATATTATGCTCTCTCACTTAGTAATTATCCCGTTTCACTGGAATTTTTTTTTCATAAATATTTGTGGTCTGAATATTTTTGTTTTTTTAATGGGGGATGATGAAGGCTAGAAGCGTGCTTAGTGGGGGCATGTACTATTCCAGTTTCCACCTGCCAGGTGAGTACAGGAGTCCTTAACTGCTGCTATCTCAGTCCTGAGCTCTCCACACAGCTCTGTTAATGTACCTCAAGCTTTATATGCAGCTCCCCTTGCTATTCCTGTCCCAGCCCCACACAGACTGCAAGTGTATCTTCCTGCTGCCCTACAGCACCAGCTATCCCAATCCTGGCCCTTGTTACACTTGTCTGTTAGTTTTGCTCCATCACTATTTTGTGCAAGGGTGTGGCCCTTTTCTCCATCTCTCCAGGCTCTTGCCCACGTCCTTCTCCCAACAGTATGGAATAAAACATTTCTACCTCACAAGAGGAAATAGAGGTATTGGGATGGCAGAGAGAGATGATCAGTCTGAAGAGTTTTGAATAAGAAACAAGACAGTTAAGTCGGGGCAGCAAGGAGAGAGGAAGGTGAATTAGGGATGGGGAAGGAAAGTGAGTTAGCGGCAAATCATGTCATATTAGAGTCTGTCAAGCCTTTCAGCTCTAGATCACATTTGATCTAATCAGGCCCATGTTGGTAATAACCAAAAATGGTCAGTGTGCAAAGGCCGCTGAGTGTCCTGTAGGAAATGCGTTTGTGGGTCTCAATTCAACAGTGGCCATATCACAAAAAACACCACCACAGCTGGTACTAATTGACAAGTCGGCACCCTCTGCCAAGAATGGAATGGGGCAGAGAGACTGATCTCTGTTCTCATCCATTATGGTTGGCCCCTCCAATAAGAGGTTGTGCCGGAGGGGTATGATGCGTGGCAGATGCTTGCATTTCTATTTTCCATGCTTTATCTCTTCTGTAGGCACACAGAGGCACTCAATGCTCCCAGCCATCAATGCAGCACGATTTATAACTAAGCCTAAGATTTTGTCATGGATATTTTTAGTAAAAGTCTCGGACAGGTCATGGGCAATAAACAGAAATTCACGGACGCCCGGGACCTATCCATGACTTTTGCTAAAAATAACTGTGACAAAATGGGAAGTGGAGGGTCCGGCATCCAACGCCGCTGCAGCTCATGGCAGTTGTGCGGTCCCCCCCACCACCAGCGGTGGCTTGCAGCTCCGGGGCCGGTGGCTAGGAGTTGCGGTTTTAAAATTCTGCAAAACTCCGCATATTTTACTTTTCAAAATTACACAATATAGTCATGCCAGATTCAATTATGTTGGTAATTTATTTCAAAATAACTGTCAGCAAGTAATGTCTGTAATAATACAGACAAACATAATTCAGGATTTTTATTTTTTTTTTACAAATAGATTCCTCACTAGGCAAATTAATACATAACTTTGGGTAATAATTCATTTAAACTACAATAAAGAAACATATTTCCTGCACCCCTCAGAAGCAGTGCAAAGGACTGGGGGAATCTGGAAAGGGAGGAGCTGAGGAAGAGGGAAAAGAGCATGGCCGTGAACCTGGAGGGTTGTTAGTGTGGGTGAGAGAAGTATGGAACAGTTTTTTATGGGGGAGGGGAACTGTTGGGGAGCTGACCCCTAGCCTCTCCCATTCAGTCAGGTACATCTGCCCCTGTTCCCATGTGTCCCTGCACCTCCCTCCCCCCTGTCCCCATGTGGCCCTGCAGCCCCCTCCCATTCAGCCCCTGGTGCAATGCTTGTCACCCCACTAGCTCCTGTCCCCCCCAGCCCTTCTGAACCACAGTCTGTGGCCCCCAGCAGCCCCATGTATTCCAGTCTGTCCCCCCATATCCTGTGCTTCCTAACTTGGCTCCGCAGTCAAGGGTGCTGTTATGAATGCAGCCAGCTGCTGGCTGTTACTGCCTGTCAGCTGCTGCTGTCTATTCTGCTGCCATAGTAGCCTCTGGTGGGCAAAAGGCAGAACTGCAGCACTGCTTGGGCAGAATGTATTTTCTGTGCAGAAAATAAATTCTGCACCAGACAAGAATTCTGCACGTGCGCAGTGGAGCAGAATTCCCCCAGGAGTAGGGTATAAGTGAGAAATTCACATCTTTGCAAACAGACTTGCTCTTGCCTGAACCCCAGTTGGAGATGATTCTCAAAGAAGAGAAACGCTATAAGCAGGGAGAACAGAGGATCCAAATTGCATCTGTCCTCTCATCTCTACTCACAGCATCAACAATGTTTGAAAGAGAAAAGAAGCATCATTGAACTGGGGGAAGGGTCCTGGCTGAAAAATCCAGCCAGACTGCTGTAAGCATGTGGTGAGAGAAACCTTTTTGCTTTAAATTCACTTAGCTTGTTAAGTTACATATTAGATTGCATGTTACCTTTTATTTCTTTGTAACCATTTCTGACTTTTATGACTCATTACTTGTAATCACTTAAAAATCTCTCTTTCTGTAGTTAATAAACTTGTTTTATCTAAACTGGTATGTATTTAGATTGAAGTGTCTGAGAAACTCCTTTTGAGATAAGAGGGTTTGTGCATATCATTTTCAGAAATAAAATGACAGACTTTATATGAGTTTGTGTTGTCCAGAAGGAGAGAGCTGACAGTATAAACACATATTTCTGGGGACAAGTCTGGCACTGGGAATTTGCTGGTGTCTCTATAGTATAATTCAGGAGTGGCTGGCAAAGAGCACTCATATAACTCAGCTGAAAGTCACTTACATGCTGGAGGCTGTATGTGAGCAGATTGGGACTAGTTGCTCTCACAGAAAAGTAGTGTAAAAGGCACTCCATGTTGGAGAATTGAGGGGACACAGCTATCAATCAGTCCAGCTTATACCCTGGGGATTGTCACAGGGCTGAATGCAAAGGGCTGGGTATTGTTTTGGTGGAGCTGGGGAGGTGCAGCCAGAAACACCACAGAAGCAGACAGACAAGGTAGCAGAAGCACTTAGTAATAATAATCCCTATTTATTATACAGTGTTTTTCATCAGTAGGTCTCACAGCACTTTACAATCTGTAATGTGTTTATCCTCACAACACATCCACACAGTAGGGAAGCATTATTATCCCCATTGCACAGTTGGGCACAGAGAGGCTAACTGACTTTCCTAAAAGCATACAAGAAGGCCATGGCAGGGCAAGGAACTGAACCTAAAGTGCCCACACCATTGCCCTAAACCACTGGACCATCTTTTCTGCTGCTTGTAGCAGGCCCCTGAAAGGAAGCTTCACATAACACACAGTCAACCTGTAGAACTCTTTGCCAGAGGATGTTGTGAAGGCCAAGAACATAACAGCTTTCAAAAAAAGAACGAGGTAAATTCCTGGAGGATAGGTCCATCAATGGCTATTAGCCAGAATGGGTAGGGATGGTGTCCCTAGCCTCTCTTTGCCAGGAGCTGGGAATGAGTGACAGGGAATGGATCACTTGATGAGTATCTATTCTGTTCATTCCCTCTGGGGCACCTGGCTTTGGCCACTGTCAGAAGACAGGGTAAGATGGACCCAGTATGGCCGTTCTTATGTTCTTAAGTTAAGAGAACTTTTTGGGGAGCATGCTGGCTGGAAAAAGAGGCTTGGACTACACAGAAAGAAAACTGCCTCTTGTTTGCTTCCTGTTGTATTCAGGGAATCCAAGACTTTTTTGTACATTCTTCATAAATACACAGGACTGCATCAAAGAAATAGCAGAATTCATCATCAATTTCTCCTCCTGGTGGAAACAACCCACAAGGCCCCAGATATTGGTAACCTCTTGGGTCAAAAGGGGTAACAATACATATACCGGAGTGCACTTGTTTCTGTATTATCTTTCTCTCACTCACTTGACCTAGTGATTTAATGTTATATGTGACGCTGATTTTCTGAATTCTTGACTTTTGTAAAGCTCTGGAAATCAGATACTCAGCTCAATGTGTGGTGATAGGGTATGCATCCTAGATCCCACTGGTCTTGATGCCCTGCACAGCTGTAGACCTGCGTGTGTGTACGCACATATGCATGCATACATACATACATACATCTGCAATGTTGCCAATCTTTGCTATTGTATTGCGAGTGCTGCAATATTTGGTGTGTTGCTTAAAGCCCTGGTTTCTGGAATCAAGAGATCCATGAGAATCTCAGCTTTCATTTTCTTTTTTTTAAAGGTACATTTCTAGACCTCGTGGTTGGGGAGAAAAGCTTTAAACCATCAAGTGAGTGTTACCTCATGGCTCATAAACCAGCAGGAAAATCAAAAAATCCAACATTTATTATTGTAAAAAATCTCATGATTTTAAAACCAGCCTTATGTTTTTGGGGATCTGACTCATGATTTTTGAACACTTGAAGTTGTGAATCCCATAGATAGACTTTTCGGCATTGGGTTTGATCCCCCACAAAAGGTTCAAGTATCTTCTAACATCCAAAGCCCTCCATCACTCTGCCCTTGCTTCCATCTCTGTCCTTATCTCCCTCCAACACCCACACCCTAATTTCAGTTAAATCTTCCCTCCTCTCATCTGCTTTTGTCTTCTTTATGCACTCTGAACTTTATGCCTTTACCACTGCTCTATATGCCTTGAACCACCTTCAAGTCACCATGTGTCACGCTCCCAAGAACTCTTCCTTCAAAAACCTCTAAGCCCCCAGTTATTCCATGAAGCATTCAGGTTCTGATACCCATATCCCAGTCTGTCCTGTCTTGTACCATACTGTTTAGCTTATGCTATTAGACTGCAAGCTCTTTGGAGCTACCAAGGAAACTGTTAATTGATCAACACAGAACATTCATTGTATAGCTCCATGTACACTTATAAGGAGTACTTGTGGCACCTTAGAGACTAACCAATTTATTTGAGCATAAGCTTTCGTGAGCTATAGCTCACTTGATGAAGTGAGCTGTAGCTCACGAAAGCTTATGCTCAAATAAATTGGTTAGTCTCTAAGGTGCCACAAGTCCTCCTTTTCTTTTTGCGAATACAGACTAACACGGCTGCTACTCTGAAACATGTACACTTATGGCACCATAACAAGTAAGTAAAAATATTTTAAAAGCTACAGACACATTATGTACTTTATTTATGTCACAGCATTTTTATGGTACTCCTCACTGTAGTAGCTGAGTGCCTCACAAATGTAAAGCTACTTCATCACCTCTAGAAGGTAGATCTCTCTCCTCCTTTCTCTAGGGAAGTCAATTTCTCATGGAGAATGGGTGCTGCTAGTGGCCGATTCATTTTGTGCTGGGTATTTTACACCATGGTTATTTGGGAAAACTCTAGTTGAAAATCTGTAGTTTAAAACTGGTGGGCTGAATTCTTCCCTCTGCCGATTCATAGGGGCTGTGAGGCAGCTGGGTCTGCCCTCTGGACATAGGGTGAGTCCCCAGCAGGCACAGCTTTACTCTCCAATCCCACAAGAGCACCCAGTGCAGAAAGGATGAGAGCGGATGTGTCCAATGCATTCCTATGCCCTGGTTGTTCACAACGGCCCTTTGCCATTGCAGCTGGGTCACAAGCTAGGACAGCTACTCGGGCTTCTGTAATCTGAGATGGGAATCTGACCCCAGGGAATACCCTGACATAGGTGCCTTGTCTGTCTTCTTTGTCCCTGCGCTGGGTTCAGCACCCGCATAGGGATAAATTCAGCCCAGTGTGTCTTGCAGCACGCTGAGCAGGGCTAGTGGTTTGGTATGGTCAGTTGTATGGAAAGCCATCGTCTGAGTGCAGGGGAAAAAGACAAAAGTCACAAATCTATAGTTTAAAAAAAATGCCCAAAGGGATGGGCTGCCTCTCTTTAGTCTAAATAGGGTTTATTTTAAAGCCATTTAATAGTATATAGATAGTAGCTTAAAAACATTTTGGACCACGGTCCCAGTGTCGGCTGGTTCAGCCCTGCAGCAGCAGCTGAATGAGGAGGCAGGTGAGAATCCACAGCTCTCCTTTCTTTAGTGCTGCTTTGCTTCCTCAGCTCCTGCCAAAGCAGCAGGAGCAGCAGCGGACACAGACACCTCCTACCCAGCCATATAAACTTGAGGACACTGTGATTTGGGCTCACTCAGATTTCCTGTAGGCATTTATTCTGTAATTGTGGGCCCGTCACTGAGGATGCCTTAAGCTGAGCTTTCACAAGTAGAAATCTAGGCTCTGCACACTGAAGTGGCTCTCTTGGGCATAGCAGGATTGGCAAAGGGCAGAAAGATATGGCCCCTAAAGCAACTGGGGCCTTACCCAGCCAGGGCTTTGAAGATGGGGACCTTGAAATGCACCTGAAATGCAAATGGCAGCCAACACAGAGTGCCACGCCTCCGGTGTGATGAACTGATGGTGTGTAGCTCTGCTTAGAAGGCATGCTGGACCATGCAGTTTCTGGGTACCTGTGGGGGTAGTCAGCCCCAGGTGAAGCAAGTTGCAATAGTCCAGCCCGGCAGCAACAGAGTCTCAGATCTCTTTGGCAAGGTGTCTAGCAATGAGTATTGGTAGTTGGCCAGCTGAAAGCGAACAGAGAGATTTCTGGTTACTACATCTTCCCAGGCATCCTGGGGCAAGCAGGCCCCTGAGACGGTGTATGCCTGACCACAGCAGCCAGCAGACACCATCAGGGAAAAAGGAAGTCTTCCTTTCAGTTAGTTCCTCAAACTGCTTACTCAATTTTGAACAGCATTATCTCTGTCTTGCCTGGTTCAGTCAGCTGCTCTTCATCCAGGTCCATACTTCACTCATGTGCTGTGTCAGGAGGGAATCACAGCAACCATGATTAAGGCTACATTTATGTCATGGAGGTTGCAGAAGTCATGAAATCCCTGAGTTCCAGAGACCTCCGAGACATTCTCTGCTTCAGCCACAGGGGCAGCAGGACTGGAGCTGGCAGCCAGCAGGGCCCCAGCAGGGTTTCAGCGAAGGCTGAAGGTCGACAGCCTCCTCAGGGGGCTTTCCTCAGAGTTCCAGCACAGGGGCAGGAAGGGGAGACGGACCTCGGGCCTGTGGCTAGGCGTGTCCCATTTTCTCTTTGGGAAATATGATCACCCTGCAGCTCCCAGCTGCCTTGGGCAGAGGGGGAAACCCACAGCTCACAGCCACCACAGTGGGTGGTGGGGGGGAACCAAGGAGCTGCAGCAGCAAAAGTCACAGACAGGTCATGGCTTCCATGATTTTTTTTTTTTATTGCTCATGACCTGTCTGTGACTTTTACTAAAAATAACCATAACAAGATCTTAGCCTTACCCACAACTGTTGAAAAATTCACACTAAATTCAGAAGGTCATTTTCTTTACCTCTGTATTATTTCTGCTTTTATGTCATGTTTTAGAACCAGGGATACGAATGATTCAGGAACTGAAATTTACTATATGATATCTAGAATTGATTAATGATGACAATGGGGCTGAAATATTGTGAGACCATCTGTCACTGTTTACCAAGTAGAAAAGTCGTAACAGGCAGAAATATTCAATATAGTGAAATTTATTTCAATGGGCTTAGTATGGCCAGTGCTAATCTATACTTTGAATAAACAGAGAGATTTGCTAAGTGTGGACTAAACTGTAATGAAGTTTGACCCAATACAATAAATTAATGGTGGTTTAAACATAATGAGTCAACGCTATTAAATAGAAACTTTGTGGACCTCTCTATAATGCACCATAAACAACATTGCATTGAAGCAGAACCTGAGAGCAGGAGAGCTTATAGCATTTCACAGTCTCTCCGGGGGCAGGTACTGAGGAGGAGGCATGATAGGACTGATGGGACTAAAGTCCTTGGGGAAGAGAAGTTACCCTTCACTACTCTTTGGGGACCTATTCAATAGGAATCATAGAACTGGAAGGGATGTCAAGAGGTTATCTAGTCCAGTGCCCTGCACTCATGGCAGGACTAAGTATTATCGTTCTAGACCATCTCTGACAGGGTGTTTGTCCAACCTGCTCTTACAAATCTCCAATGATTTTTAAGAGCTGATTATGACTGGGAATGACTGGAAACAGCTTAGAGCAAGTCTAGCTCCACCTGCCAGGGCCAATGAAATAAATGACTGTCCCCTCCTTGAACCCCAGCTTCCACCCTCTGCTATTCTTGGGTCATTCTCTGTTCCTCATAATCAGCCTCTTTCCCGGCAGTTTTCAGGGCTACCCCTCTTAGGTCATGTCATCTCTCTCTCACACCCCCAGCCCGAGTCATGTCTGAACTCTTGAGAGATGTGCTCCTACAAACCCCCCTATTTCCTCCCCCCCGGCGCAAAAAATACATGTCTCTTTAAATCCAGAGCAGCCGTTATCATCATCATCCCTCCCACTTGTCCCCTCCATCCTCCCCGCCTCCCTCAGCATCCTGACGTCAGGAGTGTATAATGTGCGAGGCTCAGGGTGCAACCTCACACACGCCAAATATTTTCAATTCACCAGGAGCCGCCAGCAGCCCGACAAGAGGAGACAGGGGGAGAAGAAAAACCCCGGAGAGAGGCTGAGTGCGACAGGACCGCTGCTCCCCGCAAGGTAATAGCGGAGCCTGCATCCGCTCTAGGCACGCAAGCTTTTTGTAAATTACAAGCTGCAGGAGGGGCTGTAATTGACTAGGAGGGGAGGGGAAATGCCCCATTTGGTACCCTCTGGAATACTGCCGTGAGAGCCAGAGGTGTAGAGTGACTCATCCTCGGAGATTGAGGAGAAGGTGTCAAATTAAATGTGAATTAACTTTCCCCTCCTATTTCTCTCTCTCTCCTCTTCCCCTCCCCTCCCTTAAAACAAAAACCCTTTGGCATCAGCCGTAGTATTGTGTGTGTGATCTATTTTTTGTGTGCTGTGGGTGAATAGCTGTAGTTTTGCCATCGAAGGCTGGGATCAGCTAGGCTACGTCTCGTATCTACTCTGTCATTTTCGGGGGTGAGGGGGGGGAAGCGATTGGTTAAAACCTCTCCTTAATGATCTTTGAAAGAGGGTGGCTTTTTTTTTTTGACTGACTGACTGAAATTGTTTCCTGCAAACAGCAATTCCAGTCTCCAAAGGAGGAAGGAAGAGGGTGTATGGAAACATTAGCTTGAGGTATTAAAACAGCCACTCTTCCCATTAAAAAACAAGCTGGGTATCTTTTTTTATTATTATGCATATATATATATATATATATATATATAGACTCCATGATGGCTTCTCTTTCCAACCCCCACCCCTTTGGCACTGGTAGGTTGTTTGTTCTCTCTCCCACCACCAGCCCCCAAATCCAGTAGCCTAGCACTGACTAAGAAGGCTCTTATAATCTAGCTATAAAGGTGACATTTATATTTTACCATTAATCGGGCTGGTCTGTTGTAGACGTGGCTGCTCCTCGGAGGGGTAAGTGTGATCAGCTCAAGGGAGGGGAGCTTTAAATATGTAATCCAGTAAATGGTTTATTTATTTATCTTATTGTGATTCATCTCCCTAAAGGAGCATTTAACATCTAGGACGTGTAAGTGAAAGTGCATTGCTTGTGATGTGATTTAACTCTTGGTTGCAGGACACTGTAACCAACCCAGGCAGGGATAAGAGGCTTTCATTAGCATTGGATAGAGACAGCATTTATAAAAACCTGCCAGACACCAGAGCTCTGATCTGAAGAGGAGGGAGAAAGGAAGGAAGAAAGAAAGAATAAGGGTAGTCTGTAAACCAATGCAGCAGACCTGTTTATAATAACCTATTTATTTAATCACCACATTTCCCAGATGAATATCCATTAGAATAATCACCCAGGGGAGCAGTCCAGTCCAGTTCTCAGACTGGTGACCTTAAGTGGGTGTGTATATAAGGGGGGGGGAAATAAAAATGTAATTTTGTTACTGAACTCTGAGGACAAACTAATTGTATGTGTGTGTAGACCTATATGGAGAGAGATCTGTCTGTCTAGACAATTTGGGTTTGGGGGGTGTTAGACCAGCTTCATGAATGGCTACAGGCCAGAATATGCTGCTTTAACTTTTCTGTGCCCATACTACCGCTATCTCATTGCCTGAGGCCAGGGTGTGCCAAGAATGCTTTCTAGCGTGAAGGAAATACACATGGTGGTCTCCAGTTTGGCAGCATGCTCCCTTTGATGCAGTGTTGGGGAGGGGGGATTTTCAGTGAAATGTTGCAGGTATCAGCCCCTTCTTAAAATGTATCATCTTTATTAATGATCTGGAAGAGGTGGCAAATAGCACAAGGAAACTTGCGATGGTTCTAAACTGGGAGGAGTTGCAAACACTAGCGACCTAGATAAGTGAGAGAGATGGGCAGGAAATAACTAAATGAGATTCCAGAGGAAAAATAATCTGAAAGCAGCTAGTCTGTGGAATAGGAGAAGCTAGGGAAGCAGGAATAGGAGAAGCTTGGGGAGCAGGAATGCTCAAACAGACCGGGGTGAGAGTGGACAGCACATTAGACATGAATTTGTGATGGGATATAATTACCCACCAAAAAAGCTGATGCAATTTGGGGTTGGATGTGCAGAGGCGTCCAATTAGAGAGCAGGAATGTAAAACAGTCCCATTTTAATTGTCTTTGGTGCAATCACCCCTGAAAAATTGTGATCTTCTGGACACCTCCTTACCTGAAAGCTCTTGACAAGTTGGAGGAAATACGAAGAAGAGCAACAGAGATGATTAAAGGGCTGGAGGCATTGATTCACAGGGGAAGAGTAACCGAACTAGCTATATATACCCTAGATTGGCTGAATGATAGCTGAGGGATTTTTTTTGCTCCTATACTGAGGGGAGGGTGGGAGGGAGAAAGGGGGGTATTATCTCTTCGAAAGCATCCTTCCCATATTTGGAGGCACCCAAAGGGTGTTTAGTTAAAGGAGGTCACAGCCAGCTCCCAGATGAATGTGTCTATATTTAAAAGAGAGATTTTTGTTTGATAAATTGTGGGTGCTTCTGATCATCAGGATGAATGGGGTGCAGGGAACTCTGGATGAAAGCTGATGTGTCTACAGCCTCTCTTGAATAATTGAACTAGGTTTTTGCATATTCTTTGCTAGAACAAGTCTTCTTTTTTTCTATGTCAGTGATGCTTGGAGATGTTCCTTTTTTCTTTCTTGAAGAAGCTAAGGTAGCTGTCCCTCATGCTGCTGCAGGAGAGAGTAAAACTGCAGGGTTCAGGACTACTGCAGCACTTTTAATGAAGTATAAGGGTTTGGTTTTTAATTAGAACACAGGCTGCTGAGCCTGGTCCCCCAAATGAGCTCAGAGTGGGAGGCCTATACGCTCGGGTCCTGGACTCAGATGGCTTTCACCTTCTCCTACTGTCCAAGCAAAGCCATGGAGCTTCTGTTCCCCTCCAAAGGGAGATGCCTGGGGCGAATGAGTCCATCAGCAATGGGCAGGGAGCTGTACTGGAAAACCTCTTGACTTCCATTTTGCGGAGCTGCGTTGGTGCATGCAGCACTGTGCCATGGGAGTGACCTGGATTCCCTTCCCCTGGGCAGGTCTGTCACTCGGATCTCTGTTGCCAAGGCCGGCAGAGGTTGAAACACTTGTGAAGGAAGCACTCTTAGTCCCACGGCAGAGGTGAGCATGGCTGTTGGGGGTGTGGAAGAGGAGCAATGCAAGGTGCTTTTCTCAACAACCCTCCTCCACCTTGCCTAATATAGATCTTACCCATAAGAATGTGGCTGCTGGGATCCAAAGGGGAATCCTGCTGGGGAGGGGCATGAAATAGGCTTTCTCTGTGCTCCCAAGCCCCTCTGCATCTCCCTCTGGCAAGATGGGAAGAGCAAGGACTCTTCTCATCCTCTAGTGCAGGGGTTCTAAACCTTTTTCTTTCTGAGCCCCCCACCCCAACATGCTATAAAAACTCCACGGCCCACCTGTGCCACCACTACTGGTTTTCTCCATATAAAAGCCAGAGCCAGCGTTAGGGGGTAGCAAGCAGGGCAATTGCCTGGGGCCCCTGCCACAGGGGCCCCCACAAAGCTAAGTTTGGCTTCAGACTCGGGTGGTGGGGCTGATGGCCCTGAACTTCGGCCCCATGTGGTGGGGCTTTGGCTTTCTGCCCTAGGGAGTCTAACACTGGCCCTGCTTGGTGGACCCCCTGAAACCTGCTCATGGCCTCCCCCCAGGGGGCCCTGGACCCCTGGTTGAAAACCACTGCTCTAGTGCATCTTTTCCATGACTTTAATTTCCTCCATTCCTTTGGTTGTGGTGGGGCTTCAGATTAGGTTGTGCTCAGTATGACTATCCCATAGTGACCCATTGTGCTAAGGTTTCCACCCTGGCTTATTTTTGAGCAGACTATCCCATGTCTTGGGACCCTTAATGGGTCTCTGGAATTGGGGAGGGGCCCTCCTGTCTCTCTGTTTCAGGGCATGTGGATTGCTTCCTTGCAGCAGAGGTGGATGTGGAAAGGAGGGTCCCTTCCCTGCTTGTATTTGTCTTGTGGGCATCAATGAGACTGCTGTCATGAGGTGTCCTGGCATCAGTAGTGCCTGACATAAACTTGGGCACTTGAATGGTCCAGTGGGCATTAGCTTCATGGCACTGCTGTGTGAAGCTGGATGCTGCCCTGTGGATTTGGGGATATGTGGTGAATACCATCTGTAATTGCAGATGAGATGGAACGTAATCCTACCTGGCATTCTCTCCTCAGCCTTGCCAAATGCACACGCTCCTCAGAGGAGACCCTGAGACACAATCTCTAGTGGTGGGAAGGCTGGACTAGGTGATGCCCTTTGGGCCCCATCAGTGTTGCTATTTGACTGGCAAGACACCAGGGCCAAGCTAAAGGAGGGTGGTTTCTCCAGGGCAATGGAGATGTAAGGACCCACGGATGCCATGGTCCCCCAGCATGGAAAGCAACATCTGCCCAAAACACCCCACTTACACATGGCTCTGTGCCTTCTCCATTGCCCTCCCACCTCCTGCTGGCCTGTGAGAGATAGGGATGCCAACCCTCCAGGATTGGCCTGGAGTCTCTTGGAATCAACATTGATCTCCCAGTAAGTATTGAAACCAATCGGCGAGATTTTAATAGGATATTTTAAGAAAATGACATTCCGTTGGGGGGGGGGGGGAGGGAGGTCTCCCAGAATAGTTTCAGTCAGAGTTGGCAACCCTAGTGGGAGAATAAAGTTGAGTCTGAGGTGTGCTCTCCAAGCACATACTCACCTAATCGAATGGTCCAATAACTTGCAGGCATAGGTGGAGGGGTAAAACTTGAGTCACCACTAAGGTGCTAATTAAGAGATAGTGCCTGAAAATGTTGCTGTTGCCCAGATTATGAACCCCTAATTAGGGAGGGTGGAGGTGGAAGAATCCTATGGCCCCCCCGTTAGAAAAATATTGATCTGCTAGGAGGTTTATGGGCTTCTTATTGTGCAGCAGCTTGATCTTGAGAGATTAGCTGTATGTAGAATGCTTTGCAGACAGAGGTGACATGGGGGGCATGTGAACCCAGGTGCTCCCCCAGATTTCTGCCTTCCATTTAGCTCTTGGGGGAGGGGGGTGCACCCCACCGTTTGAAAACCGTCTCCTGCCAGGAGCTGGTGGATTGGAAGTTGGTGGGAGCTGCGCAGGCTGTGGGAGCCAGGGCGCTGGCTGGCTGCCTGGCATCCCTCCCTGCCGGACTGCTTCTGCATGGCCGGGCACTCCCCAGGTAGGGCAGGCAGCACAGCTCTGAGCTGCACCCTGATGCATTTTTGCCTCTTCCCCTGAAGGAGCCCGGCCCCTGCCTGTGGAGGCAGGCTCCAATGAGATGCTCCCTGAGGAGCTTGCTCACTGCTGCCCTAATGCTCTTGACTCTGCTGCTGCTCCTTAGCCCAGAGGCAACGGGTGGGGCAGTCACATACCCCACCCTCCAAATCTTGAAATTGTGCTCCCGCCCATCATCAAGAGCTATGTGTCATCTCTGTTTGCAGATTATGCCGGGGGGAATACTGCGCACACGCAGAATTCATGTGCCATGCAGAATTTTTCCCCCCCCACATTCTGCTGGAGCAGTGCAGTAGTTCTGCCTTTCAACCACCAGGGGCTGCTGTGGCACCAGAACAGAGAGCACTCACTCCGGGCCAGTCCCAGCTGTGGACAGGGGAAAGAAGAGATTGCCTTCCTCACAGTGCTCTGCTCATGGGGCCAGGTCAGGAGGCGCAGGGTATGGGGAGGACAGACAGCATGGGGCTGCTGGGGAGTCACAGACTGGGGTCAGAAGGGCTAGTGGGGGCAGTGGTGCTGGACCAATTTGTACTCTGTGTGTGTGTGGGGGGGAAATTGAATCAAACTGTAAACCCTGTATATGATGGAAACCTCTTCAAGCCAGGGGGTGCTTCAGCACCTATGTTCAAGCACCAAGGAGTGTGTGTGTGTGTGTGGGGGGCAACAGACTGCGGTGGGGACTGAATGGGAGTAGGGGTGCAGGGACACATGGAGCTGGGGCACTCTGGGGCTGGGGGGGGTCACATGCTGCCTGGCACTCAGGGGCTGGCAGCCGTGGGGGTGGGGCCTCTGGGCTCCAGCAGGGCCTCAGGTGGGAGGAGCAGGGCCTTGGGCAGGGGCTAGCCTCCCCAACCAGGCGGGCCACCTGCTGCCCAGATGCAGATATGCCTGACTGAACGAGAGAGGCTAGGGGTCAGCCAGCGTCTGCGCCGTGGAGGCTCCCTAACAAGCCCTCCCTGCCCCCCCGAAAACCTGTTCCTTACTTTTCCCACCTACATCCAACAACCCTGTAAGTTCACACCCAGGCTCCTTCCCAGCAATTACTTGCCTCTCCCACAGCTCCTCCGTTATCCCTGACTTCCAAGCCTTTACACCGCTTCTGAGGGATGTGGGAAATATGGTTCTGTATTGGAGAAGACTTGGTGTCCAGCAAAGTCTTGGCTGGGTCCATTACAGGATCCACGAGCCAGAACCACACATCCTTCTCTTTAGAAGACCTCTTCCAAAAGACCAACAAAAATGAACTTTAAATGAATTATTACCCAGAGTTCTGTATGAATAGGCCTAGTAGGGAATCTACTTGTCAAAAAACATTTCCTGAATCTCTTGTGTTGTCTGTATTGTTACAGATGTACTTGCTGACAGGTATTTTGAAATAAATTACCAAAATAATTGAAACTGGCATGATTTATATTGTTGTTTTGACAAATAAAATATGCAGAATTTTGCCAAATTTTAAAATACTGTGCACAGAATTTTTAATATCTTGGCGCAGAATTCCTCCAGGAGTAGCAGCTGTAAAATGCCATGGGAATGCTGAGTGCTACTTTACATCCCATCAGCTGCCTGTGGGGCTCTTTCTGTGACGGCCTCAATCTCTGCCTCCAGTGGCTCTTCCATGTTCTCACAAAATGTCCCTTCAGCCCATCCACCCAATCCAGGGACAAGAAGCTTGCATGGGAGAGTCCTGGTCGTCATGGGTCTGCCCCACAGCCTCATGAAACAACTGAAGAATCCCAAAGAAGTGACAACACAGAGATTGAAGTGTCACATGACGAGGTGTCACAAGGAACAGGTGGGAGATGCTAATCAAAAACAGCGTTGGCTCTGCCAGCAACTTCCTGTGTTTCCTTCCCAGCTAATGCAGATATTTGTGCCTCTTGGAATGAGCTTTTTCCTCCCCAACACTTGGCTTCTCCTTCTGCCAGAACTTGCTTGTGACGTTCCTCTTGGTCAGCCACAGAAGTGGTTGTGATGTTACAGGCATTGTGTTGGGTGACTGCCCTGCAGGGTTGATTGGGGGAAGGCAGAGAAGGTAGGACTTCAAGGGAGAGGAAGAGACTTGGGCGATGGGGAAGATAATCCCTTTGCTACATTTGCTCAGATATTGGCATTTGAAATTAAAGGGAAATGATGCTACAATAATCCCAAATGCCGAGCAGGCGGAATATACAGGGATTGTTTTTATATAAATGTTAAGTTTTGTCATTATATCGTGGCGGGGGTTGTGTGGCTTGAGGAGTGTGACTGCCAGTGACAATCCAACAATGTCTTAGGAGGGGAAGTGACAATTAGAACCCACAGGAGGTGGGGTTAGGCCAACAGAATATTATCTAATTTGGAGTCGGGCCAGGATCTTATTGTAAACAACCCTAATTTTGAGAAGTGCCGTGAGATCTGTAATGACTGCCAGTGACCAGAGCCCTGGCTTCTCATTCTTTGTAAAAGACTGGGGCAGAGGTAAGCAGGCTTCTGCTGTGGTCCAGTCCATTTTGGAGTCTGTCTCTTGGGTCCCCAGCCCCTGCCTCTCTGCGTGTCAGGTGGCAGCAATCCCTGGCTGCGTCACGCAGCGGTGTGTCCGGGGGGTTGGCACGGATACCCCTCCTTCAGCCTTCTGTGCTGTTTTGCAGCATGCTGGGTGGTGTTTCGCAGAGATAGGAAGCTGTCCCTCTGCCAGAGCTGGGCTCAGTGTTGTGTGTGGGAGGGGAGGTGAACATACATAGGAAGGGTGGAGGGGCCGTCTTAGGCCACAGGATCAGACAGGAGGGAGGCAATGCTGTTGCTGGGGCACAAACCAGCCTGGGGGATCGAGACTTGGATCCAGCAAGAGCATGGCAGAAGCAGAGGAGGTGAGAAATTGCTGCTGCAGGGGCTGATCTGAAAACCAGGGGCAGCCGGGTGGGAGGGGGGAGAGAAAGGCAAGTGTTGGCTTAAAGTCTAGGAACAAAGAGGATCATCCAGTGAGGCTTGTTTGCAGACTCCCTTAGCGATGGAGTCTCCAAGTATAAGGGTCCAATAGACAATCTGGTGGTGCCCTTTGTGAGACTCTTGGCAGGGAGAGGACAAGCCCTCAATGGGAGTAGGTCACTGGAGGGCACTGATAGTCCAAATGAGAGCTCGGGGACAGTTCTGAGGCAGGCTGGCTGCATTGAAACAAGCTGCCTAAGCTGGTTTGTGGCACAAAGTAATGAAGTGCCATTATCCAGCAATGAGAGACATGCCACTTCTTGGAGATCACTGTACGCCCCAGGGGAAATCCAGCTTGCTCTTCTGATCTCTCCTCCGCACCTCTTCCTGAGTCTGAGGGCAGGATCTGAGTGTGGGGGCAGAGGGAGCCCTCGGACACTGTTAGAGTTTGGATGCCAGAAGAAGGGTGGGGTGGGAGCAGTTAGTTTATTTCAGACTGATCTGAGTGATCTCCCAGCGTGGGAGATCTTGGGGCACTCAAAGCTCCTTCATTTAGTCTGACATCCCCCATGGGGCTGCTTCTTGCACTGAGGGACTGTGTGTGTGTGTGTGTGTGTGTGTGTGTGAGAGAGAGAGAGAGAGAGAGAGAGAGAGAGAGACTGCAGGATACCAGTCCCTGCACCTGCCTCCAGTTAGTTCTGGTCCCTCCATACTGGAAGTGTGCCTGACTAGCAGAGGGTGGAGGGCGTTGTGGGGGGGCTAGGACTTGTCTGTACGTGCACAACGTGATTTCAGCCTTGAATACTGCACTGCCTTGCTTCCTGCGGGGCTTAGGGCAGGCAGGGAAGGCGCTTTGCTGGGATTGTGCCACTCGCTGCTGCGCACGTCCTCTCCGTGACATAGCCTTTTTCTGCCTCTGCTGCCCAAAGAGAAGGTCATACGTTGCCCTGCAGGGCTGGATGGCTGAGGGGACTCATACGACACCCAGCCTGTTGCTTCTCGGCTGCTGGCTCAAGTGACCCCCGAACTGGCAGTGACTCAAAGCTGCTGGCTGTTCTATGGTCCATGTGTAATGACTTGTGGTGGGTTGGAGGGGGTGTCAGCTAATTTCCTAGCAGACAAGGGTCCTCATTATAAAGAGCCACCAACACACCTGGCTCCCTTCTTGACTATTTGAGGAAAGAGGCCAGAGATTGAGGGATAAGTCCTGCTCCCATTGCCATCAACAGGGCCAAAACTGAGCATGGAGACAGACCTCCCCTCTAGCCCAGATCAGGAGGAAGGCCTGGTCCGTGTGGATAGGGAAGCCAGCAGTGCCACTCCACACTGTATCTCTTCTGTGGCTATACAGGATATTACTCCACTGCTATCACCCCAAGTGCTCAAAGCAGGAGTGTGGCTTAAAAAAATCAAATAATAACAAATACTGGGTTCTTGTTCTTTGCCATCTGGGTTCTGAGCCTTCAAGTGACGCTCTCGTCGTGTTTTCACACATTTCTCTGCAACCAGGAGAGCTAGAAACTTTCTTTTAAATGAGAGCTGAGATTCTCCTGTAAATCTCTTGGCTCCACCAGCTGGAGCTTTATGCAAAACATCAACTAGTGCAAGTCATCTGATAAAACCAGGAGTTGGCCACACTGCCATGCTCTAGGGCTGGACAGCATTCAATTCATACGCAAAAGCTGCTGCTGCATTGTCTCCTGAGAACTTCCATTCTCTGCCTCTCACGTAGTGAATGGGGAGAGCGGTGGGGATCTGTCACTAGATCTAGTGACATATGACACTACATTCCCCAAAGACGCAGCACCCTAAAGGCCAGCTATATCCTAGCAAAGCCATACGGTGATGTGGTTGCTTCTTCCTGGAGGCTGGTTACATGCAGCTCTTCAGAGAAGGCAAACATGGCATAGCTGCATCTAAAGTGGTGGACAGCAAGGGAAGGAGGTAAAATAAGAGTTGATCAGTGTCCTCTACTGGATTGAAAGCACTGGTCTCAAGCAGGCGCTGTGCAACCTTCCTTGCGCAGCTCTGCCAATGCATTTCAATTGTGAGCTGCAGCATCCCCTGCTATTGCAGACCTGACACTGTCCTTGCATCTACTGATATAGCTCTGTCTAGACATCTGGAAGGTGCAGATCACTGTGGTGACTAGGCACCAGAATAGGAATGAAGTGACGCAAGAAAATTAGCATAAGAGACTCCAAAGCAGAAAACTCTGTAGTGCAGGTGACTATGTCCCTTCCTGCTATTCTAGCCCTGAGGCCGTGCTCTTCCTCCACCCAGCTCTCTCAATGCACTTTGGCTAATCTGTGTTCCCTACTGGGGCTCCCCTCTAGGTCTGCCAGTGTGCTGCTGTTTCACCCCAAGCAGGGCTGGTCAGACGGTTGATCAAAGCTTTTTTGACTAAAAGAAAAGGGAGCTCAGCAAGAGGGTTCTGTTTTGGGTCCAAAGAGGGCTGGAGTAAGGTATTGTGCCCTGATAGCCCCACACCATGGGGCCTCTCATAGCTCTGTCCCTGTGGCCTCACCCCCATTTGGATTGGTGAAGGCGGGGGGGGCCCCACTCCCTTCCTAGAGAGACAGGGGCAGCAATATGGGGCCTCTTCTTCCCCACCTTCCAGAGGACAGCAGGAATTCTGTCTTTGCCCTCTGGAGAAGCTGGGGTGGCAGGCTGGGGTCCCCCTGGTACTTAACTCAGCAGCCAGGATCTACCTGCTTGGGTGAAAGGGCAGGGCCCCTTACACTCTTTCCTGTCATAACCATAATCCCTTATTGGGGTATGTTAGCAGAGTTCTTCCAGAGCTGGCTGAGAAGCTGGGGGCAGTTCACACTTCTCAGAGCCACTGTTTCAGGATGGTGGCAGACTCCATCAGATGTCTCTAGATTGCTAAATGTGACCCAAGCATAACAAACCATAAGGGCTAGAAACTCTTATTACATCAATAGGGCAGCTTTTTTTAGTCACATGACTCCAGAAACAGGGACCCTAGATGCACCTCTGTAGTGCTGCTGTCTTAATCTGGCTGTCAGGCTAAATCCACATCTGATCAGGTTTCAGAACTGGTGTGCTCTTGGGTCTCTGAGTGTGTCCTGTAGCTCTTAGAATGGAGCAGGCCAGAGGAGGATGTACGGCACCATTTTGTAGCAACTGCTGCTTCCCCTAGGGCAGAAGGAAGTAGAAATAGTCCCCTCTGCCGACTGTAGGAGCCAGAGGGCTCTGGTGCAATCTTTGGAGTGACACTGCAAGAAGTTACCTAATCCTGATGTTTCATTTCAGTGGAACTAGATGACACTCTACAGACAGTCAAAAAGTCTTTTCCCCCTCCACCCCTGAATGCTGTGATGTGAGCCAGACTGGTTCCAGTGAGAGGAGAATGGTAGGAGGCAGGAAAGCTGGATGGGGCTGGGAGAAGTAGGTGACCAGACAGCAAGTATGAAAAATTGGGACGGGGGTAGGGGGTAATAGGAGCCTATATAAGAAAAAGACCCCAAAATCGGGACTGTCCCTATAAAATTGGGACATCTGGTCACTCTCGGGAGAAGGGATAGCATCGCAAATATGTGGCCATTTGGAACTTTCTTGTCTCTGCTGCACACCATGACTATTCAGACCATCCTGGGGATGATGGGGGAAGAAGGCTGATCATCCTGCTCCAAAAGCACAGCCCCCTATGTCTGAGCTAAAGGACTCTCCACAGATAGTTAGCAGTATAAGGCCTATGACACATCATCATACTCGGAGCTTAAGGCCAGAAGGGACCCTCAAGGTCAGACTAGATGCTTTGCTATGTATCACAGGCCACCAGCACCCTCACACTACGTCTACCACTGAAATTAAACCAAAGTATTACCAACCCCACAGGAGACTGGCAGAGACCCTGTTTTTTTTCCACCTTCCTCTGCAGCATGGGGTACAAGTCACCATTTACTCTAGTTTAAACTTGCAAGTGGAGTCTCCGTAACCTGAAGTCTTTAAATCATGATTTAAAGATGACTTCAGTAACTCAGCCATAGTTAAGGGTCAGTCTATTACAGGAGTGGTGGGTGAGGTTCTGTGGCCTGAAATGTGCAGGAGGTCGGCCTAGATGATCATGATGGTCCCTTCTGGCCTTAAAATCTGAGAGTAGACTCCTATGTGCCAGAAGCAGACATTAGGAGAGATCGAGGTGCACAATGTCAGGGACATGATTGTGAGGTATATACAGATAATCCTGGCAAATGACCTGCACCCACCTCTACAGAGGAAGGCGAAACCCCCACCCCCAAGACCCTGGGTCCCTGCCAAAATTCCTTCCCAACCCCGCCTATGGCGATCAGTTAGGCCCTGAGCATATGAGCCAGAACCAGCCAGCCACGCACCTGAGAGAGAATGCTTGGTACCACCTCAGAGCCCTGGGCTGGCCCCACCCATCCAACGTCTCATCTCCAGTGGTGACCATCCCTGATGCTTCAGAGGAAGGCGATTAGAATAAAACCCTCACAGAATACATGGTATGTGTGTGTGTGGGGGGGATCCCTTCCTGAGCCCGACAGGTGACCTGCTGACACCATGATGCATGAGCTTTAGGAACATAAGACATCAACCAGACGTGAGCCCCTCGGGCAGCCGAGCCCTCTCCCCTGCCATCACAATCAGCCCCATTTTACAACCGCACGCAGAAATTTGTCCAGCACTCTCTTAAAGCTAGTTAAGTGGTTTGCCCCCACAGCTCCTATTCAGAGGCTGTTCCAGAACCTCACCCCTCGGATGGTAGAAGCCTTCATCTAATCTCGAGCCTGAATTTTGTTCATGGCAGGTTTATACCCATTTGTTCTTGTGCCATCATTGTCCATTAGCTTAAAAAGCTCTTCACCCTCCCTGGTATTTACCTTCCCCTTCCCTGGCAATGTATTTATAGTGATCAAGCATATTCCCTCTCAGCCTTCTTGCTAGACACAGCAAGCCAAGCTCTTCCAGTCTCCATTCCCCTGGTCATCCCAGTAACTCTTCTCTGCACCTGTTCCAGCTTGAATTCATCTTTCCTGAACGTGGGTGACCAGAACTGTACACGCTATTCCAAATGAGGGCTCACCAGAACAACGGCATTAATACTGCTCTACCAATCAGTGCTGGTTCCACCTAGCAGAGGGCAGTGTTAGGCGATGGCACTACCCGGTTCATCACAACAGGAAGTCAGTGAAGGGGATAAAGAATTTGGAAGGGGTGGTAGGATGGCTAGGAAGCCGGGGAAGGACCATAGAATGGTTTGGGGTAGTTAGGAACATGGCGAGGAAGCCACCAAAGAGGGTGGGAGCGATGATGAGTTGTGACCTCTGCCTGCCATAGCTGTGCTGGCAAAAGCCTCTTGTGTCAATGTGACTATACCGGGGAAAGCACAGCTTTGCCAGTACAGCAGTGCCCACGTTAGAATCACTTTGCTGGTCTGTTGGGAAAGCGCTCCTAGCATAGGCCAGGCCCGCTTCCTAGAATGAGAGCAGCATGGCCTCAGTATTCAGGACCCACAGAAGCTGAGTAAAAGGTCTGGGGGGATCACAAGTGGCAATGGCCGTTGTTCAGATGGGAAGTAGTTAAGGCATGGATACAAGGGTCTGCTGGGGCAGAGCCAGGATGAACGCTGGCAGCGTTCTGGCTCAGCAACTTGCAGAGAAAACAAAACCTGTGGGAGGAGCGGGGGAGTCTGCTCCACTCGGCTTCTTTCTTCCTGAAACTGGAACTGATCTAGAAAACTTCCCCAAAGCCCTCCGCACTTTCTCTTTGCAGAGTGGACGTGAGGGGACCCCCTTTATCCGTGCACCAAGGACTCTGTTCCTTCCTCTGGAGGCTATGCATGAGTTTGGAACAAATTTCAAACCTCTGGGTTTCCTAGGGTGTTAAATGAGCCCAGCTGAAGGTGCTGGTGGTTTAATTGCAAATTGGGGGCGTGGAGCTAGGCTAGCCTTTCAAAGCCTCGTTCCCCAACACACACAAACCGCACCTACTCGTGAGCCCCCCTAAGCCAGGTGGTATCTTTCTCTTACCCCTCCCCTGGACAAAAGTGACTTTTCCTTCTGGAATCTGACAGCATCATGTTCACAGCCTTTGTACAACTACCCTGCTTCCCATGCCCACAGCATGGTGCAAGTGCTTTGGAGGATAGGATTAACATTCAAAATGATCTGGACAAACTGGAGAAATGGTCTGAAGTAAATAGGATGAAATTCAATAAGGACAAATGCAAAGTACTCCATTTAGGAAGGAACAATCAGTTGCACACATACAAAATGGGAAATGACTGCCTAGGAAGAAGTACTGTGGAAAGGGATCTGGGGGAAGACTGAGAGGGGACATAACAGTTTTCAAGTATGTAAAAGGCTCTTACAAGGAAGAGGAAGAAAAATTGTCCTATCCTTAGAGGTTAACCAGAACAAGAAGCAATGGGCTTAAATTGCAGCAAAGGAGGTTTAGGTTGGACATTAGGGGAAAACTTCCTAACTGTCAGAGTGGTTAAGCACTGGAATAAATTGCCCAGGGAGGTTGTGAAATCTCCATCATTGGAGATTTTTTTAAGAGCAGGTTGGACAAACACCTGTCAGGAATGCTCTAGATAATTAGTCTTGCCACGAGTGCAGGGGACTGGACTAGATGACCTCTCGAGGTCCCTTCCAGTTCTATGATTCTGTGCTGGACAGCTACTCATGTGGAGCATGTCCTGGAAATCCGCTTACCCCCATGGCATGAGGGCATGGTCACTTTTATCCTAGCTGGTGCCAGTTAAGTTCTGTTTGGGATGATTTCAGGCATGTGATTAGATAAAGCTAATACATTCTTCTCTGGCATATCCATAGTGCTGCTACCTCTGAAGGGGTCTACTGCACCAGAGACCTAGGATTCACTCATTCGCTGCTGCAGTGCAAAGGCCTTTGAGCGGGACCATGGCAGCAGTTTAAATGCAGTGCCATAGAAGGGTCTGAGGTGTGAAATGAACCCCAGCTCCAACTGAAATTGCCATTGGGATTTGCCCAGGGCACCCCTCCACTTGGGAAGTGCCGAGCGCTCCCCACATGATACAGTGAATGCGGCTTAAAAACAAAACAACCCCCGAAGTGATGCATCCACCACAGCTGCCTCCCGATGACATCACATATACACATCAAACAGAGGCCACCGAATTGCCCAACAGGATAGAAATGTACAAAAATAACCTCTCTAAATGCCTCTTGCGCCATCAGAGCGAGCACTACTGTGCAATTGGACCGAGTGCCAAAACAGTTGAGATCACACTCACATGGTGATTTCAAAATGACTAAACAACTAGCTCTCTGGGATCCTGGTAATGGCTCTGATTCTGATTTCAGCTGTGGCCAGATCGCCCACAACAGTATCGGATTTCTCATTCTTAGCGTAAAGTCCGGCATCTGAGTGTTGCCTACTCTTGCAATTTAATTGCTTGTCTCTCCGAATTTGCTGTCTGTCTTAAAGCTCTGCTTTACGTGAGACTTTCTAGCTTTTGTGGCAGCAGACAGAAGCTTGAGAACATGAACCCTAAAGGTTTTAAAAACACAAGGCCAACCCCCCCCCAATTTTTAAACCTCTCATATTGTGCCAATCTCATGATTCCTGATCTTTTGAATGTGTGGGGTTGGCATTCCTGCATATATAGAATCATAGAACTGGAAGGGACCTCAAGAGGTCATCTAGTCCAATCCCCTGCACTCAAGGCAGGACTAAGTATTATCTAGACCAGGGGTCAGCAACCTTTCAGAAGTGGTGTGCCGAGTCTTCATTTATTCACTGTAATTTAAGGTTTCGCGTGCCAGTAATACATTTTAAAGTTTTTTTTGAAGGTCTCTCTCTATAAGTCTATATATTATATAACTAAACTGGGACCCCGGCTGGCAAGGGGCCGGCAGCCAGAACCCCAGACCGGAAGTGGGCTGAGCGGGACGGCGGCCGGGACCCCAGACCAGCAGTGGGCTGAGCAGCTCAGCCTGCTGTCACTCAGCCCACTGCTGGTATGGGATTCTGTCTGTCGGCTCCTGCCGGCCAGGGTCCCGGCTGCTGACCCCGCTTAGCCCACTGCCGGTCTGGGGTCCTGGCCCTGCCCACGTAGAGTGGGTACATACCTACCTTCTCCCTGGTTCTAGCCATTCTCTTCCTCTCTCTCTCTCTCTGCACTGAGCTGAGGGTGGGAGTGCACTGAGCACAGGGCTGGGGGTGAAGGAGCAGGCTGGGGGTTGGGGTGTAGGGTCTGGCCAGGAGCTAGAATGAGGGAGGGGGCTCAGGGTTGGGGCAGGAGGTTTGAGTGTGGAGTGCTTACCTGGGCAGCTCCCATTTGGTGCGAGGGGTGCAGGTAGGAATGTGGGGGGGATGCAGGAGCTCCTGTTTGGTGCTCAGGGTGGGGGTGAGACTGTGGTGGGTACAACAGTCAGGGCATGGGGTGGGAGGGCTGTGTATGAATGGGGGGTGCGGGAGTCAGGGCAGGAGGCTGGGGGTGTGTGAGGAGGGTGCAGAAGTCAGGGTAGAGGGCTAGGGTCCTGGGGGGGGTGCAGGGGTCAGGGCAGAGGGCTGTGGGGGTGGACTAGGGTTGTGGGGGTGCTCCCAGCCCCCTGCCCAGAGCAGCTCACAGCAGGGGGCTGGAGGGGATATGCCCTGACTCCAGCCCCCTTCCCCAAGGCCTCGTCCCCACCTCTTCTCCATCTCCTCCCTGGAGCCGCGAGCACACTGCGGCTCCTCTTCTCCCCCTCCTGCGCAAAGGCCATCAGCAGGGAGGGAGAGGAGGCGGGGCAGGAACCCAACATGCTGGGGGAAGAAGCGGGGGAGGGGGGAGCTTGCCTGCCCTGCAGCGGCAGCTGGCAGGACCAAGCTTCTTCACCCTGCCCCCGCTGGGGGGGCGGCAGAGAAGAGTGGGCCGGGCGGGCAGGATTTTTAAAGGCACGCTGCTGCCTGCTGGGGTCCCGGCCTGGGTTCGGCAGCGGGCTGAGCAGTGCTGGCGGCTGGGACCCGGCAGGCAGCAGTGTGCCGTCTTTGGCATGCGTGCCATAGGTTGCCGACCCCTGATCTAGACCATCCCTGATGGTGTTTGTTCAACCTACTCTTAAAAATCCCCAATGATGGAGATTTCACAACCTCCCTAGGCAATTTATTCCAGTGCTTAACCACTCTGACAGTTAGGAAGTTTTTCCTAATGTCCAACCTAAACCACCCTTGCTGCAATTTAAGCCCATTGCTTCTCGTCCTATCTTCAGAGGTTAAGAACAACAATTTTTCTCCCTCCTCCTTGTAACAACCTTTTATGAACTTGAAAACTGTTATCATGTCCCCTTTCACTCTTCTGTTCTCCAGACTAAGCAAACCAATTTTTTCAATCTTCCCTCATAGGCTATGTTTTGTAGACCTTTAATCATTTTTGTTGCTCTTCTCTGGACTTTCTCCAACTTGTCCACATCCTTCCTGAAATGTGGCACCAAGAACTGGATGCAATACTCCAGTTGAGGCCTAATCAGCACAGAGTAGAGCGGAAGAATTACTTCTTGTGTCTTGCTTACAATACTCCTGCTAATACATCCAGGAATGATGTTTGCTTGTTGACTCATGTTTAGCTTGCGATCCACTATGACCTCCAGATCCCTTTCCACAGTACTGCTTCCTAGGCAGTCATTTCCTATTTTGTATGTGTGCAACTGATTGTTCCTTCCTAAGTGGAGTACTTTGCATTTGTCCTTTTTGAATTTCATCCTATTTACTTCAGACCATTTCTCCAGTTTGTCCAGATCATACGTCTTTCTGAAGAGCCACCTGACATCAGCAGGCATAGAGGAGTTTAAAATCTGCATTGAAACCTTTACAATGGGAAACTAGAGAGAGAAACTACTTCTTCCGTCTGTGCAAGGTGGATTGAGTAACATCCGGGGAAACAAACACTGTGCTCCCAAAAAAGGGAATCAGGGTGTGGAGTCAACTCTCAATATCCACTTCTGCTCTGTGGTTCAAATCAAAATGAATTGTTAGTGTTAGCATTAGCATTATGTTATTATCTACTGCCCTGACTGAGATGGGGGGCCCAGTTGTGCTAGACACTGTACAGCAACACAGAGTCCTTGTTCTGAAGAACTTACTTTGTAAATGGCTGAGGCAAAGGGTAGGAGGGGAAATGGAGGCACAGACAGGGAGGTGAAGTGACTTTCCTGGGGTCACACAGCAGATCAGTGGCAGAGAGGGCAGGTCAATGTTGTATTGCCAAGTCCCGGGAAAAGCACATCTTTTCTAAAGCAATAAACTGATGCAGGTTTCTTTAAAAGTTGGAATCTCTCTGGCTCAGTTAAGATGTTCTGTGCCTGGGCATGGCCAGGCAGAGCAGGGAGTGTGGTGAATAGTCACTCTGCAGCATGTTTCCCTTGGAAAAACATAGAATCACAGAAATGTAGGGCTGAAAGGGACCTTGAAAGTTCATCTAGCCCAGCGCCTTGCACTGAGGCAGGACCAAGGAACCTAGATCACCCCGACAGGTGTCTGTCCAGCCTGTTCTTAAACACCTCCAGTGATGGGGGTTCCACAACTGCATTGTGACTTTCTATTGCCTGAGTATCCTTGAGGGGCCCTTCCGGGGCTTTCCAGCATACAGAAAATGACTGGGTAAGCCCCTGATAGAAAAGGAAGGATGGGGCACGGGTACCTCATCTTACAGAACCATCACTAGATTCTGTTCTAGCTCTTTCTTTCTGGTGTGGGGAAAAAATAACTTGAGACGATTAGCTTAGCAGTAGGAGATTAAGTGGGAGGGCAACGGAAATGGAGAAGTCTGTTAAAAGAAAGAGGTGGTGACAACAATGTAGTTGAAGTCAATGCCAGTTTGTGAGGCACAGCATGAATCTGGGATGACAGAACAAAAACGGAGAGGATTCTATTCAATCGAACAGCTTCCATGGGGTTTACTTTCCTTTGGCTAATTTTGAGTTGGCCCGGTCTACGTGCCTTGATGTTCACAAAGCTTACAGCGATGGGTTGGGAGGGAGGATAAAGGTTTGTTTCCTCCAACAGCAGATACATTTCTGAATGCTAGTATAGAAACTCTTATTCGTATTCTGGTAGCACGTAGATCCCAGCAGAGACGGGGGAGCATTGTGCCCATACTCACCTCTTGAATCTACTCATGGGATTTAGAAAAAAATGGGACAGATTTTCAAAAGTGCCAAAGAGATTTGGATGCTCAACACGCACTGAAAACCAACGGGAGTTTTGCTCCTTAGGCTAGGTCTACACCAGAAAAGGTGTGTTGGTATAGCTATGCTGGCAAACCCCCTGGGGTGGATGCAGCTGAAATTGGCAAAGGAGTGTTTCTGCCAGTAGAGCTTATACTGGTTCCCAAAGCAAAATAAGCTACACTGATAAAAGCACTTTGTGGTGTGTTGGAATGTAATAACAGTAGAAAATGTCAGAATAACTGGCTCCAATGGAATTATTTAATCAGAGATTCATACAGCACTGCACAGGATACAGAAAGAAAACGTCTTCCCATCCCCTGTAGATAGTGAAGAGAAGGTAGTTGGGCCCTTCCTCTATACCTGCTGGAATGCTGGCAGCGTTCATTCCCAATCTAACTCCCCAAACCTCTGTCTCTTTATAGGGTGTGAGACAAAGAATTTTTCCCTTTTTGGAGGGAAAAATACTTTCCCATGATTAGTTTCACCCTGTTCTGCTTTTGATACCTTATCTGAACTAATTACTTATGGCGTTTCTGTCATGGCTGTCCCAGGTTCCACGGCTGAGTTAAACTAAAGGGCTTTCTGATCTGGTCATTATTACTGACAGCTGTGGCAATTGGCAGTTCTTAATGAGTTTAAAAACACCTTTCAGTGGGTCATTATTTCACCCCTTACAGAAAACATTTGCAATCACAAGTACCTCTTATTGCTCAGAGAACATAATTAGATGGCAAGCACTCCTTACCAATTACCCAGTCTTATTTATTATAACATACTTCTGTAGGTACCTTTCATTAGTTCTGAGGGGTCCCTTCCCTGGGTGTCTGGCTATATTAGTAAGGTCAGGGTAAAAGATTATACACGTTCCATTACTGAATTCAGTGTTTCCTTCACCCATTAGGTTTGACTGAAGGACAAAGTACTTTTCCGTTTCAGTAGATATAAGGCACTAAACATATTGATTCACACCAGAAAAGGGACTTTGGTTAGCATATAACAATTATGAGAGTTTAACACTATAAATCATAAAGCTAATATTTACTACCAACTTTTATGCTGGTACAAACACTGCTACACTAGGCCTTTTGCTGGTATAGAAATGTCACACAAAAATCCCACCCCTGACTGAATTTACTGTACTCACAAAAGTTTCAAGTATAGCCCTGGCCTAAATCACATCTGAAAAGTCCCACCCCATAAGTCCCACCCCATAGGTCTAACCAGTGGGAGTTACCAGTAGCTCTGTTCTATATGATGAGATTTTCAAAGCCTACTAGGGGACTTAGTTGCACAGCTCACATTAATTGCAATGGGGGTAGTGGAGCTAAATCCTCCTAAATTTTCCCTACAACTTGCCTAGTGAATTCCTCCCCAGCACATACATAGCGAATATCTGAAGGTTCCTTCAAGCAGAAGTGACAAGGTTTTGATCCCTGCCGCAGCTCTGACTCTCAGCAGTAAAGGAATTGGAGACAGGTCCCTCAAGACAACAGCAAAGTCAATAAAATTGAGTCAAATGGGCAGCCAGCGGGAGTTCTTGCAGCTCCATCCAGCCTAGTAGCTTTCTGGGTGGGACCCATCTCTCCACATGGGACCCTGCAGCAGCAGCCACAGACAGATATTTTCTAACCACAAGGGGGGGAAGACCTTGATTTATTTTTTCCACCTCGGATCAACAAACTGTACCAAATGCTTAAGTGATCTGACAAACATATGTGGGGGGTCTTGTCACCCCCATATGTGCCCATTCACTTGCCCACCAACTGATTCTGGCCCCACCCTCACCTCTGCTCCTCCTGGGGTTTCAGGCTAGGAGTAGTAATTCACAGAATCCGAAGGGACCTCAGGAGGTCATCTAGTCCAACCCCCTGCTCAAAGCAGGACCAATCCCCAATTTTTGCCCCAAATGGCCCCCTCAAGGATTGAACTCACAACCTTGGGTTTAGCAGGCCAATGCTCAGACCACTAAGCTATTCTTTACCTCCCTTTCCCAGACCAGTGAGGGGTGGGAACAGGATTCCCTCTACCCCTTCCCAGGCTGGATGCCGCAGGGAGGGACGGGGGCGGAGCCATCCTATTGCTCCCAGGAGCAGTAGAGGAATTGGGGCCACCCAGAGCCGCTGGGTAGTTTCCACTTCCTCCTTTGCCCTCCCCTCTTGTGAGAACAGTGTGGGTTCCAGTGGGGAGGGGCGATCCTGGGGTGGGTGTGTGTGTGTGGTGAGCGTGTTGTGCCTGTGTCTGTGGGGGTGTGGAGCCCAGTCTGGGGGCTGTAGGCGCGATGCAACACAGGAGCTGTTGTAAAAAGCTGTGCTTAAAGCATGCCCCACTGTGACCCAGCTTGATTTCAAAAACAACAACCACCACCCTTGTCCCCAGGTCTGCAACCCATTCCCACCCTGCCCGCTTGAAGCACTGGCGGCACTTCCATGCTGTTACAGCACGCTGGGGCTTGGGGGGTTTGTATGGACTCACAGGGAACGCCACCGCCTACCATGTTGCCAACCCCACCTCTACAGCACCCAGCTTTTCCTTGCTGATCTCCAACTCAAGCACCGGCCACGCCTGGCCCTGCTCATCCTATGAGAGAGAGGGGGTCAATGGGCTGCAGATCACACAGTCTGTTCCCTGTATGTTACACCGTCTCTTTCTCTGCTTTGTACCATAGGTTGAAGTAAGAGCCAAAATTGTGAGCTCGCTTTCTCCTTCCTGTTGCCACTCTCCCCTCCAAACGACGGCTCATCCTGCCAGCCACGCCATGTCGTCAGACCCAACCACCCCTCCGACAGTCCCAACCCTCCACTCCCCGAAGTCGCCTGTCTGGCCCACCTTCCCCTTTCACCGGGAGGGAAGTCGGATCTGGGAGCGGGGCAATCTTCTCCTCCGGGACCTGCCCAGTCCCCTCCCCACCAAAAGAACCAGAACATACTCTGCGTAAGTATCTGGCTTATGCTGCTGAGGGTTGGACAGGGCGGTCACTGCACAAGGGGCAATAGGGCAGAGTATAAAAATCCTGTGGACTGCTCCAATGTGGGGGAGCAATGGGAGAGATTGTAGCTGCTGTGTGTATATGATCACACCCAGACACCCACTGGGGCAGTCTCCCTTTGCTGGTTCAACCACAGTAGCTCAGAGACAAGCAGGTATTCCCAGAGCTGTGCTGACCTGGATGATGCATACACATAAGGAGTAGGAAGCCAGGGGAGGCAGGGCCATGCAGAGTGTGTGTTTGAGTGTGTGCTGCAGACGGGGGAACAGCTTATGTGTAACTGAGCTGGCACTTGCCCTGTGGTCTCTGCACAGGGGTATGTGTGCGCATGCACATACTGTTACACGCCAACAATGCTCATGGTGAGCAAACGCAGACCCGTGTCCCCGGGTGCCCTAGGCCTCCACAAGTAGCTCCCTTACTTCCACCCACCCAGCTGATTCCCTACTGTCATCCCCTCCCCTAAACAGAGGGATTGGTACCCACTCAAAAGCGCACGGCAGGTGCTTTTAACTTCAGCCCCCCTCCCTCCTAGAACCCTCTGCACTAGTTAGTGATGCTTCAAAGGAGGTCCTGAGGTAATGGACACGAAGGATTCTAGGCTGCCAAGGACCCCTCCCTCATACACACCTCCCCCTCTACTGAGTAAAAATGGGAGCTGCCCCTTAGCAGCCATGGGGGAGCAGATAGGCAGATGCCCCAGGGCTGGTGAAGAGCTGTCTGGGACTGGCACATTGGTGGGTGATCGGCACTCAGAGTGCTATTCCAGAGGTGCCACTTTAACATGTGGCACCCTGGGCTGCTGCCTCCCTAGCCAGTGGCCACTTGACATGGTGAGTGCATGGCTGAGCCCCCCCCCCATGTGCCGCAGAGGTTGAGAGAAGTGCTCTGTGTGGCATAGGGGGCCCAGCCCTTTCAGTCGCATAGTGACTGATCTACCTGCCCCCCTTGAAAGGAGGCTATTGCCTGGCTACGGTCTGTTAATTTTGTAAATAACTGACTGATTTCTGACCCAACCTTCTCCTCTTCCACCGCCTACCTCTCCGCTGCAGCGCCAGCAATTCCTGGGTCTGACAGGCCTTTGCCAGACAGTGGGGATAACAATAGAAGCAATACAATGTCTTTGATTCCTGCCTGGGTTTGGGATTGTCCGTTGTGGAGAGCCGCTTCTGGCAGAGGAGAGGGTCCTAAAAATCTGCCTCCTGGTTGCAATTGCAACCTTGATCTTCTGAGAGATCGTGATTAACGGTGTCCGTCCTGCTAAACTGAGTGGCATCCATGGCAACCAGAAGACCCTGTAAACAACTGACACTTTCAAACAAACTCTCCCTTCTTTATCCCAAGTGTGCAGGTCTAACTCTGGTATTAAGAGCACCAGTCACTTTAGTATCTAGCTTCTTGGCAGATGGCATATATAAAAGATACCCATTACCCCCTGGACTGCCAGTTCAGTGGTCCTGGGAACGCAAGACCATGATCTTCATGGTAAGGGACACCATTTTGTTTAGAAAAGTGGTGACACAACCCTCTCCTGGGCTAAAGATGTGGTGAGACTGATTGGTCTGGCTCCTTTAAGTGGCACTGCCTAATGGTGTCTCTTGTGGTGCCAACTGTGAGACTACTTCACCTCTTCCCCACTCCTCTCTCCTTCCCTAGGACAGCTCGTGCCTCCGCTGGCCCTGTCTTCAAGGGCGTCTGTAAGCAGTTCTCGCGCTCCCAGGGCCACGGCTTCATCACTCCAGAGAACGGCACAGAGGACATATTTGTACATGTGTCTGAGTGAGTCCTGCGGGGAGTGGGATATAGAACCTTTCACCGGGAGGGCATCGCTAGGTCCAGGAGGACTGGATGAATGAAGGGGTTCCTGCCCCCACTCCTCTCCCTCCCTGCCGCTGTCCCACTGCGAATGGGACAGGATCCTTTAACGTGGAGGTCACTGGTAACAATAGATGGGAATGACCAGAAATTGTTGCCACTTGATGGCTGTTTGGGGCCTGTGAGAAGTGACTTTGGGCTAGGGGAGCCAGCAGGATCTCAGGTCAGTTTGTTGTGGAGATGCGTTCACATCATACAAATAGCCATGATGCCTGGTGTTAACTGGGGCACGAGGGCTAACTGATGAGATTGGTTATGGAGGCCTAGGACTGGCTAAAATCTGCAGGGGGGAGGGATGGGCCGACTCCACTTTGAAGCCTGCTCCTTTCCAGAACTGGGCTCTCTAGGTTGGAGGCACAGTGGGTGTCAGCGAAGTGCACACGCGGCTGCTGGTGGGGCAGTACCTGTACTGGGGGTAAAACCTCTTCCCGAAGTCTGGATCTTGTGTCCCACCACAGCAAAACATTTATTAAGGCTGGGATTTCCAAAGGGGCCCACAGAGTCAGAGGCCTGAATGCCAGAGGCGTGAACTTGCTTTTGCCCCATTGAAGGACCCCAGATAATGGGACTCAGCCTGGTGCCAGAGTCCCTCATGGCGTCATCCTGTAGTCAGGGAGAGGAGGGGCCATCACTGCAGCTCTTTCCACCCCTATAGAAAGGGCACAGCTGATGTCAGGACTTCAGGAATGAAGCATTTGTCCCCACTCCCCCAAGAGCAGCCTGTGACCAAGGACATCACTAGTGCCTGATTATTTTTTTGGCTTCAGTCTCATTTCAGCCCCTAACAATCTACCATGTCTTCCTCTCTTCCAGCATCGAGGGGGAGTATGTCCCCATGGAAGGAGACGAGGTCACATACAAAATTTGCCCCATTCCACCCAAGAACCAGAAGTTCCAGGCTGTGGAGGTGGTGCTCACCAACCTGGCCCCGCACACAAAGCACGAGACATGGTCCGGGCAAATAATTGGATCCTAGGCTTCGGGTGGAGTCTACATGAGCTAGCTCAGTCTGGAGGCGGGGTGGGGGTGGGGACAGGGACAAAGTCTGGGACAGCTGGCTTGTGGGGGAGAGGGGTGGGATCACATTTCTTGTTTGCAAAGTGACATGTAGCCGTATCCATTCTGTGTCTTTTATAAGATTACATCCTTGTTTGTAACTGTGTCTTCTTGAGGGCGGAGGGAAAGGCAGAGCTGCTTTGGGGCAGATTCCCACTTTCCTACATGTCATGAGCTCATGTGGTCTCTCCTCAGGGACATGTGCAGAAGCGCCTGCTTTGTGTTGGGAGAGGAGAGGTGTGAACCCAGCAGGAGTTGATGTCCAGTTTATCTTGCTGCCCATGCTATCCAAACTCACCACTCTTCCCTGATCCCAACTCCTTCAGGAAGCTCCAAATCCCCCATGCAGGGGGCCAGGACAGCCAGAGTTTTGACCTCCCCAACTTCTTCAAAGCAGACGCTAAGGAGAGCCAGGGGGAATGAGGGGTGGGTGGCAATATCCTTGGAGAGAGTGGGCAAGGAGGCACTCATCATTTGAGGGGCAGGGCAGCCCCACAGAGTCTTAAAGAAGCATGTAGATTGAAAGCTCCAGTTCGGGATTCTAGAGTCTTTCCTGGGACTCTCTCACCTGGCAAGAGATAGAATCTATTCCCCCTCCAGCCAGTGAGGGGAGAGAAGAGGCAAAATGGAGTGTACCTCCCCCAGGTCATTTTATACACCTGCCTGCTGGCTCTGAGCAGCTGCAGAGTGAACAGCTGTGCTCCATGGGCTCTGGATCTGGCCACTGCTCTAGTGAGCCTCATTTGCACCCCCTTTGCCTGTAATTCCCCCAAATACTGGCATCCTGAGCCCGGGGAGTAAGAATATACCAATAGGCTGTTTTTTTTGTTTTTTTTTTTAAGGCAATGGAATGTACCACTATGCGGGGGGAAGGGGGTCGTCTTAAAATATGAATTAAGTCTCTCTCCCCACAACCCTTCCCTCAGGTCCCCACACATGTGATTGAGATTTGCCAAATCTCATTAGTGTGGCGGGAGATGTCCTAAAAACAATGAGGTTAGCTTTGAAAACCTCTTCCTGTCCAGAGTGCGAGGAGACTTTGGCTCTATTCTGCATAAACTCACTGTGGGGCTTTGGACAAGTCACTTAGGCAGCAGACTCAGAAGCGATCTCTGATTCTTATTTCGTGGTGCTTTAGTTTTCAGTGGCCCAATTTGAATCATCTTGGATCTGACATTCAGAGGTGCTGAGTATCCACAGTCCCCAATCACTTCATCTGGAGTTGTGGGTGTGCAGCATGTCTGCAAATCAGGGCCTAGGTGTCTCAGTATATGCTTTTCTGAACCTTAATCTCTCTGCCTCCATTTCCCCATTGGGACGATGAAGTCTGTTCTCCCTCAGTCCTACCCATTTTGAGGCCTGTGCTTCGTAGGTCCACTAGAAGTGCTAGTTGGTATTTACAGTCTTACTCATACTCCTTTAGAAATCTTCCTCCTTCAGATGATCACAGGTCAAACAGCCCTGTATAGACGTTTGTGTGGTGTTTATTGTTGTGTGGGTGTGTGTGGAGAGAGATCAGGAAAGAGCATAACAAACCAAGAAGGCAATGGGAATAAATCTAGACTCTAGTTACTGATGTCCTGTCCAGTCATGCAGACTCACCAAATTGTAGGCTAGACGCTGTCTTTAATCCTCAAAAGAGTGGTCCTCACTAGCTACATAGCTAGATAAATAGTTTCCTGCTTTAGATTAAGTTGATTAACTTATTTAAGCAATTTAATTGAATAAATCTTTGCAAATGCAAAATGTAAGATTTTTCTTTTTTAGGAGGCACTCTTCTCAAGTTTCCTCTAGCCACAACAAGTGGTACATTCTGGTTCCTGCTCCCACATCTCACACACACACACACAAAAGCCCATGGTTTGTTCCTGTCCTTGAGTGTCCTAGTTGTAGCAACTCTCTCTGTCTCTGTGACCCCGTGGATTTACATGGCATAATTGCTGTGGTTGCTATGGTACCATGGTGTGCTGTACGTACAGGTCACGCTCTCTAGACAGGATGGGGAGGATTGTGCCAGGGGGTGACTTGGGCTTGATGGCTGAAGAAGGAACTCTTAATATCCTGATCACACACAGCACCATAGATGCTGCAGATGAAAAAGACCTGCTAGGTTCACCCCCCCCACCCCAGCTGGTGATTTTTGCACTGATAATAGATGGAAAGCAGAGCAGCGGTCTGGGCTGGTAGCTATTGCTCTATGCTGCTGCATGGCCAGAGACCTGGGGTTGAAGACCCCCTCTGCACTTCCGCAGTGTTTAGAGGTGTTGCAGGTGAAGAAGCACTTTTCTTTGGATGGAGCTGACCTGAGTTTTGGGCGACAGCTCCCCTCCCCTCTTGTTAACGTAAATTCCCTTTGCGTATATTTGTGTTGCTGGCTGTGGGGTGGGAAGCGAGGGAGATGGAGGAAGGGCATAGGTGGCCGTATGTTCTCAGGGGTAGTAGTCTAGTGGGCTATGCAGTAATTCATGGTGGGAATTCAGCTGCCTAGGTGTGTCTCCTCAGTCACTGCTTCCTCCAGTTATAGTACGTGGGTCTCTCTGGGCACCTCCCCCTGGGGCACACAGGGTCACTGCTACAACATAACCTTAATTTCTGGTCTTCCTATAAGTATCCTGAGGAGGCAAATCTCCCAATGCAGCTTGTCAGGAGAGGGGAGGGGCTCTGCGTGTAGGGCGTGGCTGCTATGAGCTTGCATATTATTGGCAGGCTGAGGCACATTCCAGTGTAAGCACAGGTGTCTTGACCAGGGGTTTAGCCAGGGCTGCAACTCTGTGTGCACTGATACTATCTGCTCCTCAACCTGAATCAACCCTTCGGAGACTCTGTAACTGAACATGTCCTCCTGAGGCCTTATTTGGGCTGGTCCTCTGGAAAATGCCCGCATCCCAGGGGTGAAGAAGCTGGAGCGGAGTGAACATTGCCCAGACATAGCAACAACAGTGGCGTGAGGGGTGAAATCAGTTTGGTTGAGTGGCAGGGTGCCCTTGGATGGGCTGCCAGGTCCAGAGAGTGAAAGCACCTGTGCACGAGCAGCACCTGTGTTAGAAGAGGGGGCAACGCTGCCAAGTGGATTTGTATGGTGGTTAGAGGGCAGTGTTTTCCCCGTTCTTGCTTCTGGTACCATGGGAGCGTGGATTCTGCCGTAACTCTCTGAGAGGGGACCCCATCCTGCCAGGACTTTGCTGAAGCCTAAAATGCCTGACCCTGGTATGCTTTGGAGCCTGGCCCAATATCCACGCACAGTTGAGGTATCTGGTGAGATCAGTGGCCCATCAAGTCTGGTTGGTTCAGCAGCCCGCCTTTCATTTCCCCTACCCAAATGGGTTCAGGCTGTGCCACTACTATTCCGTGGGTGCAGTGTTACGCTCCTGGGAGCAAAGGGGAAACTCCTTGTGAGTCACAACAGCCTTCCTAGCCTGCCCTTTGAAGCTGAACTGTTCAAGGATGGGGGGTTGTTTACAGCCCCATCCTACTGCCGCTGAAGTCAATGGCAACCCTTGTATTGGTGCTGCTGGGAGTGGGATCTGGCCTATCAGAGTGATTCATAACAGGGCTTATTAACTCCTGGAACCCATTGGGCTGTGAGCTCCTGCCCGCGTGTGTGAGACAGAGGCAGAGGAAGGAATGCTGTAGTCTGCTCGTCTCATGCAACATCTGCCTCCGCCCTTGAGGGCAAACGAATCAGGAGACCAGGTTATTCCCTCCTCCTCGCTGGAGGCTCTGTCCTGAATGCTGAGGTAGCTCCACCACATCCTCACTGCTGTTCTTTGGTTATCAAGCTTAAAACAGCAGCAGCCACCCATGTCTCCTCCCGGTGGAGCAACAAGTGCCAGAAACTGCAGCTCCCTCTCGCATCTCTCCTAGAACAGGCAGCTGGCTTGGCCATGACCAACTCTTTGGTTCTTTTGGAAGTAAATTAAAATCTTAGAAGTGTTTTTTGTGTTTTTTACAACTCTGGTGTGGTTCCTACCTGTCTGACCTTGCGTCAACTTCTGTAACACTGGCAATAAACCATTGAAAGTGACTTTCCCATGAGTCCTGCCTCTCTCGTCTCTCTTGTGTGGTGGCTCTTTCATCTGCCTGACATGGGCAGGGCCCTCACTGCAGGACTGTCCCCAGGATCCTCCACTAAGGCTGATTAGTCCCACAGCTGCAGCAGGAGAGAAGTATCTGGCTCCCCTTCTGTTACTAGACCCTGCTAGCTGTTGCTGTGATTGGCCCCAGTGGGTTGCAAGAGTACTGCGGTACAAAGCACAGAGCACTCCTTAGCCACATTTAATATTTTAATGTTTGTTAAATAAATTTATTTTAAACACTTGGGATCAATTGTACAGGAGCTGCCTGGCTCTACTGTAGATGTGACCAGAGCCACCTGTCTCCTTGGTCACTGACACATCAATCGATGTTCACACACACACACAGCAATAACTCCGATACACACATTCCTGCTTAATCGTGGTAGATATCATGACAGTACAAGCTGTGGACAGTACAAAGAGAGGTTTCAGAGTAGCAGCCGTGTTAGTCTGTATCCGCAAAAAGAAGAGGAGGACTTGTGGCACCTTAGAGACTAACCAATTTATTTGAGCATAAGCTTATGTGAGCTACAGCTCACTTCATCGGATGCTCACGAAAGCTTATGCTCAAATAAATTGGTTAGACTCTAAGGTGCCACAAGTCCTCTTTTTTTTTTTTTTTTTTTAGTACAAGGAGAGTCCTCCTACATCCCAGGGCAGGGGGAAAGGCAGAGGGGAGTGCTAATAGGTCCAGCCACCTCGTGGCTGGTCAGAGGTATAACGCAAAGGAGGCATATTCCCTGTTTTGTAGCCCTTCATGGGCTACTGAATGCTCTGTCTCCTGTTGTTGTGAGGAGGAGTGTGTGTGTGTGTGGGAGGTGAGGGACAGGACAGGGCTCCCACTTCATGCCCTTTCCACCTGTCACAGTGAGATCAGCCCAGCAGGGTTACAAATACAGGGTTAGGAAACAGACATGGAAAAAAACAGAGATGCTAAATTCTAGACCGGGGTCGGCAACCTTTTAGAAGTGGTGTGCTGAGTCTTCATTTATTCACTTTAATTTAAGGTTTCATGTGCCAGTAATACATTTTAATGTTTTTTAGAAGTTCTCTCTCTACAAGTATATATTATATAACTAAAATATTGTCGTATTTAAAGTAAACAAGGTTTTCAAAATGTTTAAGAAGCTTCATTTAAAATTAAATTAAAATGCTGATCTTATGCCGCTGGCCCGCTCAGCCCGCTGCCAGCCTGGGGTTCCATTCACCTAGGCTGGCAGCGGGCTGAGCGGGGCTTGCAGCTGGGACCCCGGCTGGCAAGGGGCCGGCAGCCAGAACCCCAGACCGGAAGTGGGCTGAGCGGCTCAGCCTGCTGCCACTCAGCCCACTGTCGGTCTGGGGTTCCGTCTGCCGGCTCCTGCCAGCCAAGGTCCCGGCTGCCGGACCCGCTCAGCCCGCTGCCAGTCTGGGATCCCAGCCCTGCCCACGTAGAGTGGGTACATACCTACCTTCTCCCTGGTTCTAGCCATTCTCTTCCTCTCTCTCTCTCTGCACTGAGCTGAGGGTGGGAGTGCACTGAGCACAGGGCTGGGGATGAAAGAGCAGGCTGGGGTTTGGGGTGTAGGGTCTGGCCAGGAGCTAGAATGAGGGAGGGGGCTCAGGGTTTGGGCACGAGGTTTGAGTGTGGAGTGCTCACCTGGGCCGCTCCCATTTGGTGCGAGGGGTGCAGGTAGGAATGTGGAGGGTGTGTGTGTGCAGGAGCTCCCGTTTGGTGCTCAGGGTGGGGGTGAGAATGTGGGGGGGTGTAAGAGTCAGAGCATGGGGTGGGGGCGGCTGGGTATGTGTGTGGGGTGCAGGAGTCAGGGCAGAGGGCTAGGGTCGTGGGGGGCAGCAGGGTTCAGGGCAGAGGGCTGGGGGGGGTGGGCTAGGGTCATGGGGGTGTTCCCAGCCCCCTGCCCAGAGTGGCTCACGGCAGGGGGCTGGAGGGGATATGCCCTGACTCCAGCCCCCTTCCCCAAGGCCCCATCTCTACCTCTTCTCCGCCTCCTCCCAAGAGCAAGGAGCACACTGCAGCTCTGCTTCTCCCCTCCCTCATCAGCTGATCGGCAGCAGGGAGGGAGAGGAGGAGGGACAGGAACCCAGCACACTGGGGGAAGAGGTAGGGGAGGGGGGAGCTTGCCTGCCCTGCAGCAGCCAGCAGGACCAAGCTTCTTCACCCTGCCCCTGCGGGGGGTTGGAGTGTGGAGAAGAGCGGGCTGGATTTTTAATAGCATGCTGCTGCCTGCCGGGATCCCGGCAGCAGCGTGCCATTAAAAATCGGCTGGCGTGCTGTCTTTGGCACGCATGCCATAGGTCGCCGACCCCTGTTCTAGACCAACAATTATTCCCATCTTCCCTCTCACGTAACACCATCGCCCCCCGTGCACTGCCTGCTAGGGCAGTGGTGACACAGCTGGGATGGGTGCTCCTCATGGTTGTGTGCGGATACAAGCCACACCAGGGCATGGTGTCAGGACTCAGATGGGTGGATTCCCCTTCCCAGCTCCTCCTAGCACTGGCAGAGTGGCCCTCTCACCTGCTATGTGCCCTGGGGCATGCAGACCCCGCTCTAGCCCCCTGGGAGGGGTCTGACAACGAGCACCTGGTGAGTATTTCCAGGGGGCAGGAAGAGTGACTACATGAGGGAGGGCTCTAGGAGCAGGCGGTGCACACAAGCGCTTCCTAGGAATGTAACCATGGGGTGTGGTCAAACTGAGGCTTTTCCGCTCCCGAAAGCTGCTGCTCAGGCAGGGCACAGGCCCTCACCCACTCTAACCCCTCCCAAGGAGCCCAGTCCTGTCCCTTCCCTCCACACCTGCATTTGAGCCCTTGCCCACATCAGTCTAGTACAGCAGGGCGAGCATTGTCAGCAGGGCCAGTGCTAATGGGAGGCAGCCAAGCTAAGCCATCTGGGGCCTGCTTCTCCGAGGCACTGAGCAGGTGCACACCATGCGCTCAGCCCCTTGGCACAGCAGGGCCTGGGGGGTTGGCGTTAGGCCCCCAAAGTCAGAGGTGGCTTTTGAAAATGTTGGTACAAGCCCATCCCCTTCCCCCCATGGTGCTGCCTCCCTACTGCTGTAGCTGCCAGGCCAGGTGGGGGCCTGTGGGCAGGGAAAGGCTAGAACAGGAGGCCTGGCTCAATCTTTGCTTTTGCCAAGGATGGTAGCAGGGTGGGCTCTGCTCTACCCCAGCCAGGCTAACTGCTTAAAGCCAGCCCGGCCTCTCCACTTACACAACCTTAAAAGCAGGGCTGTGACAGCCCCGGCTTTGGCCAAGAGTGCAGTTTGGAGAAGGGGCCTCCACAGCTAAATCCATGAGCCTCTACAGCCAGAGCTGAAGAGCCTGGCGCTGTGGCTGAGAGGTGCAATGGACTCCCCTCTGCTGTGGACTGGCACGGGGGGAAGCCCACGTCATGCTGACCTGGCCCCTAATATGGTTTGGGTTCTAACAGACAGGGGGCCTAACGGTAGCCCAGGGCTGGCAGGGCATCACCTACTACAGTGGTTCTGAAACAGATTCATGGAGCTGCATCTGCTACCATGAGGAGCAATATTCAGGCGGCAGGTGCTGAACTGTGCATTAGCGGGAGCCTAGCAAGGCCAAGCTCCATGTGAAGCTTAGCACTGCTGAGGAAAGGCCCTTTGCGTTCCCAGCTGAGTAGGGAAGCCAGCGTTGCCCACCTTGCAGTAGTGGGCCCCTGGGAAGGTGACCCCAGGCGAGTCCCAAGTCGGTGCAGGGCAGAGCACCGTGATGAGCTGGAACCAGTTGTTAAATTTAGAAGCCCTTTTAGAACTGGTTGTCCTGCGAGGGCTTCTAAATTTTAACAACCGGCCAAAAGTGGCGCTGTGGGTGCTCCAGGGCTGGAGCACCCACGGGGAAAATTTGGTGGGTGCAGAGCACCCACCGGCAGCTCCCCTCCCCGCCCCTGGCCCCAGCTCATCTCCGCTCCGCCTCCACCCCTGAGTTACGCGCCACCTTGCTCTGCTTCTCTGCCCTCCTGGCTTCCCGCGAATCAGCTGTTCGCGCAGGAAGCCAGGGGGCTGAGAAGCAAGGGGCGCCTTCGCGCTCAGGTCCAGGGAGGCAGAGGTGAGCTGGGGCGGCGGGGGGCGCGAGGAGGGCCACCCGCGCTGCAGCAGGTAACCCGGGGGGCAGGTAACTCCACCCCACCCCAGCTCACCTCCACCTCCCTGGGCCTGAGCGGAAAGCCGCCGCTTGCTTCTCAGCCCTCCCAGGCTTCCCGCGTGAACAGCTGATTCGCGGGAAGCCGGGGGAGGGGGCGGAGAAGCAGAGCGGGGCGACGCGTGCAGGGGAGGAGGAGGAGTGGAGGTGAGGTGAGCTGGGGCCGGGTGCGGGATGGGGAGCTGCTGGTGGGTGCTCTGCACCCACTAAATTTTCCCTGTGGGTGCTCCAGGGCTGGAGCACCCATGGAGTCAGCGCCTAAGGCGCCACTTTTGATGTGATCAGTGCGGGGAGCAGCCGCTCCCCCTGCTCCCCACCTAGCTGTACTACCCCGCCCCTAGGAGCCAGAGGGACCTGCCGGATGCTTCCCGGGAGCCGCCCCAGGTAAGCACTGCTGGGACGCCCCACCTTGCCCCCTGGCAGGTCCCTCTGGCTCTTAGGGGCGAGGCGGGGTGGGCACCCACTATGGTGGCCCACAAGACCCTCCTGCCTGGTTCCAGGGGCAGTCAGGGGACAGGGGTGGATGGGATGGGGTCCGGGGGGGGAGGGGGCATCAAGGAATGCAGGGGTTGGATGGGGCAGGAGTCCCGGGGGGCGGGGGCGGGCCATGACCCCCTCGTGGGGTGAGGAGGGAACCGGTTGTTAAGATTTTGGCAGCTCATCACTGGCAGAGCACCATGGGGTGGGAAGCTGTGTAACCCTGCACTCAGGGCACAAATAAGCTCCTGAATGGGGAAAGCAGCCATGCTAAGTATCCTCACACCTTCTTGTCAACTGTCTAAATAGGCCATCTTGATTATCACTACAAAAGTTTTTTGCTCTCGCTGCTAATAGCTCATCTTAATTAATTAGCCTCTTACAGTTTGTATGGCAACTTCCACCTTCTCTGTTTGTATATATCTATATCTTCTTACTATATGTTCCATTCTATGCATCCAATGAAGTGGGCTGTGGCCATGAAAGCTTAGGCTCTAATAAATTTGTTAGTATCTAAGGTGCCACAAGTACTCCTGTTCTTTTTGCCTCCTTAAAGGTGACTGGAAAAGGGAATGGGGCAAATTAGAGCTGTTCTGTGCTTTGTTTCCAGCTGGATAAAGAACGCTTGAAAGGGTTGGGTTGGCTTTTTAAAGGGTGGGGTTTTTTGAACTAGAAATCGAGCTCTTGTCTAGGCTGGCAGTCCCAAGGGTGTCTGGTGATGTCATCACTTCATAGCTTCTCCAGCCAGGAAGACTTGAGCAATTGGGAGAGAAAAGGGCATAACACTTAGACTGCTGAAACTGCCAGAGGTGGTGTTTGTTGTTGTTGTTGTTTTTTTTATAAACTTAATACCCATCCAACTCCAATGCCTAATGGTTAAAAGAATGTCTTTGTTAAAGTTTCCACTTCCCAACCTCTTCAACTGAGGTGCTAAGGGCAGAATAAACCCCCACAGACCTCCCACAAGTCCTCCAGCAAGATAAGAGATCAGGCACAACATTCCTGATGTTTCTAGTGTAAACAAAAACAGAAATCCAGTGCACCCTTTTTCTATATTTTTTGTTTATATATATAAAAAGGGTACAAGCTCATAAGACCAGCCATAATGGATCAGACCAATGGTCCATCTAGCCATGATCAGGTCTTCTGACGGTGAACAGTGCCCTATGCTTCAGAGGGAATGAACAGAACAGGTAATCCCCTGTCGCCCACTCCCAGCTTCTGGCAATCAAAGACTAGGGACACCCAGAGCATGGGGTTACAGCCCTGATCATTTTTTAAAACCCTTTGCAGGTCACCTTTAAGGACTGAGAACCACCTGACTTATGGGGGTCCCAGACCCTGCTTCCTATTTAAAAGGTGCTAACTGATGAGGAGTGCATCCGTTGTGCAAATATGTTTAGAGAGTGAGACTGTAGTGATTGGCCCCTACAAATGCCTCAGATGAACAGAACAGGGAACCGTCTCCCACCAAGAACTGAACGTTCACCTGGAAAAGGAAGAGAGTCCGTTTGGCAGCAGAAAGGAGCCTGGTCCCACACAGCCCACCTGTAACTGGGGGTAGCAGAAGGTTAATAACCCCCCTCCCTATCGCCTCCTCCATCTCAGTTTAAATCCTTCCCTCACAACCAGCTCTGGAAAGCTTTCTTAAAAGGGCCCTGCACAGAGGCCTCGAATGAAGGTGGTTTTCATGATGTGGGATCTCGGGAGGCGGGGTGCTGGAGAAGGGGTATCAGAGTCACGATTCATTAGCTCTCTCTGGAAAAAAGATCTCACGGCACCTTCGGACTGTGTCCTGGGGAGACTGGACGCTGTGTCCTACTGTCCGGGGGTCATCGTAAATTTCATAATCATTCCCTCCCTGTAGGGGGAAAAGAAAATAGGGAGGAGGGTAGTAATCACAACCATAATCCCCTCTCTAGCTATCGCTTGCTTTGTCTTGCACAATCCCCAATGCACTGGAGACTCTGTAGAAGGGTCATTCATCTGCCACTGAAGTGCAGCCACCTCTGCAGCTGGAGGAGAACGTGGCAGCTTGTAACAGGCTACGGTGTGTTAATTGTGCGAATGGAGTATGTGGGAAAGGTCCCTGCTTACACCACTGTTCTGCAGCTACAACACTGTGGAGCAGTTTAGGACAGGAAGTGAAGAATACCACACCCATCTGAAATGATGGGAGAATTTTAGAACAGCACAATGTAGTCACCCAAGCCGGAGCTTGGCTAACACCACTCCCCCTACGTCAGTGGAGATGCCCAAGTCAGCTTATTGCAGCAGGTAAGGATCATCTTGTAACCGACTCCAGAGAGTAGGCAGAGCCGTTCCTGTTTAAACTGAAAAACCTCTGTGGAAGTGGGTGAGGTTTTGGTTTACAGCTCATTGGTTACATGGCACCTTCAGCAGCATAGCCCTTCCCAGACTTGTGCTGGGCTACTAGGTCAGTAACGACTCAGAAGGAAGAGAGCCACCCGGTGAATCCCCAACACCACTTCTTACAGGACTCAGTTTCCCCTGGAGACGTAAGTTCTGCGGGGACTGCAGCCTGCTACGGTACAGTTGCAGGCCCTCATTCGCACTAGAGAGACCCCCCCTCCCCACTAGAGGGCAGTGTTGCTTGACAGCAATTCCAAAGGGAGTTAGGTGAAGTCCCATATGGCTGGGGAAGGACTCCTGCCCTCTCCTCTGAGAGGCTGCCAGCCTAGGAGAGAAATGCTCCCCCCGGGTATACTCACTGGGGTTGTCTCGTTCCCGAAGAAGTGGATGGTGTCGAACCTCTCATCATCGAGGATGTCGAGGCAGTATCGCTTGTCCCAGCCCTCAGGGAAGACATCAAAGCTGATCATACCACCTGCCAGCAGGAGGGAGGTTGTTAGGTCAGCAGGCTGGTGTTGGAAGGGTGCGGGGTGAATTCCAGACCTCGCTACCCTGGGGCAAAGGGAAATGTCTGTCCATGTTGTGGAGGCAGGCACCAGCCCAGCCATGGTGATCGAGTCTCTAATGCATTATCAGGATGACAGCAGCTGCTGTTTCTACGACAATGGGCTATGGTGGCATCAGCAAGGCCCTTGTGATTCCAGCCAAGGGCACAAGCAGGAAACAGTGAGGCTGGTGGTGGTGGTGCTCCAGAGGAACCTGCCACGGGTACTGTACCAGAGCGGTCTGTCCCCTATCAGGTGTAGTGGGATCTGGGGCTAGCCAACCCTGTTTCATGACATGGCCCCTTTAAAGAACAGCTGCTTAAGGAGGCAGCAGAGGAGCTGGAGAATGGGGGCCAGGTGTTAGTCATGGAGCTACCTCCTGATCCAGGATAAAACCCAGCCGTTGGCTGAGCAGAGTGGAAGGAGAGAGACTCTGTGGAGTAGGCCTGGATCCTAGCAGGCAGGGGAACCTGACTCTGTGCACAACCCATGGAGGAGCTGTGGAATCCCTTGACCAGAGGAATGGCACTGAGACACCAGGGCAAGACACCTGGGGAAAAAACTCTGCAGAGTGGCCAGAAGCTGAAGTGGGAATGACAGCGCTCCCTAGCAACGAGCTAACTGGAGGGGGAACTGCAAACCTGAAGGCCTAGATGGAGGGTGAAATGTTCTTGGGAGAACTAGGAGGGAACTGAGGGCTGGGTGCCTGCAGGGCCATGCTGTGCCATGAGGGGGGTATGCTTTGGGACAGACCCCTGCCACAGTACTTCCATGGCCCCATCCCCACAGTAACTCCCTTACCTCACAGGGGTGTTGAGAAAAGTGCTAGCCTCCCCTTTTACATGGGGGGCACTGTGGCACAGAGATACTAAGTGACTTGCTTGAAAGTCCCACAGAAAGCCTGGGGCAGACTAGGAATTGAACCCAGGTCTCTAAGTTCTAGGCTGGAGCCCTACCCATAATCCTTCCCTTTAATAATCCATATGCATTCAGATATGGAAAATATTGTCAGCGTGCTCTGTCTCTAAGCAGAGCTGAGCAGCGAGAGGGGCTCCTGGTACTGGCAGGGCTAGAAGATCAAATGCAGAGGGAACGACGGGTGGCACTCAAGGACAGTAAGTTCTGTCTCGTTGTTGCTCAGTGGTGTGAGCAGGGGACTGGGCTCTAGGAACTCCTGAGGCCTTCTGCCAGCTCTGCCACTTTTCAGCTCTGTGCACACCCCTTTCAGAAAGAGTCCTTAATTTTGTGTGTCTCCACTTTGGGGTACTCTAAACACTTTATGCCTTATTTTTAGAGGGGCTGAACCCCTGCAGCGCCCATTATCTTTGTGTTCTTACTTACAATCCTAGCCTACTGCTGGCAGCTTACCAAAGTCATAGAAGAAAGGACCATTGTTCTGTTCTTGTTCCATGTGCATTTGAGGAGGAGAACAGGACTGCAATGCCTTTGTCCTTCTCTGCTATGACAAATGGTTTGTGTAAATGCTGGCAGGGATCACGAGATGTTCTTACTGGGGCAGCGAAGGGGGATGCTGCCTAGAGATGCAGGCTCCTCCGAGTGCAGAGTCTCGGGGATTCTGAATTACACACAGGGTGGCAAATGATGTGCCACCTCCACCATGCTCCCCTATCACTCATCCCTGCTACACTCCTAGTAATGGGCTTTCTTTTTGACGAGTGCCTTCCATTTTCAGCCATACCTACCTTCCCTGGTGAATAGCTTTAAAGAATTCAGCCCTGTCACTCACCCAGCCTGATGACCTTCCACTTCAGTGGAAAGACCCAAGAGTGCTCCTCTCCTGTTGTGCTCCGTGAGGGTGGCTGCGGGCTGAGCACTCCTGAAAATCTGGCCATTAAAGTGAGTGACTGCATAAAATGGCGTACTGGGCTCCACATTTAATGCCTCTCAGCGACTCCAGATGCAGCTTTTCCTTGTAAATGGAGTAAAGGCCGTTTTCTTAACAGTCACCCCTGCAAACACAACCTGGGAGCTCAGACTCAGGCTGGGTTCTTCCACTCTCCTGCACCAGTGGATTCAGTGCGGTTACGTAGGTGGGACTGAAGGTAGAATTTGGCTCTGTAGTTGGAACGTAGTTAGCAATCCTGTTGCTGCTGTCTGAGACAGAACAGATTCAAGCTCTGTCCCAGAACTGTGTTGGCTCAGTACAGCTAACAGAAGTAAAATATAGTTAAAACTTAGTGTGTCACTAAAGCCAGCACATCTGAGTGATACCAGGGAAGCAGATCTACGGTTTTCGGACTATAATCATGCATTAAATAGGAAACAGGGCTTGAGATCCCTCCTCAGGGATGAACATGGGCAATACCCCTCCCAGGGATCTCCACTGGGAGTACACCTCTGACATTCACTCAAGCAGACGCTCTACTACTTTTAAGCAGGAAATACCCTGGCATCATTCCCTTCCAAGATCTCGACAGGAAATTCATCACACAGGGAAACCCCACAGTAGCTGTGATGCACTCTGCTCACCTCGAGAGAACCGTAGGCCCTTGCCAGCAAACTCCCTCTGCAGGGCTGCCACAAACTTCTCACGGATCCTCTCTTTCTGCAGACGAACAAACAGGAGGACAGCGGGATAGGAGGTTTTGAATGACTGTATCCTTGATAGGCCTCATTCCATTGATTGTCTACCTACAGGCCTTGCAAGCCTCTCTCAGTGCATCACCAGGTTAGTTTCTCTGCTCTGATCCCATTTTCCAGGCCAGAATTTCCTTGTTACCCCAGCAGCAAGTACAACCTCCTTCCTCTGTCTCCTGTACTGAGCACCCAGGACAACTGTTGTGGGGGACGAGGGAGGCATTCAGCATGGGCTGTGGGGATTCAAAATGACCTCTGCATTCATGTTACTGTCATTTCTCCCTGTATATGATTCCCCTCCCCACACTGCTGTAGCCAGCCCACGTTAGCCTTGGCCATGTCAGCCTAGAGCCGGGATGGGCAAACTACAGCCCAGGGGCCACATCCAGCCCTCGAACGGCTCCCAGAAGTAGCAGCATGTCCCCTCTCCAGCTCCTATGTATAGGGGCAGCCAGGGGGCTCTGCATGCTATCCCTGCCCCAAGCGCCACCCCCACAGCTCCCATTGGCCAGGAACTGCAGCCAATGGGAGCGGAAGGGGCAGCGCCTCCGTGTAGGAGCTGGAGGGGGGACACGCTGCTGCTTCTGGGAGCTGCTTGAGGTAAGCATCGCCTCGAGCCTGCACCCCTGAGCTCCAACCCCCTGCCCAGGCCCTGATCCCCCTCCCATCCTCTGAACCCCTCGGTCCCAGCCCAGAGCACCCTCCTCCATCCCCAACCCCACCCAAGAACCCGCACCCCCAGCCAGAACGCTCACCCCCTTCCGTACCCCAACCCCCAATTTCATGAGCATTCATGGCCAACCATACAGTTTCCATACCCAGATGTGGCCCTCAGACCAAAAAGTTTGCCCACCCCTGGCCTAGAAGACCCCAGGTCAGCTGTTGAGCAACCCCAAACCAAAGCCCCTTTCTGCACTCCCCCATCAACACTACTCTCCCTTGGAGGTTCAGAGGCCCAGTTCAGGACCCAAAGTCCGTAGGTTCCCCACTTATCTCCCTTCATATCTTGACGTAGTCTGACCCCTTCTGCCCTTGGGGAGGGGAGAAAGAAGCCATCATAGACAGATTGGTTCAGCCAGCATTTGCCAGGATCTGAGAGCTCTGTAGATCTGTTTAGGAGACTGGTCCTGGTCTGGAAGGCCCATTGAGGAGACACCTGCTCCGTTTGGGCTGGGGAATGGGACATGATGTCAGTTGACAATGCTGCTTCGCTGTGACTGGAGATGGGCCCTGAGCTGTAAGTTCACTACGTAAGTTCAGGGCTGCTGGCTTTGAGGTTCTGGTCTAAGACCATCTCTAATCATGACACTGAAGAAACACCATCGAAAATGAGAGGCTCTTCTTAGGACAGCTTCTCCGCATAGGGAGCCTGCACCCCTACTTGATCAGTGGCAGCAGATTAGGTCAGTTCTTTCATCTCATCTACATATTTCCTTTGGTTTCCCATCCTTATCATAGCCTCAGCCTCCAGAGCTTATGCAGGGAAGCCCACAGGCAAGAGTCATTGGCATGGATATAAGATGAGAGCCGAGTGCTGTGGTATTACATGGCCAGAAACAGTCAACGCCCCACAACTTAATACCCAGTCATGGAGGAGGGGAGGGTGGATCTTGGCCAGTTACCTTGTCTAGCTCGGAGAATTCTATTCTCTCCTCCAGGGTGCAGCTTCGGCCAATGGGAGAGATGTTCAGCATTCCGTTGCGGAACTCTATGAAGGTCCCGCTGTGCATGTGTAGATGTCCATGGTGGGTTTTTTTTTTAAGAATTGGGAAGGGAAGAGAGAAGGAGCCATTAAAATAGGAGTGCCTGTAAAACATGTGATGTAAGGAATGTTTGCAGGGACACTAGGCAGGCTAAAAATGACAACAGGATTATCCTCATGCTTCAGGTATCAAGTGCTCACGCTCTAAGCCCAGAAATAAATAACACTCCACTTTTACTGCTGCAGCACAGCAAGGCACATCATTGGGATATTAATCACAGCCAAGCTTTGCTGATACAGAGTTGAGGGGAGTTGTCCCAGAATGACAGGGTGTCTTTAGAGAGAAGGAAACATGTCAACTCAATCTAGGCCAGAGCTCAGGGGGAGGGAGCAGTGTTTTGGAAGCTTAGATAATGCGAGAGCAAAGCTGATCTTGTGGTTAAGACACTAGGACTCAAGTGATGTGGGTTCAATCCTTAGCTCTGCCACAGACTGTGTGATACTGGGCAAGTCACAATCTTTGTGCCCCAGTTTCCTATCTGTAAGGAGGGGATAACAATACTTCCACTCTTCCATCCCTTGGTTTGTCTACTTAGATCATCAACTCTTTAGAACAGGGACTGTCTCTTAAATTGTGCATTTGCAACACCCAGCACAGCAGGACTCTGCTCTTGGTTAGGGCCTCTAGGTGCTATCAAAATACAGATAATGAGGCCAAGAACAAAGCCAGTGGATCTGCAATTCTAAATGGGAGTGTGATGTCCAAATGCCTGGATCTGAATGGTACACGAACAGCAGCTGGGTACAGGAGGATCATTACCGTTTCTTGGGCAGCTTCAGGAGTGCCATGTAGTTGAGACAGAAGTTGATCAGCTCCTGCAAAAGCTCCTCCCCAAGGTGGTTCTGGATAGCCTTTGGGAGCAGGGGGAAGAAAAGGTTAGAGGTCACATGAAGCCAAGACTACCATCATCTTGCCACAAAGCACGTGGGCTGAGCTATTCTACAAAATTCATCCAGGATGCCCACTATGGTGATGACTGGACAGAAGGAGTAGGGAGGCTTTGGTAGGAACTGTGGGGAGTGGAGCTGGCAGAGCTCTGGATGGTGGCATATGGCTGGTTTCATCTGGTGCTGATGGAACTGGAGACAGACTTGGTGGAGGAGACAGGGAAAGAGCCACTGTGGCTTGGTGGGAGACAGAGCAAGTAAGCTAGACCTACCTGTTTGGCGACCAGCTGCCCATTCTTGTACTGCACGGTGCCATTCTCCGCAAAGACGTAATCAAACTTGTCGATGACTGTGGGGAATGGGTGTGTGGGGCAGGGGACAGCAGGGTGGGGGGGAAGGGAGATGAAGGCGAGAGAAAAAACATTAGCACAACCTCGTCCGTCACTCGGTGACGGAGCAGTGCGGAGTGATGGACGTTGGCTGGATTCAGAGCTCTTTGAGCCTTTACTCCATGGCCGTAGGCTGAGCAAACAGACCTTGAGCCTCACAACTCCCTGGATGTTATGCCCATTTTACACATGGGGAACAAAGGCACAGACAGCGGAAGCGACCTGCTCAAGGCCCTGCAGGGAGTCAGTGGTAGAGTTGAGATTAGAGCTCAGGAATGCCAGACTCCCAGCCATGTGCTCATTCTCCTAGAGCATCCTGCCTCCACCCTTTCCCCTCCCTACCCGCACCCTCCCCTCAGCAATGCACTAGGTGGTTATCTAACCCTAGCTTCTCCTCCAGCAATAAACAGATTGTTGCTGACTCTGCAATTAACTTCATGCTCCCTTGAGCCATGAGTTGTCACCAGGCAGCCTCTCTTTGCTAAGGAGCTAGGAAGAGGATTTCAGAACTCCGCTGTAGATTTTATGCTGATATTAGAAAAGGGGAAAAAGGAAAGTGAGAGGAGAGGACAGCTGTCACTTCCCCAGTCGCTCCTTCTCATCCAAGCACCCTGCCCAATCTCCCACTGCTGTTCAGGACCTTCAGACCTCCAAAACAGAGCATGTCCAAGCATGGGAGAGAGTTTGTACACATTCCCTTTCCATTTACTCGGACTGTCAATGGGCTATGGAACTAATGGAGATTACAGCTGATCAGACCTGGAGATGGTAGGACTATATTGCTCCTGGAGGTAGGGAAGAGAAGGTAAACTCTAAATGGGCCTCTTTCTATTCTCCCATGCTCTTTGCAGGCCCATGACAGCTAAAAGCACATGCTGCAACTGCTGGAGCTGAAGACTACTCATGGGCTGGCCCAGGAGAGAGACACAAACACGGTGGGTTACATGTGCACCTCTGCTCCGTTACAGAGGTCAGCTCTGCTGATGTGGATAGTCACAGTTCTGGTTGTCGGCTGAGCTGCTCCTGCTCTCAATGGCAAAATTGCTGTTGGTTCCAGTGACTTCAATGGGAGCGGGAGCAGGAGCAGGCCCTTAGGTACAAGCGCTACGCTTCTAGCAAGAGTGGCTGCCTGGGGGCGACTCTCTGAGCTCAGCAGCACAAGTGGCAACGGTAGCAGTGCAAGCGCTCTCTGTGGGTACGATTTTATCCTCTCTGTGGGTGGAATCAAACTCAGTGTTCAGGTGTCTACAGCTGCACGTAATTACCAACAGCAGACAAGCCACACTACCTCCCTCCCTGCAAAGGAGAGTAGCCTCTCTCTCTCTCCACCCTCTGTTTCCCCCACCCCTTCCCACACTCTCCTGATCTGGGGTAGGGGGAGCGTCTCACCTTCATCCCCTTTCCCCAGCTGCTCAGCTATCTTGGAGTAGTCAGAGCCTCCCACCACGCCGATCTGGACTCTCTCACGCAGCTCCTGAAGGAACTTGTCCACTTCGGGATCAATTTTCTAGAGGGGCAGGAGCGAGAGGGCAGGTCAGAATACAGCCAGAGTATCGGACAAGCTCTGGCCCCACTTACAGCAGGGCCTCCAACGAAGGCCGTTCCCAGCCAGTAGTGACTAGTCTTTAACAGTGTTTCCCTGCCTGGTGAGCACCACTTTAGTCCAGGGAGGCAGGTGCATTGGAACAGCTGCATGACCCCAGATCTGGCCATCATCCCCTCCCCCTGCAGATGGGCTTCCATGGCTCTGAACAAAGCGGCAAGGGGTTCTTTGAAAGCCACCTGCCTTCTCTCTGCTCTCACAGCAGCTTCTGTGAGTGGGCTGTGGGAGCTGCTCACACATGGAGCTGCAGGCAGCATCCCATGAACCCACACTTCTCTTCTCTGCTTCTGCGGCATTCAGCTCAGCTTTGGCAGCATGTGAGGCCTAGTCCCACGGCGATACGAATGGGCGCTGTCATCTTCCCAAGCCCAGCAGCACACAGTCATCTGGGGGGGGGAATGGGAACAGGAAGGGGGTACTACCAGGGCATGGAGGAAAAAATACACTGGGAGGGGTGGAAAAATGATATGGAGGAAAGAAACAGCAAAGGACTGGTGGAGGGGGAAGAGACAAACAAGGAAAGGAGTGCGTGTATGTATCCCCCCCCCATTTGTGAGGAATTATTAGTAAATTGGCACCCCATTCCCGCATGTCCTGTTGCTCCATGTCTTTCCCCTCGCCCTGACACACAAAGTGGTAATATATGCCCTTTTCTGTATTTAACTAAGGGGGTGGGAGGTGCCTATACATCAATAATCCCTCACAAGTGAGAGAGATCCTACCCAGAACATTTGGGAACCAGGCAGAGAAGTGTCCCAAGGGCTGGCTCCGCACAGGGACAAACCAAACTGCATCACAGAATTCACTGTAACAGAGCTGGAGATGAAGCAGTGACAGCAGGGGCCATAACGAAGGCAGCACTCAGGGGCCTGCTCTTGCTCCCTTCCCCTCCCACTGAAGGGCTGCCCCATTACTGCCTAATCCCATTAACAGAATGCCAGCTGAAGCAGCACAGGTCCCACCAAGCCTTTAACTTCCCCCTGCTCCCTGCAGGTCTGGCCAGAATAGTCTCAAGCCATGCTGAGGCAGGAGAGAAGAGGCATCCCACTGTCACAGGGTTGGGCAACATGTGTCTGCCAGGAGCAGACTCTGCCACCACCCTGCTTTTTATCTTCTCTAGATAAAGGTAGCTTGCTAAGGCTTGAGGGCTGACTGCACCCAGCAACAGCGCCTCCCCTCCTCCCCCTTCCTTTGGCCTGGGGACTTGTGTTCTCCTGTATCACCCCCTACAGAATAACTAGCTTTAAAGGTCGGTGTAGTTAATCACATGGATACTTTGCCCTCCCATACAGCACCTTCACGTGAGGATCCCAGAGAGCCTGACAAACATGATTCTAGCCTCACAATCCATCTGCAAGGTAGGGAAGTGTTACTGGTTTGTACCTATAGGTCACAAAAAGAAAAGGAGTACTTGTGGCACCTTAGAGACTAACCAATTTATTTGAGCATAAGCTTTCATGAGCTACAGCTCACGAAAGCTTATGCTCAAATAAATTGGTTAGTCTCTAAGGTGCCACAAGTACTCCTTTTCTTTTTGCGAATACAGACTAACACGGCTGTTACTCTGATACCTATAGGTCATGTCTCCACTAGAGAACTGAGCTGGTGGGATGATGCTGGTCTAGACACAAACATTTCAATATGTCCATTTGGCATTGCATCTACACTGGTGCTGTTCTAAGCTACTTTCCCTGCAGTGACTTCTGCGTACCTACCCCACAGTTCCTAGCTCAGCTACCAGCAGCAGTGGATTCTGGGAGATCTCAAAAGGTCACCAGTGGACTGTGGGCCAGTAGGAAGAGGACTGTGTGGTCTGTTCTGGTGCTGTCCAATGCAGGCTGAAATGATTCAGGGTAAATCCAATATTGTGCCCCATTTAAAGCAAGTCATTTCTATTGGGTAAACAGTTAGAGGCTCTCATCACAGGCCCCATTATGCTGGGCTAGCGCACCATGTGCTTGTAATCACTAGTCTAATCCAAATGCATTTGGCTCACAGGTAAGCCTTTGAGAGCACTTACGTGTTGTGGGCCGAACAGGTTTTACAAGCATGCAAGGGGGCCACACAGACCTTGGCCTGGTAAGTCCCTTTAGTGTAGACAAGGCCATAACATACAGATGGGTAAACTTAGTCCCACAGTGGACAAGGTCACAGTAAAAGAAGAGGCATGCGGGGTTAGTCTGTGTGTGGGCAAGAGGCCTTCACTACAGTGGGGCTCAGAACAGTTTATACATAGATGCGGGGCCAGGGGCAGAACTTCATCCTGGAGTGGCTAAGAACAAAGGAATGTGGAGTACAGGTGGGATTACGCTGGAAGAGCCAGATGCTTCTAGGCTTCGCCAGCTAGGCCCACCAGACCTGCTCTCATTCCTTGCAAGGCTCCAGCATCTTTTGCAGGCTGTGAGGAGAAAGCAGGCCTCTCCCCTTTCCCTGCTTCTAATACCAAGCAGATGCTGTAAACTGGTTATTGCATCACAAACATATGGCAGGCAGCAATTTAAAGGAACTTTGACATATTAATCAGAGATTTTTTTCTATTTCCCCAAAAGCCAAAATAACTAGGATGCAAGGAGGAGATTTCACCCCAAAATATATGTCTATGCTGCAAACTGTAGCTGGCCGGTGCAAACTGACTTGGACTCAAGGGGTTTGGGCAAGGGGTCTGTTTAATTGCAGCGTAGATGTTTGTGCTAGAGAAAGTGGTAGGGTCCCAGAGCTCGGGCAGTCTGAATGTCTACACAGCAACGTAAACAGCCCCTTAGCTGGAGCCCTGTGAGTCTGAGGCAGTTGGCATGAACCAGCCCAAGAAGTTTAACTGCAGTGTAGACATACCAGGTCCCTAAGAGGCTGTTAGACCCTGTCATCTAGCCCGTTCTTGTCTCTAGGTGATGTAAAGATTTGTCCCAGATAAAACCAAAAAGGTGCCCCTACATGGGCTGTGGGAGGGGCAAGTGTGCAGGTCACTAGAAAGGTGGCCAGATCTCCTTCATCAAATATAACCTATGGTCTGTGCGTCCAGCCAGCTGGGCTGACACCTTGGGGTGGTTGCCTATGAAAGGAGCTTTTTGGTTTAAAGGTAAGGCTGAGACACATCAGTTTGCAGCACAATATAAGCATACTGAATTGGCACCTTTGAAAAACCTCTGCTTGGGGGAGGCCTGGGATGGGAATACCAGGGACTGCGGCATGTTCGGATCATGGTGCATTGGAAGAACAGCGTGGGAGGATGCAGGGATAGCAAAGGTTGTAGCAGGGCAGGAGTGAGAGCACGGGCAGAGCTATGCATGTCAGTCTAGGATAGGAACAGCAGCGGGAGGGCATTAGCAGAGCTATGGGATCAGGAGTGAAATAGTAGGGGCTGCTGCAGATCAGAGCAGTGCATTCGTAGAGCTGCATGAGAGGAAGCTTGCTCAGCTCTTGCCCATAGGGGGTCAGCCCCTTCCCAGGACCATCTGCCCCTCACTTTTAGAAGCAATAAATGTTCTCCATGTTAAATCACTCTACAACACAGAAAAGCTACAGTTAAATCCAAAGAGCCAAGGCAAAGAGAATCCCTGGTGCTCAATGGTTACGTGGCCTTGCACAGTCTCCTTCTTCCACCCACAGGATATTTCATAGAAAGGCAGCACAGGGCTCCAGACCTGCTAGAACAAGGCCCCCAGCTTGCACGCCTGGGTTCCAACACAGGGCAGCAGACGTGCTGGGGGCAGCACTGGCTGGGGAGGTCTGACTCCATCTCGCCCCCCACTGCCAGGCGGGGCTTAGGGGACCTGTCGCCCAGGAGGGAGAAACAGCCCCGGAAGAGACGCCGCAGGAGGCAGCTTCCTCAGTGGAGGGCCGCAGGGGCTGGGAGTCCGGGCTCCCCACTGCGCTAGACCCGACAGGCTCCCAGCTGGGCCATATGGCGCCTCTGCGCGGGGCACCGGGCAGGCACTCCGCTCCCGAGCCCGCTGCGCGCTCCACACCCACAGGGGGCAAGGGGAGGGGGCGGACACCTCCCCGGCCGGCTCCTCTCGTTGCCCTGCCCGCGATGCTCAAGGACGGGCAAGGGGCGCGGGAGGGAGGGAGGAAAGGAAGGAGGGGCCCACGGGCGGGTACCTGGCGAGCCGGCGTGAGCGTCCCATCCACATCGAAGAGGCAGAGGACGCGCTCCCGGCTCGGCGGCTCAGCGCCAGCCATCGCTGCGGCGCCGGCCGAGCCCCACGCTGCAGACGGCGCGCAGGGAGAGCGGGCGGGCGGGAGGTGTCGCCCCGTCCGGGCCAATCGCGGCGCATGGGCGGGATCCGAGCGGCGGGTGGGAGCACAAGGCGGGCCACACGTACACCGCGACCTGCCGCCTCCGGGAGCACCCGGCCTGGCCAGCTCCCTGCAGCCCCTCGGCGGAGCCCGCTGCGGCAGCCCAAGGAAGGGAGCAACCCCCCTGCCCGTGCAGGACGGCCACCAGGGGCGCGGGACGAGTTGACCACGCCCGGCCCGGCGAGGGAGCCCCTGGGGAGGAGGGACGATAAGGCTGCCAGTGGCGGGCGCCTCCCGAGCCGAAAGCTCCCCCAGCATTTCGGAGACCGTGGGACGTGTTTTAAGCCTCGATCGCGACGCAGCCGACCGCCCCGCTTGGGTGGGATGGCGGGAGAAAATAAGGGCAGAATTTGGCTCGCCCGCCACTAAAGTGCAGCCGTGTCTGGGGTGGAGTGCAGTGGTTGTTGAACAGCCCACAGCAACACTGCACAAGCTTTCGGGCAGTGGATGAAAACGAAGGTTCCCGATTTTCTTTCCCCCGCCCCCACGGTTATTCAAAGTCTTTTTCAGCAATTGATTTCACAGAGCAGCAGATTTTACAACCTGTTTTTACCCTGAGAGGAACTGTTAGACTAGACATCAGTGTCATTTTTGACTCTTTCTGCAAAGTACCCCAGGGGATAGTAGCAGAGACTGGACAAGATGTAGTTATGTTTCAGGTCACCCCTAGCCAGTGGCTACAGTTGTCACATATCCTTGTGTCAGGGTTCCTTCCCCACTCTAGGGTACAGATTGGGGGACCCACATGAAAGACCCCCTAAGCCTATTCTTACCAGCTTAGGATAAAAACTTCCCCATGGTACAAACTTTGCCTTGTCCTTGAACAGTATGCTGCCACCACCAAGCCTTTTAAACAAAGAACAAGGAAAGAGACCACTTGGAGACCCCCAAAATATCTCCCCAAGCCCTACACACCCCCAGTCCTGGGAGGCTTGAGGATAATATCCTAACCAATTTGTTACAAAATCATCAAAGACCCAAACTCCTGGATCTTGGAACAATGGAAAAAAATCAGTCAGGTTCTTAAAAGAAGGATTTTATTTATTTATTTTATTTATTTATTTTTTAAAAAAGGTCAAAATCATCTCTGTAAAATCAGGATGAAAAATACTTTACAGGGTATTCAGATTCAAAACACAGAGAATCCCGCTCTGGGCAAAACCTTAAAGTTACAGAAAACAGCAATAAACCTCCCTCTTAACACAGGGCAAAAATACACAAACAAAAGATAAACTAATCTGCCTTGCCTGGTTTACCTACTGGTTGCAATATTGGAGACTTGGATTAGGATGGGTTGGAGAAGATGGATTTCTGACTGGCCTCTCCCAGTCCCAAGAGAGAACAAACAAAAGCCTTCCCCCTCCCCCAAAAGATTTGAAAGTATCTTGTTCCCTTATTGGTCCTTTAGGTCAGGTGCCAGCCAGGTTAGCTGAGCTTCTTAACCCTGTACAGGTAACAAGATGTTGCGTCTGGCCAGGAGGGATTTTATAGTACTGTATACAGAAAAGTGGTTACCCTTCCCTTTCTATTTACGACACCTTGGGACTGGGGAGTTGTTGGAAAGAGGAATCTAATCTCGTGATGATCATGGAGGCTGGAAAATAATGAGGTAGGGATGACCAATCCCTTATTCCAATTACAGTTAAATTAACTGCATTTGTAAGATGCACAAGACAGCAGCTGCTGTGGATGCTGTGATGAGCCTGAGGTAATCAGCCTTGGGCTTTACAGCCAAACAGCTCCATCAGTGAGGAAAGTAAATCAAGGTTCAGTCTTAAAAAGCTAGCCAATCTCACTACTTCTGGGGTTTGATGTAACACCTATCATGGTATCTTTGTGCCACACCAAAACCCTGAACAAAAGGTGTTTTGTCTCTCCCAATTCCTCTGGAACAGAGGAGCATGACTGTGTGTTTGATTGGATAGTATCATTTCTGAGGAAGGCTTTATGGAAAAGGCATGGTTTGATCAGCACAACACCTGGTTTGGCTTCAGTCTGGTCTCTGACAGAGATCTGCAGCTGGGGCTCTGCCACTAACAATGCTCTGTTCCCAGTGTCTGGGTTATCCATCTATACAGGTACTTACATAGGGCTGTATAGTATAATTAATGAGCGTTCCTCAGAACACCCCTGTGAGGTAGGGGAGCACTATCCCCATTGAACAGTTGGGAAACTGAGGCATAGGTGGATTAAGTGACTTGCCTAAGATCACACAGGAAATCTGTGCCAAATCTGGGAATTGAACCTTGAGCTCCTGAGTGTTTATGTAGTGCCTAAACCACAAGGTCATCTTTTCTCATCAATAATAGCCATGTGGAATGTAGCTGATTTGAGGGATTGCGCAGGATAAGGCATTCTCTGCACTAACTATATCCAAGTATGCTCAGTGCCTTGTAGATTAGGATCAGGACTTTGCACTATGCTCTGAAACAAATAGGGAGCCAGTGGTGTTCACAAAGCATGGTTGTTGTGTGTCTGTGTTGGCCTTTGCTGCTAATGAGGTGCAACAGCATGTGGACTGGCATTGCCAAGGGAACTGCAGGTGGTGTGTCTGCTCATCGTTACTGGACTGGGTCTTTCTTCTACCTCAACCACTGTAACAGAAGCAGTGGATGCCCAAGAAGACTGCTCTGCCCCACTCTTGAGTGCTGGCTCAAGCCATGCCTAGACTCGTCAAATTAGCTAACATGTTAACAAATGCTTTCACTTGGGAAACACAGGTTTCAGTGTCAACTCTTCTTTGCAAAGTCAAGTCTATTTCTTCCAGTTATATTGCTTTGACCTGGTTATCAGTTATACCACAAATAATTTGGTCCATCTGGAGTTCATGTGATTTAACATTATTATGCAGGCCTGTACATAATGGTCAATAGTCTCACCTCACCCCCAGCTTCTTGTAAAGAATATATCTTTCCCAAATTGCATTGTTACATGGATCGCAGTGTTCTGACATTTCGGAATATTTGCTCTCCTGCTCTCATTGGAATGTGCTGTTGGGCTTCAACATCTCTGGACCCACCACATTTCACCTGTCTGGTTTCTCTTCAATATTTCTTGCTTTCAGTAAAATCCGCAACCATTTCTTCCAGTTCTGTGCCAGATTGAGGGATTCAGGTGACATCACTTGCTCCATTTTTGTCAAAGATTTTGTTTTCTTCTGATACTGTGTGTTAACGCTGTGACCCACAGAAGTGCTGGTAAAAGACTTGTCTCTATTTCCTGGGTTATCACCAGGCCTGGTCATACAAAAGATATAACCTTGTCACAGAGCAGGCGGCCGTATCCCTAATGTTACCAAGGTGACTATTACTAGGGTGCAGTGGTCCACTTCAGTGGAGATTTGCTCCATGAGTTTCTACCACTCCTCCCCACCGGCTAGAGATCATTCATAAGCTGTTGTGCCAATTCCCATAGCATCTCCTATGAAGCATCTCTGGTGCAGAGGATTCTGGAGCACCTTTTTGAAGAGGCAGTTATTGCAAGTGGCTAAATGTGGGAGGGTCTGGAAATCTCTTTTGTGGGCGGGCCCATCTTTTTTTTCTGTGTCTGTTCAGCACCTAGCACAGGGGGGTCATGCTTCAGGACTGTGAGTCCTAGGTGCTATCACAATACAAATAAGTGGTATGAACATACATGGAAGTTTCTGTTGAGGTTCTTATACTGTGCTCGTATCTGAGTGCCTGCCAGTGGTGCGTTAAGAAATGTGACTACACATCTGTCGTGTTGTTTGTTCTCTTATCCTCTTCCCAGCAGGAGAAGCGTGTATAGTGGAGTGTCTTGTTTTTGGTAGGTTTTGTTTTGATCTCTATATACCTGCTGCTATGTGTTTATGTTAGAGAAGGCAGGTCAAAGAAACAGACTGGTCACTTGGAGCAGAAGATACAGAGGCTTGTGATGGTCCTTAGTTCCTGAGGGAGTTTATTCCACAGTCTCGGACCAGCCCAGGAGAAAGGGCTGGTTCCCGGACAAACAAGCTTTACTCTTAGTGGGAGAATCCCAATAACACTGAAAGTCTGACCTTGCCCCTTTACTAAAGAAGACAGAACCTTGGTAATTAGCAACCAGGAGACAATGAATCTCAGGTGCTTTCGAATGCACTTTGTTAACCATCTTGTACAACTGACTAATGAGGGACTCAGGGTCCCTGGGCTGCTCTATATCCAAGGAAACAGAGCAAGGGAAACAGAGACACACCCACCGTCTTCATACAGAAGGCCTTGGCTCGTGCAAGATGTGTATGCATGGGCTTTGTTCTCCCTCAGTTTACCCTGGGCCACAGCTACTGTTCTCTCCTGAGGAGCAGGAGATGAGGAGGTCAGATTCTGAAAGGTGAGCTTGGTCTGCGCTATTTGCTTATCACTTTGGTGATACTGGAATAATCCAGGTGGGACCAGAATGAGCTGGGAGGGTATATGGTTAGGACAGCCTCCAGGCTTCAGTATAGAATGTCAGGTTTCAGAGTAGCAGCCATGTTAGTCTGTATTCGCAAAAAGAAAAGGAGTACTTGTGGCACCTTAGAGACTAACATTTATTAGAGAATAAGCTTTCGTGAGCTACATGATAAAGTGAGCTGTAGCTCACGAAAGCTTATGCTCTAATAAATTTGTTAATCTCTAAGGTGACACAAGTACTCCTTTTCTTTTTAGTATAGAATGTGACACTCTTCATCTGATTTCCACTCCCCTTTGCATTTCCAAGAGCCCCTCCCTATATCATCCCCATTAATATCTTTGTGTGCTTTAATCTCTGATTTTTTTTAATCCCTCCCTTCGAGGAGTCTATTCTACTCTGCTGTCCATTTGCTCTGACTGGTAAAGCTGAACTGCATACTAGGTAACAGATGTGAGCAGGACTCCTCTGTTCCAAACACTGGGGAGTGGAGTTGCAGGGGATTGGGTCATCTACTGTATTTCCCCAGACTTTGGTGCTCTCACAGTTAATTTATGTCTGATCTACAGGGTTCTCTCCGTTCTACTTGTGCCATAGTCTGCTTATGACCATCGTGTTCTACCAGGCTGGAAATATGGGTTTAGCTATAGGATGTGATCCCCAGGTACACTAGAAAGCTGTGTTTAGTGTGGCTGGCATGCAGTTAGGTGGCTGAATGTTTATGTAGGTCAAAGAACATGCCCTAACTATGGGCTTGTTTACACATGGAGTTATTACTGATTAACTTTCTGTGTAAACACTGTTATTCCAGAAAAAGAATGCCTTGTTCCTGCTTAGCTTCACCCAGTGGGTTAGATAACTAATGCACATGAGCTATCTTACTGTAAAATCCTAGTGGAGACAAGGCTCTGTAGTTCTCCCTGCAGTGTAGCTAGGCAAGCTCAAGGTGGGTGGAGGGGTATAGTGTTGACCTTCCCTAGTTACATCGTGGTGAAAACTGCCTGCCCCTTGTCTCCACTGGGATTTTACAGCAAGATAACAACTGAGTTATCTTATTATATTAAAAAACCCCAAATGGTGGGTGTGTTCTGGTAGTGAAGATGAGTGCATGTCTGGCAAGTTCTAGAAAAAACTAGCTTTGCACTGATGTGGCCTTCTCCTAACAGCCATGGAGGAATTTAGATGGAAGCACTCATATTTAGAATCCTGAAACCAGGTTATTTGCCAGCTTTACCTGTTGGGATTTAAGGTTTGTCTCTCTGTAATTAAAGGTCATCTGCAAAGAGGAAAACAATAATTAGAGTTCTGCTTCTTCCCTGGGCCCCCTTTTTTATGTTCCATAATGCAGGCCTGCTTATGCTTTATCATAGACATTCCGGGCATATCTAGGCTGGAAGAGAGTATGTCAACTCTGCAATGGGAGGTGTGATTGCTGCACTTGTAGGCATACCCAAGCTAGCTTGGATCTAGCCAGGGTGAGTCCCAGCAGCAGTGACAGCACCATGGGCTTCAATGCAGGCTGTACAAACCCATCCAGGATTCTGGCTAATTACTCTGGTGGCTAGCCCATGCTGCTGTGACATCACTGCTATTGGTACTCACGCTAGTTAGATTAAAGCTACCTCAGGTTTGGCTGCATCATGAGGCAGTCACACCGTGTGATTGCAATGGGCACCTATCCTGAGGTGACTGGAGAGCTAGGAAAATGACATCCCAAGCGAGTGACAGTTGAGCAACTGAGAAACAAAGGGATTTGTCAGACTGTTGACGTCTCTTTGGCTGAGACTCTCAAAGCTGTACAGAGCATTTAGTTTCAACGGAAGAGGCTGTCCCCTGGGTATAGCCACCAGTGGCCAGCTGCCAGTGTAACTGCATCAGAGCAAACCCCTCGTGTAGCCAGGCAAAGCCATGATTTGACAGATATTGTTTTATTTCAACATAGCCACAGAATACCTCAGTTGTCCCCTCTCATCATAGTCCAAGCAGTCTCCACCTTCTTTCACTAACTCTAGTGTTGTCTGATTAGTTATCAGACTTTCTTGGTTTTAAAAGACGCAGTTCCTGATGGCCAGCCCTGTCATCTCAACCTGCCCATCCGAAAGCCAAGTCGGACTCTCTCTTCCCTGTGCTTTGGCATCACTGCTACAGATTCTGCAAGTTGTGCTCTGCTCCACAGTTCCATTTAGCCTTCAGATCTTTACCCTTTTGGTCCCAACACTCTTAAACATCAGAAAATATTTTGAGTTCTGCTCAGACTGAGTTGGCTTTCATTTATTTTTGATTGGTCTCCTCACAACTAGAAACCTACAGAGAAGCTGAACGCGATGGCAGAGCCATGGACAGGGGAGGGAAGGGAAACAATTGTAGATGAAAGAACAAAGGTTCCTCACACTCTGTGTGAAACCACAGCCTTCTCGGTGGTTTAGAGTAGCTGGCGATATGTGCTCTCCAAGTCTTTGCAGTTGTCATTTCAGTTCTCCTTGTGCTCGTTGCTTTCAGGAAGAAGTGCTCAGCTACTGTTGTTCTCCAGAGCCTTCCAGTCTGGGTTCTTGCAGATGCTTTGGATCAGCTTCCAGGCCAGCAGGTGCATGGCTGAACATTCTAGACTTGTGAGGCTTGCCCGTAATCCAGGAAGCTGTGCTTTCTCTTTGTAGCATGTTACAAGCATGAGAAACTGGTCCCCAATAAAGATCACTCTTACAAAGTGAATCTCGCATAGATGAAAGGGATGTGGCTTGGGAGACTAGAGACCTCGCTTTACTCACAAGCTAGTACAGCAGCAGCAGTGCAGGGCCACAAATGCGTCTTGACCCTGGGCTTAATACGAAGAGGGTGCCTCAGGGTGAACTCAGGCTCTACGTGCAGGCTTCATTCCTTGGCATCTCTGGGACCAAGAAGACGGCTTGCGGTGATAGTAGTTTGTGTGGAGACCTGTCCCTCTAGGAAGTGGACTGGAAATGAACTACCTTCAATCACACAGGCCACCAGACAGCCATTGGATGGTCACGACCTTCAGACACTCCTTCCTACTTGGCATTTCCCAGTCTGGCTTTGCAACAGCAGCAGCATGAGACCCAAAGTGTTTGTAGGGAATGCGAGTTACATAACCATGAGACAAAATAGCAGTGCCATCTAGAGGTAGCTTGTTGTAGCAACTGCAAGTGAGTTGGCATTTTGCATCTTTCACTCCTATATACAGATGTCAGACCAACTTCATGCCTCAAAATTGATGGGAGTCACACCTGGGATGAATTTGGCCTATGTTCTCCAAATCTGTCTCCCTCATACTATTTTGGACACCTCTTTGCAAGAAGAAAAGGAGTACTTGTGGCACCTTAGAGACTAACCAATTTATTTGAGCATAAGCTTTTGTGAGGAAAGGGGGAGAAAACCTTTTGAAGTGATAAACACCCATTTTTTCATGGTCTGTGTGTATAAAAACAGCCTCACTGCATTTTCCACTTTTATGCAGCCGAAGAAGTGAGCTGTAGCTCACGAAAGCTTATGCTCAAATAAATTGGTTAGTCTCTAAGGTGCCACAAGTACTCCTTTTCTTTTTGCGAATACAGACTAACACGGCTGCTACTCTGAAACCTGTCTCTTTGCAAGAGTGTATGGAGAGTCCAAACCACTCTCTGACCACCCTGTGTACTGTTTAGTACCAGCTGGCTAGGACGAATGCTCACATCCTCTTCCCTCAGACAACAGGAATTTGCCCTTTGGGCAGCAGCAATATGTTTAATCATTCATCTGGGCTTGCTGTAAGACTGCACTTGCCCTGGGCAAACTGTCTGTCATTCCATAGTTACTGAACACTTTGAAGCCCTAACCAAACCACCTGTTCTGACTAAATGCTAAAGATCCCTTGATACATTCCCTCTACAGCAGCTGCTGCTGGCATAGAAATCAGTGCACTGTAATAATCAGCCGGGACTATCTGCTGGAATTCCCCCTTTGGAATAGGTGTCCGCTCTGCCTGAGGCCACTGCTGATAGCTAATGTCTAAGACCAGCTTTCCCATGCATGAATCTACGTTTGGTAACTACATAGCCACCGATGCAACTGCAATCCTGACTCTGACCACTGTTTGAAATTCTTTGCCCTTTAAAATATCAGTAGAACCCAGCTTCTTAGCATTAAGGGGGAGAGGCGGACATAATTACTCTGTCATTAATGTGCTCTGAATTTATGTGGAGAGAAGCTGAAGCACGATAACTTGCCTGCATTCGGAGGGCTGAACTGATCACTAACTAAAATTGAGAAGGAATTTTTCCTTTTTCCCCAGAGCCGTATTGATGGGAGCACAGGGATTCCTATAAAGCAATGAATGTGTTAGGATGAGGTGGGTATTCTATGCAATCTCTCCCCTGCTTCTGCAAGGAAAGCCAGGCATGGGGCCTCCCTGTTATTTAAAAAAAACAAAATACTTGGCTGATATCTCAACATTTTGAATGGAAGATAACTAGAGTGGGTTCAGGGAGGTTCCAGCCTAGGCTCCCTCACTGCCCAGCCCCTCTTCCTCTGTCTTTTAACTCAGTTTACCTCCTCTAGCAGCAAAGATTAGGAGATTTTATTCTTCCCCATCCATTCAATGTTATGAAGGCATCTTACTCAAGTGAGGGCCGAAGAGCACCCCCCCTCCATCCAGCCATTGTTCCGCAGCACTGACAGGCTCTTCAGAGCTCTGTCAAGCATCAAGGAAAGTAGACCTGATGCAGGAGCAGGGTGTGCATGGAACCACTGTCCCCAGACTTGATGCTGCTTGTGACCAGCTCTACCAGAGTGAGGCAGCTAGTACTCCCTTCAGTATCACCAAATGGCATGAGCTGCTGGGGCAGTTTCCCAGCCCACATCTTGGTATTGACAGATAGGCCGTGATGGGGCTCTAGTCACTTGCTTGTGTTCAGGAGCTGTGTCGACACACGAAGTAACACAGAACAACATACTATAGTTCTGTTTATTGCAATAGGGAAAAAAACAGAATAAACCAAACACCACTTTCTGCCTACAGACGACATTATTTTAATGTAAAAATGCATCCCCTCTGTCCAGGCATTGTTCAGCAGCACTGAGGGGAACCCCAGAAATACAAGACAGAAAACAAGAGTTGGGGCAAAGGGGTTCTGCTCTCTTCCAAGAGAAAAGGTTCAGTTTCCCTGCCCCTTTGTTAGTCAACTCACTGGAAGTGCTTTACTTACATACATTTACATATTTATTTCTCATTCTATCTTATATACCTATAAATAAGTGTGGGTGGGTGGAATGCTGGGTATATGTATCTGCAATTTATACATAACCCGTCTGAGGGAGTGGGCTACTAATAAGCCTACAGAGCATCGGGTGGGCTCACTACACAACCATGTTAATTGGTTGGGGCAGAGGGGGCCCACTTTTATGTAATTCATTTATCAAGGATCCCAGTGTTAGTGTTGAACTCAGGCCCCTTTCTGGGTTCCCCCCTACAGTGGGACTGTGCCACAGTGACTGCTAACAGAAGCCGCTGTTCAGTAAAATTTTGTCCAGTAACTTTTTTTAAAAAGTAGCAGCACTAGATGTACTGGGATTAATGGGGTGGAGGGACGGCAAATTCCAAAATACACATATTCCCCTTCTCTCCTCCCTCCCAGAAAAGATGTAAAAGGTCCTGAAGTTTGCTGGGCAGTCAAGTAAGATCCAGGCTCAGGCCTAATTAGTGGGATACATTGCTAGCGTGTATGCTGGTCTCCATTTATACAACAGGAGATGAGGAAGGACAGGACAGGAAGACATGTAGAGGATAGGAAAGCAGAGGAATGCAAAGACCTGTTTATTGGTGCTTCTGGAGGAGCAGGGAAAGAAGGGCTCTGAAAACCACTCACTTTAGAACAGTTTCTGCAGACTATGCATTTTCTGGTTCTGGGAATGTTTATGCAAACCAGGAGCTGTTTCTAAAGGGCATCTGCTCCCACTGCTGATGTTCTACCCCACGTGGAGTCCAGATTCATCACAATGAAGGGCTGAGGAAAAGGACTGTTTTGTTACAAGGAGAAGATGACACAATGAAACACATTCTGGGTTGCATTGACCATTGCCCTGCACCTTGTGTAGTTATATACACTTTATCAGTCTGACTTGATAACACATTTTACACCCACTATGTACTTGTATCAAGGATTACATAACATGCAGGGCAACAGCAAACTAAAATCCTCCTCTTCCTCCCAAACAGTGTGCACCACTTATTGTTGTTACTGAATAAGTGCAACAGAAATTGCTCTCCAAAGGATATCCTTTTGGAACTGTTATCAAGGGTAGAAGCCTAAGAGAGCAAGGACACAACAGCTTTAGGATCCTAGGAAGTATCCTGTGCACCTGTGTGATTAGAAGTTGAGGCAGGTCTGGACTAAGCTTGGAGCAGTTCTTTGCACGAGAAGACACTGGGCAAAGGGTTCTGTACACACAAGGTGTTCCTGTTGGCAGGATCTGGGCCAAGTACTCCCCATTAGAGAGTATCAGCAACACTAGTAACCACAGGGGAAGTTTCCAATGTCCCGTGACTATCTTTCTTGCATTGTCTCTCCTAAATACAGTTGCTGGAGAATCAATGGAGGGAGGATATCTATACTTGAAGGAAAGATAGCACAAAGTACCCCTTCTTTCCTTAATCTCCTACCCACAAGAGAGTTAAATGGAGAGGACTCAGTAATCTTAAATCAGGGGAGGATGCAGTTCTGACCCAACCCTTTGCCTGTTGTTCAGCCTTACCCACTTCCAATGATAGGCACATGTATCTCTTGAAGTGTCCCTGATGCCCCATGGAAAGGTGGAGAAATTCTATTTAGAGGCTGTTCTGCTTTTCTCTTGCTCATCCCTCTTCTTCTTTAATTTGGGGAAATTTACATGGAAACCAGATAGGAGCTCCTGCAATGCTGACCCGCTGTTTTCTTCACACATTTAATCAGACTCATCTGTGACATCACACTCAACTTCCATGGAAAGGATTATGGTGTCGCAGAAGGCTGGGACCTTAGTGCTTATGTTGTGACTGCAAACAGATGCAGCAGACTGTTTGCAAACCTTAGATTAATGTGCAGCTGCCATGCTATTCTCTCCTCACTGTGCATGCAACACTGGCTCAGCAGGGCAAGAACAGGCCCCATACAAAGGGAGTCAGTTTCCAAGGGTTCTGCACAGGGGCCTATGGAGCTTGCTTGCTACAGGGAGAAGGAAAAGTTTTACTTAATTTTGCTTTTACTTGACCCTTATTTTCCCCTGACTGAAAGGGATACTGATCTTTTGGAGATGTCCTATCCTCCATCCCTTAATTCTTGGATCTAGCATTATGAGGCTGGTAGTGACACTCTGCTGCAGCCAACATCCAACTCATACCTAATGTCACTGAAGACTGTAACACTGAGAGGCTAGCAGGTTTTATTGAGCTAGGACACCTTTCCCCTGTAAGTATCCCACTGTGAATGTTCTGACTAGGTTAGGTTAACTTCTCCACTTGAGCAAACAACACAACATTAATGGAATAGTGAGAAGGTTTTAATATTGGGGGACCCACTGCAGTATTACAAAACTCACTGAATCCTTCTGTTACAGACTGCAGCAAATATCCCGTAATACGGGCAGTAAAAAAGAAAAAAGATGCAAGTCTGGTAAGGGATTGCTAGGACTCTTAACCCAGTGCCTCCCTTGGGTACCCCAAATTGAGTAATGGGCTCTCTAGTCTCCATAGAATGAATTCCACATCTCCAGCATGGGGGCTATTTAGAAAGTGTCAGTGTACACAGACAAGACAGCCTTAACAAGTTAGAATAATGCTATTGGAAATTATGGCAGTCTTTTTGGTAGCATTGTCCTACATGCAACCCAATAAGTCATCTCCCTGGGAAATCTGAAAAAACATCTTGTCATTTCCTTGAAGACAATGCTGATGTGAAATTATAAAATAGAAATCTGGTAGATTTGTGTGTTTAAAAAGGAAAAGCCTGGTGAGGCTGGGCACATCCATCCACTCGTGTTAGCTCTGTCCATTATGTCTGCGGAAGGTATTCCCACCAGGTGGCTGGATCTGGATGGAGTCCAGGAGAGGCCTCAAAGCTTGTCCAAAGGGTCTGAGGTGGCAATGAAATTAAAAAAGAAAAGAAAAAGGGATATTTATAGATCTCAAAGTGATCATGCTACATATATACAAGGATTTCTCATGCACCCTTGAAATACAGCCACCTCTGAAATAGAATGAGGTGGCCTTTATAAAGGCAACTTAGTAAAGTCCTGCTCTTCAGTGAGTTGCTTTATATGGTTTAATTTAACCAGTTAAATAAAACTTGCTACAGCAGCAACTTTAAATGTTTGTTCAAACACTAGTTTTCATGAGCCAGTTCCTTGAATCCTAACAAAGTAGTGTCAAGATAGCAGTACCCTGTCTGATACTAACTTTTAGTAATTTATCTAGTTACCTGAAGTGATCAGAATATGATTTTGCAAAGCAGTTTTCCATTAAGTGTCAAACATCATTAAATAGTGGAGTAGTAGCTATCCAACTGAAACTCCTAAGAGAAAGTTAGGGAGGCAGAATGTCAAATTTGAGCTAAATTCAAACGTGGCCAGAAACATAGTGACTATCATCAGTAACCTTGGGAAAAGGGCTATGGGATCGCTAATGGTCACAAGTGTCCAAACCTTAGTCTAATATCTCTTCTGAAAGGTGGCATCTCTGACAGCAGAACAACCTCTAGCACTTCTGTGCAACGCTGGATCAGTATTCACTGAATAATCCCTACTGAATCCTGCAGCATCTGAGTTTTCCTTGAAGGTCTCCTATTCAAGTATACACTGCATCTGACTTTGCTTAGCTTGAGCTTACAGCCTGGTATAGGAGAAACTTTTCTACCAACTGACCTTGTGTGTCATAGTCAGGTACAGTGCTGTTTGTGATAAGAGGAGAACTGGATTGTGCAGCTCTCCTTACTGACTCAACTGAAAGTGCATACCAAAGGAGGCTGAGCTAGCATCTGAGGCAGTGAGATCTACAAATCTCAGTTGTGATGAGAAGGGATGTTATAGAACTTTCACTTATTTCCTCCCTTCTGCATCCTCTCCTCCCATCCAGTCCCTGCTTTTAAGTATCTTTAAAGCTTTACCCCCATAAGGCAACATGGCAAGCCTCAACACAGTGATGGCCCTCCAGGGCAGGAAAGGTGACTCATTAGTGATGCCCACATCCTGCCCTGAGATGTAGACATTGCTTATTTTAATTTCAAAGAGGTATTAGTATCCTTAGCCACTGGCTTTTATACGGCTCTCTGACCTCTTATATACATCTTGTCACGTGATTAAAAAAAGCTATAGGGAAGCATTTAGTTTACGTTCATTGATGGTAGAAGAAAAGAATCTTTCACCCTTCCCGCATCATGACAGGGCCAGTCATGGTGTGGAGACTGTCATGGCACATAAAGGCCCAAATAAATGAAGCGGCATCCTCTCCCTGATCTCACGAGGTACAGCAGGTACCAGTCCCCACCTAGGGCTTATCAGATGTGGCAGCAAACATCCAGGCATCAGCATGAAGCAACACACTACAGATAGAAGCAGAGAAGATTGTACTCACGTGGAAAGGACTTCGGACGGAAGGTCAGTGATGTAGGAAGGTATCTTTCTTCCTGTCAGGAACTGCGCCACTTCGTTACTAAAGGTGTTGCAGTTATGTTCAAAGAGGTTATAAGACTCTCCTCTGTGCCCAGGAGAGGAGTTCAAACACAGAAGAGTGAGAGTCAGCAATAAATACCACAAGAAAAGGAACTCCAAGCAATAATCAATTACATCAGCACCCTTCATCCTAAGGGGCCCTAACACGATTTAGACACACACACAAGTCCATTCTCTCTCCAAAACTCAGCGGAGTTGGGGGTGGAACATGGCGACCATCCTGTACCACTGACACTACACAACAGCCTTTTGGAGGAGGAATGAGGACCAACTTGTTCACTTGAAATTACAGAAGAAAAAGTAGATCCAAGTAATTTCTGAGGTTGGAATTTCACAAGGACACTAAGTATTATTGTTAATTACTTTTGTAAGAAGTGCCTGGGGCTTTCTAATGAACACAGGAAGTCAGAACCTTGGTTTTACATATCATCGGAAAGCGGGCAGCTCCAGCACAGTGTTTCAGTACTGGCTCCCATGGTAAAGTGCCCCTGTTGAATGAACACCATTTCCTCCATCACTTAAGGTCTTCCATGAAGGTCTCTCATCCAATACATACCAGGCAAAACCCTGTTTGCTGTCAAATCCAGTGCTCAAGATCCAGTGTTGCAGGCATCCTGATAGAATGCTTTTCCACCCTTGATCAAGGCTTGGGTCTGCCCAAGTGTTACGTAGCTTGCGGTTGATCATGTGCCAGCTCTAGCCCCATTATTACTTATTATCTGGATAGTACTAAACAGCATACTAGGCAGATGAAACTTTGTGTTAGTGAGACAGGCCCTGGGACCCCCACCCCAATTTTCTTTTTTTGGCAAAGATGTTAAAAATCAAATAAAAGCCATAACTCACCGGAACATGGATTCTCCCAGCGAGGACAAGTATTCCAGGAAAATTTCTTCTGTAACTTCCGTGCTCCCCAGGTCTACAACTGAGTCTGGGGGCCCAAGCAATGTCCCTCCCTGTGAAATGCACAAACAAAAGACGACGCTAAATGGACAGAATGGATTCTGATGGAGCACTCCAAGGGGTGGGGATTCCTGCAGTCCAGAATGCTGCTGACATAAACAAACTAACATGGTTTGCCCAGGAGCAGGGAAAGGGGCTTACAGTATCAGATTCAGAGCAAACTATTCTGTCCCCAGCTCTCCCCAGTTAGAGAACGAGAGGTAAAAGACACTTCATGTGGCTTATTGTGCAACTTGCTGCTGTGTTCTCCATGCTGTTCCAGAACTGTGTGGCAGACCTGTGTTTTAAGGTGCTTTCAGAGGGTGAACTTTGGGCTAAGACCACCCCAAGAACTGGAGAGGATGTCAAGGTAGTCAATATGTGTGCATTTTAAATACCATGAATCACCAAGGTCTAAGTATAAAAATCCTCCATTTAGAGCAGGGGTGGGCAAACTTTTTGGCGTAAGGGCCCCATCGGGGTTCTGAAACTGTATGGAGGGCTGGGTAGGGAAGGCTGTGCCTCCCCAAACAGCCTGGCCCCTGCCCCTTCCCACCCCCCTCAGAACCACTGACCCATCCAACCCCTCCCCCCCCCGCTCCTTGTCGCCTGACTACCCACTCCTGGGAACCCCCCGCCCCTAACCGCCCCACTGTGACCCCACCCCCTATCCAGCCCCCCGTGCTCCCTGTCTGCCCTGACCCCTATCCATACCCCCGCCCCCTGACAGGCCTCCAGGACTCCCATGCCTATCCAACCGCCTCCTGCTCCCTGTCCCCTGACTGCCCCCTGGGACCTGCTGCCCCTTATCCAACCCCCTTGCTCCCTGCCCCCTTACCATGCCGCTCAGAGCACCAGGACTGGCAGCTGTGCCGCCCGGCTGGAGCCAGCCACGTCGCCGCACAGTCTAGAACACCAGAGCAGGCCGGCAGCTCTCACAGCCATGCTGCCCAGCAAGAGCTTGCAGCCCCATCGCCCAGAGCGCTGGCAGCATAGCAAGCTGAGACAGTGGGGGAGGGGCGACAGCAGGGGAGGGGCTGGGGGTGAGCCTCCCCGGCTGGGAGCTCAAGGGCCAGGCAGGACTGTCCCGTGGACTGGATGTGGCCTGTAGTTTGCCCACCTCTGATTTACAGCCAACCAAGGCAGCCAAGGGGTGGCTGAGCTGCAGGAAGCTTCTTCCTTCTCAGAATGCTGAGCACAGGAAACCCCATAGTTTGTTTTGAACTCTCGCTGATGTTCTAACTTGTGGTTGGGACCAAACCCATTGTGCAGGTTCCCTTTTCCCCAGCTGACCAGCCATCATGACCCTTAGCACCTCACCTGGCTGCATCATGCAATCTCTTAAGACTAAATACACTTGTACACTTTTCCTAAAGGGCAAACACAGGGCACTCCTGATTAGAGAAATTAATCATCATCAAGAAATCATATAGGAAGAGAAAAGAGTAGAGCTAGGAAAAAGTCCCAAGAAGACTGAACTTACAGGTGCACAGCTGGAAATCCCACCACTGCCATAGAAGAACTCATCCTTATGGACAATTATGGAGGTGTGCCTGTGGAGGGAGAGCAAGGAGACATGAAAAGGAAGCCATATGAAAGAAGAGGAGGAAATGTTTAAGACAGCTTATAAACCACTCATATGAGTGGATGAAAGGCTAGAACTGTAGTACATGTTGCCTAAGATATTACTGAGGCAAATAACTTAGTAAGAGGCAAGAAAAGATTGAGACCCTTCTATGAGTAGGAATAATGTCTGCTGGTACACTAACCAGAAGAAAAATGGTCACACTGGTTATCAAGCCTCATGCTACACTGCAGGTGGGAGCAAATGGCTCAGTCAGGACCACCATGAGTATCCAAGACACCAGAAAAGGTGGGAGAAGAACCCCCAATAGCTTCCCTTCTCCAGCCATATGTAGTGAAGGACAAAACTTCTCTCATGGGCAGTTAGAAATTTGGGAAAGTTTGGCGCATGAATTACCCAGGGTCACCATATGGACAGAGGGTGGCTGGATATGGGGACTGGAAAAGAGTGGGACAGTGAGTGGGATAGTTGGATGAGGGATGACAGGGTAGTTGACTGGTGAGGGAGGATGGAAGACATTGGTCAAGGGGCCCATAATCCTGGATGGAGACTTTGGCGAGTTGGGCATGATGGTGCTTTATCTAATGGAGAACATATTTTCTAACAAAATGTGCATATAGCTACTAAGTAACCATGTGGTGTTATTTTTGTAACCTTTGTCAGCAATCCTCCTATTTTCACCTGCTGTTGGTGCTCTCATGTTAAGTCATGTCTGCAATCAGAAGCTAAGTTGTTTTGGACACAGACAGTATCCTATGTTTGAAAAATGACTAGTACATTTAGGGTGCTACTGCAATAAAATATGTAATAATAATTATTGTTGGTATGAAGGTCCATTGACAAGAACTGAAAGGAGATTTGCACAGTGCCTAATTCAATGCGATCAATCTTTCTTCTAGTAACTCTAAGAACATTCAGAAAGTACCTCAAACTCTGTTCAATACCAATGGGTTCCTTCAGATCTCAAACATGCCATATTGGAAATGCTATCTAATGTCTAACACACATTATGCAAGTTAAATCTAGTCACTTACCAGATCCCATCCAGCTGTTTCCCTGTATGTAGAGAGAAGGAGAGAGTCATCGGCAACTTCCTTTACACAGTTCAGTCTACTTGCTGTCACTCACCTATGCATCTTCACCTATTACCACATCCTGCCTTAAACCCAAGCTGCAACCTTAATACCAAAGTTGCAACTTTCTAAAGCAGTGGTTCTCAACACGGGCTACGTGTATCCCTGGGGATACGCACAGGTCTTCCAGGGGGTACATCAACTCATCTAGATATTTGCCAAGTTTTATAACAGGCTACATAACAAGCACTAGCAAGATCAGTAAAAGTAAAATTTCAAACAGACAATGACCTGTTTATACTGCTCGATGTACTATACACAGAAATGTCAGTACAATATTTATATTCCAATTGATTTATTTTATAATTATATGGTAAAAATGGGAAAGTAAACAATTTTTCAGTAATAGGGTGCTGTGACACTTATGTCTGGTTTTGTAAACAAGTAGTTCAAGTGAGGTGAAACTTTGCAAGACAAATGAGACTCCTGAAAGGGGTACAGTAGTCTGGAGAGGTTGAGAGCCATTGTTCTAAAGGATCAGGAAAAATAGCTTTTTTTCATTTAGTAATGAACTGTAGCGCTAGTGAATGGTGCCACACTGTCTGCACTGGTGACTTAATTTCTCTGTTTACTTGCATGAGGAATTGGCAGTGCCAGACTTCTCTGCCAACATACATCCTCCTAACCCTGAATGGGCCCACTTCTAGGGAGAAGACGAGAGCACCATTTCAGTGGCTCAGTAAGTCCTTGGCCTCTAAGCTTACCAACAAAGGTGCTCAGTCAGTACCAAGTGTACTAGTTTCATACTAATTTCACATAGTCCATTATAGAGCCATCATATAATAATGAATTTCCTTTTCAGTCACTACTGATAAAGGGCTAGATTGGAACTGGTGACCTACAAGTGAAGGCTCTGTAGCTCATTCTCAGTATCTCTTCTTAAAAATAAAGTATGGGGCTGAAATTTAAATAGGTTTTAAAATTATAACCTACCAAATCTGAGTAGTTGTTTTTAAATTTACCACCTTATCCAGTTTTGTGACTTCGGCCAGCAGCAACAGTTAAAGACTTGTTGCGAAGATCACTGAATTCAGAAGATGAAACAAAAAAAGCCACTTTGGTTTCAGCTCATTTAGAAACATGGAAATCTGCCTCATGACACTAAACTAATTAGAAAGTGACTTGATCAGTGGAAGAGGAATTGGAGAATGGACAATGGAGAATTATACATACCGTGTCTATTCTTATGTATTTGTACATCACCTAACATAACTGGATCCCTATGTGCACTATTAGAATATAAATAATAATTTATTTGAAAGAGAACCCAATAGTGTCTCCCTTTCAAAGATAACCTATAGGGCATTTTAAAAACAGGATTGGGGTAGATTAAAAAGTTACAAATATTTACATCTTGAAACTAAATGTGAAAATAGCTTCCTCCTTCACTCATCATGTCAAGAACATAGTTCAGAACTCAGTGTTTTCTCTGGCAACAGGTGATGACTCTGTCTAAGCAGGACAGATAAAATAAACTTCAGCGGCTAGTTTATAGAGACAGAATTCTGGCAGCAGGTTGGAAAGAGGAAGGAACTAGTTTTCTAAAATGTGATTTTCTATGGTAATTCTCTCTAAAAACGTATTCTATTAAACAGAGAGGATGTCAAGATAAACTGTGTTTTAAAGCATTCCTTTACTTGTGCCAATGCCTAAGATTCCTAAATTGGAAATGTTTTTAAAATCAAGGTCTCTTCACTATTTCTGCTGTTAGTTTTTGTACTTCATTCGTCATAGACAGTGAAGCTCTACTGGATAGTTCCACTTACTGATTATAATTTATTAGTAAAGAGAAGTTGTGTTTGGATTCCCAATGCTGCAGGGGAATATCAAAATTAAGATCAAGACATTTTAAGTTGCTTTTTACAAAATTTACTAAAATTTAGGACTAAGCTATTTGATAGCCTTTAAGCCTTGATTCATCAAGATAGTTAAGCATATGCATATCTTTAAGCATGCAAGTAGTCCCATTAATCACATATTTATATACTTTGCTGAATCTGAGCCTAAGTGATTTGGGAGCCTACATAAGGGGGTTTTTTGGATACTTTATTTTTTAAAAAGGTTTCTGTTTCAAATAGCTATCTTGCCAACCTAAACACTATTTATGGGGGCAAGAAAATAGGTTAAAGCTCATGGGAAACAATTCCACTGCCCTCAAATTAATTGTGGGAATTTGAAGAATTACTAGACTTTATTTACTTGTTCTGTGACTAAGTTAGGACACAGGTTCATAGTTAGGATACAAGGTCACTTTTAGACTAGAAACTGAGCCTGTATAATTTTAGAATCCAATCAAACCAGATTACTCCCATGCCTGGGTTTATCCAGAAGGCCACGTACTGGGAAGATTAGATGGCTGTGAATCATCTATCTTGTTGGCACAGTTAATTTATTAATCTTGAGGGTTAGGGGATGGAGCGTATGCATGTGCAGGTTTTTAACCCCAAATAAGAGTGGAGTTTGTAGATGGATCTGGATTAATCAAATCCAAGAACAGTGTACTAGTGATGCACGAAAGGATTATATAAGGAGACAGCTTCTACTCAGGATACCAAATACCCTGACTGGGATGCAAAACTGGTGCCTACACTGGCACAAAAGTGAGAGCAACACCTATTCCCTCAGCTGGGTAGCAGGGAAATAAGGTGCTATCAAATTTAGCATGTTTAGTCACTTAGGATGCCTCCTCATTTCTGAAAGAATATTGCCCTACTTAGTGAAACTGCAGCACAATGCCAATGGAGGGAGTGAAGAGGAGTCTGCATCTGAGTCTCAGTCCCTCATTCCCAGAGGTGGCTTGGAGTGTGCGGAGATAGGGTGTATGGGGGAAAGCGTAGACGGTTTAATTTTCAAGCAATCCTCTTTAGCAAATGCTTTGGGACAAAGCTGATTCAGTCTTGCTCTGGAATCATCCTGTCCTCTTATTTAAATCATGAGGAGCTGGATCGCGCATAGAAGGAAAAAGGCAGGAGATAAGTAACAGTTATCCCCTGCTCTCAGAGTCTTTACGGGCTAGTGGAGTGGGAAGGATGGTAGTGCTGGCTGAATACTCCATCAAGAACTGTTCCAACTAATGTATTCTTAATTGATTGACTGATTCGCACAGTGGCAGCTTTTGCCTTATACTGCAGTCTAGGGTTCCACTCACACAGGGATCCCACGTACACACATCTGACCCCTGAGTCAGTGCCATTAGCTCAGGTACATGAGGGGAGCAAGTTAGAAAAGGCCCTGAACATTTCATTTGCATATCACCCTGAAAAACTTGTGCCAGCACTGAAGTGGCGGTACATTAATCCTCACCATGGATCTCTCTTAATATTAGGGTAGCTTGTCCACAATCAGGGTGTTAGAACAGCTCAGCTTCCAGTTCTCATTTGCCCCCACCCCCTCCTGGAAGAATAAGACCAAACATTCTAAGAATGGAACTTTCACTGCTTTCCCATTGGTGAATATTATTTTACTATTTTAAAGCCAGTTTAGTTGGACATGCTAAATTAGTCAAGCACATCCCAAAGGGTAGAGCAAGTCAGATAAATGCCATTACAGTTTTGGCTTGCACATATGACGTCACAGACAAGGAAGCTGATAGTTCCTAAATGCAGTAGAGACTACAGTGTTCAATAGTGCATACCTCAATATCAGAAAGATGTCTGGTACACTGGAAGGAAATTCAGGGAAGAGTAACACCAGAAAATGGATTAGGGGGATGGAAGGAAAACTATATGTGGCCAAAGGACATAATTAAGTCACTATAACATCTGTTTCAACAATGCTATGGAAATCTTGAATTGTCCAAGTTCAGCATTCAGCTACTGTGGTGATTATAAAGTTACCTTACAGAACTTTCTACAAGTATTTGAGGGATGAGAGGACTAATCCTTGAGCTTTGTACTGACACATATTAACACAATACCCATTACTACTTCAGGATTCCTCTAGCCTATCTGAAATTGCCAGGCAATTATGCCTTTGCTGTGGTGGGTCCTATGATGTGGAATCTGCTTCCCTTTGATACACATCTCATTCCATTCTTCCCCTCCTCTAAAACACCTTAAGAACCTTTTGGTTCTATATTTGTCACCTTCCTTTCCAATCTTTATTTTAAATGCATTTGTATTTTAAGAAGGTGGCATTATGAGGAATTATCCCACCAAAGAAAGAGTCACATTGCTTTATCCAGTTTAGCTCTAACAAAGAAGAAGATACTATTAGGAGTAATCCTGGACTGGCTAGGGATGACAAGGGTTTAGAACTAAATCATCTAATACATTATTTCCCTGTCTAATTTTTGTATTCCATGAAGCTTAAGAGTCTCACTTCTGAACTGCTCTGGGCTCCAAAGGAATAAAAGCTATTGGCTGCATGAGATCCTCATATAAAGCCCATCTATAGAGTACTGCCAAACCGCTTTTGTGGCCACTCAAAAAGGGGACTGGATGTATTTCGAGAAAGAAGGTACTTTTCCCATCTGCCTACTTTGGGGAGATCTGTGGAAAACCACTAAGGTCAGTTTTGGCAATGGGGAGCCCATACTAGAGATTTACTATCACTCAAAGAATAAAAACCAAGATCTATCTTTGGGACAATCCAATCACCAAATTCATATGATCCCAAATATTCTGAAGTTTGCCTTGTCACTGTGACTAAACAAGCTTGGGGGCATTATTCCCAGAACTCATAACAACTTGCCCAATCTCAGCTGGTTATTAACCATCACTAGCAATCAGTATTTCCCACACAACTGTGGACTCTGATCCAATTTGTAATTTTCTCTTTCTTTCTGCAGACTCCTACAAACTTAGACCTGTGTACTGTTTTTCAAACACATTATTTTGCAATTATTGGTATCATAAAAATCATAGCATACTTATTACCATTCAGAAAAAAAGTAAATAAAGAATAAGTGCTAAGTGTATCATGCAGGAACTTATAAAGCAGCAAAATACTAAGACTGGCATCTTACGTCATACCAGAGCTAGAATGCTTTGGCTTGGTCTGCATATGAATTTGCATTGTAATAACAAAAGATGTGAATAAACATCAGTTTAGTTTTCAGTACAAGCCTGTGGGTGGACACTTATTCCAGAAGAAGCATGGCTAAGGTTGATTTAGCTAAACTTTCTCACATTTAGTTAAATAATTGCAAATTTGTGTGTAAACCAGGCTTTCCCCTCCAGCCCAAGATAAAACGTAGTCACTAAAACCATTACAAGAGAAAGTTACATCCTTGCCAGTACAATGGAAAAGAGCCTGAAGGGAGAAATAAGTATCTGTAATTATTTTGAAATTATCCAGCATGGGGTGGGATAGTGAAATGCACTCCTCTCAAAGCTACTGTTTCTGTCTATCTGTCATACACAGAATCAATCACTTAGGGTCTCAACAGGAATGTTTTCTTCTCAAACTCACTGTTAGCATATATGGACCTTCATGTGGAGTATAATTCAGGCTTTCATTTTCACTTTTAAAAAGCCACCGGAAAGCACAACATCTTTCTCTCAGGACAGGCAGATGAAGTTACTGCCAGCAGTTCACACAGTCCATAGGGCCATCTATTCAGATACTGAGGTGGCTAGGAAGGCTGATATACATTGTTAGCTTGACATGGGGCAGACTCTGTAAGAGACATTTACAGGTCCTCCTCTTCCGACAAGGCCACTTCACACTTCAGAAACCATACACGAGAGAGACAATTCCTCAAAGTCATCAAACTATTGGTCAGTTGACAAAGGACAAGTTCTTGGTAAGAGAATTGATAGTGATATGCATAAACTGTGGCCTAGTCTACACCACAGACAGTCCAGGGTGTATGGCCTTATCATGAGTCAGAGTACAGCATTAACAATTAGTTAGGGCCTGCACCTCCTTTACTCATAAAGTTCACCCATTAAGATCCTGGGCAGAAAGATCATAATATCTCTTGTGAAAAATCTGTGAAGTGGTAATAAATTCATACACTTCCAGGAACTGCTCTTTAGATGCACCAGTGTCATATAGTGTAGCACTTGACACTGAAACACTGCCCATGGTAGAATTCAGTACTTCTACCACAGATATGTATAAACTGCTTGAAACAGGTATATATTCTAGCACATTTCAAAACTGGGTCAGTCCCACCCTAATGTGATTTTATCAGCAGGGTTGCACTGATCTGTGAACCCTACCCTACCGTGTCAAACGGGAAAATGTATCCTTGCTGCCGTGAAAATCTCTTTTCTTTTAGATAAAGGGCCACAGCTCCACTCCACCACGGTGCAGTTTCTGCGAGGGAGCCTTTGTCCCCTCGGGGAGCAGTGTGTGTGTGTGCTGGGGGGCTCTGCAGGTGCCAGCGCTCTGGCGGGACACACGTTACTTTGCAGCTTGGGAAGCCGTCCCAGCGTCCGACTCCCAGGAGCGACTCGCCTCCAGAGCGGCAAACCGGGGTGGGGGGGAGGGGACCAAAGGGCCACCGGGGGCAGGACCCAGGACAATCCTCCCCGCAACGGCCCGGCCCCCGCCCATCCCACGGCCTCGCAGGCCCCCCGTCCCAACCCCACCGACCCTGCCCCCGGGCCAGCCCCCTTACCCAGCATGAGGGGGCTGAGGCGCCGGGCCATGCCCTTGGACAGGTCGTAGACATAGAGCTTCACCGAGTGCAGGGTGGGCGGCAGCTCCATGGGGGACGGGGTCCGTGGGGGGGGAGAAGGGCCCTGAGAGGGACTAGGAGGCTCCTTGCCCGGGGGACGGCGGGCGGGTGCCGGCCGAGCAGAGGGAAGGGGGGGGGAGGGAGAGCCCGGGCCAGCCCCGCTACTCCTGGGTCTACAGCAGCGGTGGCGGCGGCGGTACCGGCACCAACTGTGACGTGACAGAGGGGGCGGAATGGGGAATGCTCCCTCTGCGCATGCGCCACAGCCATAGACCGGCCAGGCGGCTTGTCCCTGCGCCGCTATGGAACCTGGCGCCGCTGCTGAGGCGGGGCTAGAGGCAGGGCGGGGTGGGGCTATGCCGTTAGGCTGCGTGGCTTCTGCGGGGGGGAGGGGTTATTTCATCAGGAGGGGGTACATGAGGTAAGTGAGCGGGACTCCATCTTGTGGGCGGGGTTACGGATGGGCCCCACTTATTGGCTGGAACGCGGTGATGCCCTGTGAATTGAGCTCTTTCTGGGCGGTGAGTGGGCGGGGCTGTAACCTGGAGCTGAGGTGCCGGCTCTGGAGAGCAGGTCGAATGTAAGGGGCGTGGCCTGCTCGCCGGCAATCGCGCGGGGGCGTGGTTTCCCTCGGGCCACACCCACTTTCGCAGGATTGGGTGGGATTGTTTCCGGGGGCGGGTTTCCGGTTTCGGTGAGCTGCTACGGGCTCAGGTAATGGCGGGAGTCATTTATTCGCGCGGAGCCGAGCCGCCCTAGGGGCTGTTGGGGCCCCGCCTCCCTCTCTACCGAGCTCCCCCCTCAGGGGGGCTGCCGGTCCCCCAGTGCCCATGATTTCCCCCTTTCTCTCCCCCTCCCCCGGGTCCCGGCCTCCCATTGCCAGGGCGGCGCTGAGCTATGGCTGGCAGCGGGAGCGGATGTTCCCGTCGCCTCTCGCCCCACATCCCCGGGGCGCGTGTCCTGTCCGGGCTGCCGCTGCAGGGACAGGCCGTGCCCGGGCCCTGCAGCCCGAGATCGGAGGGCGGGTCGCGGCTGATGGGCAGCTCGCGGCTCGCTCTGCTGGGGCGCCCCCGGTGAGGGCGCGAGACGCTGGCGGCGGGCTGGAAACCAGCGGGAGGGGGCGTGTCCCGTTCGCTTCCCCTGGCACGAGGCCGGGCGGCGGCGGCGGCGGCGGCGGCGGGGGGGGGCAGCAGTTCCAGGCCGTTATCCCGCCCGCGCTACTTCGCGCGCCTTCCCCTGCTGGCGGAGGGGGCGTGGGGCTCAGCTGCCCCCCCGCGGCCCGCGATTCTCCAACCGCTCCGAGCGGCTCTGGGAGCTTCCCCCCGCCCGCCCGCCCGCCCGCCCGCAGGCCGCTCCCGGCTCAGCCCCGCCGGTGACTCCGGCCGGTCGCTGCCGTGGCAAAGTAACGCTCGGGGGGCGTCTCTGGTGGGTTGGGCGGTGGCCGCGCGGCTGTAGCGTAGGCGCTTCCCACGCGACACCGTTAAGTCGAGCGAAGTTAGGTCAAGGTAGAGCCGCTGCAGTCATGCCTGTGGGGGCTATGCCGGGCTGTGTCGGCGGTGCCCCTGTACTGACTTCACCGGGTGGGGCGTTGTGAGCCCCACGCGAGCCTGACAGGCATGTCTACAGGGACACTGCGTCACCCTAACTGTATCGACAGCGCTGTGCCTCTCACGGAGGTGGAGTTATGAGGTCGGTGACGCAGTGTAAATGGGTGACTTACATTGAGGGGAGCAACGTTGTAGTGTAGACACTTAGGCTATGGCTGCACTTACCATTTAAAGCGCCAAAAGCCCCTTCTTTGTGCTAACACTGCAGGAGCGTCTACACTCGTTAATAGAAAGAACGAGGAGTACTTGTGGCACCTTAGAGACTAACAAATTTATTTGAGCATAAACTTTCATGGGCTAAAGCCCACTTCATCGGCTGCATGTAGTGGAAAATACAGTAGGAAGATAGATACAGATAGATATACACAGAGAACATGAAAAAATGGGGGTTGCCATACGTCTCTAAGGTGCCACAAGTAGTCCTCGTTCTTTCTGCTGATACAGACTAACATGGCTACCACTCTGAAACCTACTCTTGTTAATGACTTTTTGCAGTGAGACTCAGAAGTTTCACTGCAGAAAGAAAACCACCTTCACGAGAGGTGTATAGCTCTTACCGCTGTTCTTTTTGCGCTGTTGTGAAAGTGAAGACACATTCTACCAGCATAAACACCTTTTGGCCTCCGGAGGATATCCCACAGTTCCAAAAATGAGCGCTCTGGCCAGCATCTCTGCTGCTCTGACTCCAAGTAAACAAATGTCCACCCCTCCCCCTGTAAGCCCCAGGGAGTTTGAAACTCCCTTTCCCTTTGCTTGTAGATATGGTGGGGAAAGCAGCCAGACAGCAGGGGTTTTTAAAAAAAGCCATGAAAGAAACAAGGAAGTAATGGGGCTGTTGGGACATGAAGCAGTGCAGCAGGGGGCACTGAGCAGGGACCCAGAATGCCTTCCACTCACCCCCCTCCTCCCCCTTCCCACAAGACCTGTAGAGAGAGCTGCACTGTGGGATAGCTGCTTTACAGCGCTGCTCTCATCGACAATGGAAGTGCTGGTAGTGTAAACACTCTCTGACACCTGAGGAATTGAGTGAGTAAACAAACCAGCTCTTTACTTTCACCAGTTCCCTAGCACAGGTGAAACTTAAAGCGCAAAAACTCTGTAAGTGTAGATATACCCTTAGTTAGGTTGACGTAAGCTGCCTAACTCTGTAGTGTAGATAAAGCCTTAACTGTATCTACTTCAGGGGTAATGCCCTGACTAACGTGCTTAGGGTATTACATTTTTCCCAGCAGTATAGCTAGGTCAATCTAATTTTTAAGTGTGGACCAGACCTTAGCAACTGAAAATGAGTGCCCAAACCATGTGACCAGTTATTTGGATGGCCTTCAGACTGAAGGTCAGTACAAACACCTGCCTTGTCTGCTCTTTTTAGCAAACAGTGGCAGCCATGTCAGAGTGGATGTCTTACTACAAAAAGGAGGAGGATGAGGAAGAGGAAGAATATCCTGAAGAAGCTGAAACTGGTGGTAAGAATTTGACCTTTAACCAAAAAGTGTTCTGTGAATGTGATCCTGAGTGCCTGCTTTCTTCCCCTTAGCATGGGGTCCTCTGCTCCAGACATATTTCTGAGGATCTCCATAGATTCTTTTATTTTTGCTCTTTCAAGCCCCTGTATTGTGAATAATCTTCTGTGGATGAATTTTGGCTACTCAAACCACTCTTTACATGTGCTTATGTCAAGGTTCCTTCCCTACTCTGAACTCTAGGGTAGAGAAGTGGGGACCTGCATGAAAACCTCCTAAGCTTACTTTTACCAGCTTAGGTTAAAACTTCCCCAGGGTACAAACTATTTTACCCTTGGACTTCCACTGCCACCACCAAACATTTATCTGGGTTTATTGGGAAAACGTTGTTTGGAAACGTCTTCCCCCCAAAATCCTCCCAACCCTTGCACCCCACTTTCTGGAGGATTTTTACCAAACCTTCCCACCAATTTGCATAGGTGACCACAGACCCAAACCCTTGGATCTTAGAACAATGAAAAAAAAAACATTCAGTTCTTGAAAAGAAACATTTTAATAAAAGAAACAGTAAAAAGAATCACCTCTGTAAAATCAGGATGGTAAATACCTTACAGGGTAATTAGATTCAAAACATAGAGAATCCCTCTAGGCAAAACCTTAAGTTACAAAACGACACACAGACAGGAATATTCATTCTATTCAGCACAACCCAATTTCTCAGCCATTTAAAGAAATCATAATCTAACACGTATCTAGCTAGATTACTTACTAAGTTCTAAGACTCCATTCCTGTTCTGTCCCCGGCAAAAGCATCACACAGACCCCTTGTTTTTCTCCCTCCTCCCAGCCTTTGAAAGTATCTTGTCTCCTCATTGGTCATTTTGGTCAGGTGCCAGCAAGGTTATCCTAGCTTCTTAACCCTTTACAGGTGAAAGGGTTTTTCCTCTGGCCAGGAGGGATTTTAAAGGGGTTTACCCTTCCCTTTATATTTGACAGCTTATATTACAGAGCACAAATAACATGGGTGGGTACTTTAAGGGGGAAAAAAGATACAGCCAATTATAAGACTATACTTTTTTTTTTTCTTCAGGGGAATATAAATATTCAGGTCGAGACAGCCTAATTTTTTTAGTTGATGCTTCCAAGGCCATGTTTGAATATTATGATGATGATGAGTGGACTCCTTTTGATATGACAATTCAGGTAAGATCATGTGTTAGAGATTAATAATAACCTGTCTTGTAGACTGAAAGATCTCAATGTGCTTTATGGGTTGCCTATATACAGATTTCTTATCCGCTGTAATATAGCTAATGTAGCTAGTTGACTGCCTTATCTGTTTATGTATTTCTCATCACCATGCTATCAGAGCACCATATCTCTGGTGTGAAAATCAGAAATCATTCTGCAGCAACAGCAGTGGTGGTGGGCTGGAGAGGTCTGATCTGTAGTAGGGATGTAAAATGTTAACCGGTGAGCATTAGTCTTAGCCCTGGCCGGGGCAGCCATTTAATTGGTTAATCATTTAAATGATTAAAAAATAGTTATAGTTTAAACAGTTAACTGTTTAAACTATATTTACATCCCTAATCTATAGTCAAATCCAGAAATTTTGGTGGTGATTGTGATTACAAAATGAGGAATAAATTTGTATTAGAGTAGTATCTCTAGGAAGTCTTTCTCTTGTCCTCTTCTGTAGAAAATGTGTTATAATGAAAAGTACTTAATGTTCAAATGTAATCATAAACATCTTGTACCTAACTTGTTATGAAATGTGGCTCAAAACATTGTGGTAGCCCTTGGCATTGCCATTATGAAGGGCTGATTGCCAAGGATAGAACTCTAGCACCATTTTTTTAGCTAACTTTCTCCCTCCGTTTTCCCTGATTCTGCTGTTTTCTGTTTCCAGTGCATCCGGAATGTGTACACCAGCAAGATCATTAGTAGTAACAGGGACCTCTTGAGTGTTGTGTTTTATGGCACTGAGAAACACAAGAACTCTGTGGATTTCAAACATGTGTATGTTCTTCAGGAGCTGGACAATCCAGGTAAGAGATAATAGGAATATAAGGCTTAAGAGGAAATGGGGAAGTTTGTAAAATGGTTTTTATCACCATTTGTCCCCTTTGGGGAGAGAGGCCTGTTACTGTAGCATTTTAATTTCTTTTTCTGTGCTGGGATTTTTGATAGGTGTAGCAATTTCCCTGCTTAGAGTTTCCTTATTGAATCAGATAAAGAATATAAACTATCCGTGTTTTATTTCCTTTGTGTGGGGTTCCATATTTTTCTGTACTTTAACACAAGGCCCCATTTTATGGCCACTGCCCTCTTTGATTAAAGAGGACTTCTAGAACATACATGATACATTTAGCAGTACAGCAGGTGCCTGACAGGCTTTCAAGAGAATCCCATCCCGACCCTTGAAAGCTTGTCAGGCACCTGCTGTACTGTTGAATGTACCATGTATGTGCTGCCATACCTTTTGATTGCAATAGGAGATGGGCAGGATGACCTGCTAGCGGTATTCTGTCTCAGACTTCCATAATAATGTTAGCAGCACAGTAACTCTGGTTGAGAACCAACAGCAGGAGTAAGGTTAATGTGACAAAGTGTAGGAAGCAGAGTGAGATGTGGGAGGCTCTGCAGAGAGAGAGAGATAAAATAATATTGTAATTTTCTTGTTTGAGGGAGGGGCAGGAAATAGAAGGTGAGTGCTTCCAGCCAGAGTGATTTAATGGAACTAAGCGCCCATATCTGTCATGGCAAAGCAGCATTTTATCTAAAAGCTATTGCTTTGTCTCTAGTGGGAATATTCAGTAAATAGGAGTGGGAGAACAAGCAGATGTTTCTCCAGAGGACTTGGACTGTTCTTTCTCATTGAGACGTCTTAGCCCTCATGCTGAAGTACTTTTAGGAGAGTGGGATGTTGTATGGAGAAAGAAGGGCAGCTCTGTTTTAGCTACTGTACTGGCAGGGTAGGAGTGTGAATGAAGTCTGATTCCCAAACTACTACTTTGCAGCACCTCTTATAAGCAAAGTGCATCATGGTGGAAGTTCTGCCTATCAACCTCTAATATATCACACTTCCAGAGACAGGGGGGGCTATTGTTCTCTTGGCCCAAAGGTGCAGATGAAAGGTGTGGGCCATTAATGGGGAAAAGAGTTGGGGAAAGACTCCTTCCTGCTGGAGGATGTACCCTGGAGGGGGAAGGGTTTATGTAATCTAATTCTTCTTGTATAGCATCTTCTCTCAGAACACTAATTCTAAAACTATATGCAGTTAGTTAAATAACAACAGATGGGGTAGGAAATTAAATAATGAATAGGATCCCTTTTCAGGTGAGATCTTAAGAGATGGAGAATCCAGTGAGGGAGCAAGATAGGAAAAAGCTGATCAGATAGTAGTGGTTGCAGAGTAAAAGGTTCTTCCACTATCACTTGCAAGGTTTTGAAGAGAGAGAGAGAAGCAGAAGGGGAGCCATTGGTCAACTTGAGCAAGTCAACAGTTTGAAAAAAGAGGATAGTTATCAATGGGTCCATACACCTAAGGATGTGTGTACACAGTAGGTCGGAGGTGTAATTCCCAGCACATGTAGACATATATGTGCCAGCTGTGCTTGAGTTAATGCCCAAAAATAGCAGTATGTCTGTAGCAGCTTGGGCTAGCTACATGGCTAGCTGCCATTTACAATCCTACCCGATCCTCTGCGTATGCACATGGGTGGCTATCCCAAGCCACCGCCTGTGCTGCTGTGGCCACACTGCTATTTTTAGGCAGTAACTTGAGTAGTGCTAACGTGTATATGTCTACTTATGTTGGGAAGCATGCCTTTCAGTTGCTGTGTAGACATACCCTAAGACCCTGAACACTTTTCCTACCCAACTGCTGGAAGGGCAATGCTGTGAAATGTTAGTCAAACATCAGCTGTAGGGAGCTATGTGTTTTCTCTAGCTGGAAAAATGGTCAGCAGGTTTTGGCTTTTATGTGCGAACTAAAACCAGTAATGCCCTTGCTGTCCTTCCATTTAGGTGCCAAACGAGTGCTAGAGTTGGATAAGTACAAGGGAGATCAGGGAAAAGCACTCTTTCGTGAGTCGTTTGGCCATAATGCTGACTTCTCACTGGGTGAGGCACTTTGGGCCTGCTGTAATCTTTTCAGTGATGTCCAGCTCAAGATGAGCCACAAGAGAATCATGCTGTTCACCAATGAAGACAACCCTCATGGGTATGACAGCACTAAAGCTAAGCTGGCCAGGACCAAAGCTGCTGACCTTCGAGACACAGGTGAGCATTTTCACTTTTAATTTAGAAATTGAGCCTTAATGAAGAGTAAAAGTGATGCTTCCCTGCAGCAGACACCAAGTAACTGCTTTGTACAATCTTGGAGGAAAGTGAATGATGTGATCGGACTTGGGGAATTGCTAGGAGTAAACAGGATTTTGGGCTACTACGTTTCTGGAGACAATTCTTCAAAATATTTGAATCAAAACATAAAAACCCTTTCTAAATGAGAGGTGCTCAGTCCAGTTTTTTGTGGTTAATAGGCACTAATTAAGCACCTTTTGTTTGTCTTGGCTTGTAGTCAGGGATTGAATGGGCCATAGAAATTAAACCCCCCTCATACTTCCTTGTTTCCCCCCTCTTCCAGGAATGGAGTGATATGATCAGATTGACAGGCAAAGAGGATTACTTTAGTGTCTGTTGTCACACTGCAGGGCAACTACATCTGTTTCCCTGTCCGTGGTTCAACAACAGCACACATTCTAGGCTCCCGGGTCCTCAGCCATCACCTCTCTTTGGTGAAGACTCACATCTCTCTCCCTTCTGATTGGGGTTTTTTCAGCCTGCACAGTTCCCTGCTTATACTGAAATATCCCCAACAAGCTAGAGTGCCTAAACAGGCCAGTGTCTGTGCTTTGCTTTCTCACCAGAGCCTATGAACAGCTGTAGTTGCCAGCAGTCACAAGTTAGCACACAGCTTTTTCTAAGTAAACAGATTTATTCTTAAGGTGAAAGCATTACAGAGAAAATTTATATGAAAAATAATAAAATAATTTACATGCATTCTAATAAGTTTACAAGAGATCGCCCCCCAACTCCAGCTAGAACCCTGATAAGAATCAGTCTTTCAAACTCTGCAGAGGGGTTTTTCTGTGGTTACAGGTTCATAGCAGACTTAGCTCAGAGCTAACACACCCATGAATAGTGCAGTCTTTCCTTTATAAAGCTTGGGCCTTTGATCTTGAGATTCTGGGAAGAGGTAATCAGTAGACAGTGGTCCCCTCCTCAAGCCATAGCTTGAAAAAGCTGAGTTTTTGTGTAACTGGAAATGGGAATTTGCATTCACCTCCCCTCTAGAGATTTCCCCTGGCAAATCACTTGACATTTAGTCTCCCAAGTCCATTCTTGTCTGGCACGTTGTTGAATATAGTCTTTTGACATTCACAGCACTTTCCAGGGTTCACATCATATCTCTTCCCTTCCCTCTCCCCCTCCAGAAAGGTTACATACAATCTAAGCCAATAGTAACACATCACCTTTGTATTTAATACGATGGACTCCAGAGATACTTTAACTTAATTCACTAAGGTTTTTCAAGGATATTGCAGAAATTGCCTTCGGTCACAGCTGTATTTTATATGAATTGAAGGAAAGCATTATGTTTGGAGGCCAGGAAGGAGGATGTCGTAGTAGTCACAGCAAGTGGCTTAGAGCCAATTCCTTCAGAATTCAGTTGGTGTGCTAGAGCCTAAGGATAGTCAAGCATTGTTAAGACATTGTCCCTTATACCTGGCAAAAGAGAGTTTTTGTGGGGGATTCTCTATAATCTTCCATCTTCTCTTCCTCTTCTCTCCCTATGGACAAGAGTGGGGTGGATGCTAATTCTTCTGGAGCCTGTCAGTGCTGCTTTGAGCATTGGCCACAGTGGGTCATTTCCTCCCAGGTAGGGGCTGAGCATGGTCCCTCTGCTGCATTGCTTGACTAGATGCAAAGAACTTCCAGGCCAATTCTCATTAATTACTTTCTTTTAAGAACCAACATTTACAAAAAAGAAAAATACTAAACAAAAGGACACCTCTTTTTGTTCTTGGACGACTGTCCATTTCAACTTCCTTTTCCATATAAAGGAATATCTGAGTATTGTATGAACATGCCAAAATAAGTAGAAATCAATTTGTATGATCCTCCCCACATTTGTACCTTTCCCCCAGGTATCTTCCTTGACTTGATGCACCTGAAGAAGCCTGGGGGGTTCAATATCTCCTTGTTCTACAGAGACATTGTTAACACAGCAGAGGACGAAGATCTAGGGGTCCATACTGATGCCTCAGGCAAGCTGGAAGATCTCATGAAGAAAGTGCGAGCAAAGGAGACAAAGAAGCGGGCTTTGGCCAGGTGCGTACCACATGTCAACATTTTGAATAACCATTTTGAACACGTCACCGTTTTGAAATAACCCCTTCCAGAGGCTTCTGATTCTATGTCCAGCCTTCTTCATGTGGAAGGATTGTTCTATAAAGACACCATTTGAGCAGTATTTTCACTCCTGGGCCTTAACTCTCTAGCATGAGACTAATGGAACTCTTCTAGCTCTTAGACCCTTGAGGATTGCAGTAGTGGAAAATAGAATGTGAACTAGGCCCCTTCTGGCTATCACATGCCTCCTCCTATTCTGAGAGGTTGGCCTGAAATGATCCTTGCTCCATCCTGACCCCGGAGCCCTTTTCTTAACATGGTAGTCTGAGTATGGGGTTCATGTCCTCCAGGCATCTCAGAAATCATCTACTGGAAAAAAAATCTACAACTCAAACCAGAAAATGTTTGTGTTTGTGGTAAAGTCGGGCTTAAGTCGGCCTTTGCACAAAAACTTCTTGACTGCCTTCACTTGTCTGAGTTTAGCTTACTGCATTCCAGCATGTTTGGTAGCTGTTTCAGCTTGTCGCACCTGCATTAGTCATATGTGGGCCAGTGTCTTTGCAGGCCCTTGTTTTCTGGTTCTTATGGGGAGTGACACTTCTGAAAATTCACATTTAAAAAGTGTTATGGGATATTAATGTGCTCTTGACAAAGCTGCTGAAAATTCCTTCTGAACCATCCAGTTTGTGTGAGTTTGTTTCTTACAGGAAGTTCATTTTCATGGTGGCAATGATTTCAGCTCAGAGTGAGTTCAAGGGCCTAGTGATTGATTCCTCTTATGCCATGTTTTATAAGGATAAGTTAATGCTGCAGATTCATCTGAGCTTCCTCTTCAAGGTGGTGGTAGACTTCTACCTATCCTTCTGCCAACATGTTTCCCCAGGCCGTGTGCCTGTCTGGGGAGGCCTTTCACCCTATGCTAGATGTCAAAACATCCCTGGAGGTTCTGTATGGAGCAGATTGAAACCCTTAGAAATTTTACCCAACTTCTTGTGGGGGGTGTGTGTGTGTGTGTGTGTTTTTGGTTTTGTTTTTTGTTTAACACCAGTTTGATCAGCAGTGTTGTACTTGAAAAGACCATGTCTAAATGGATGTCTGCATTTCATGACTTGGCTGGGTTGAAACTAGAAGTCTCTGTCAAGGCTCCCACTGAGTTTGAGGGAAGGTTCCAGCCATAACCAGCCTCACGGTTCAGTCACAGATGTCTGCAAAGCAAACAAATGGTCATCTTTCCATGCATTTATAGAGCATTATTGCTTGAGTTCAGGGACAGGAGAGAGTCCCTTCTCAGGATGTCATCCCAGATTTTCAGGTTGCCAGTTGCTCTTTAACTCTTGTGGAGTGAGAATCCTATACTGACGTTATCATTAGAGGAAGGGAAATGCCTTGCCTCACTCTCTTGCTTTTCTACTCATAAGTTGGTAGGTTTCCTTCTCTCTCAAGCCTTGTTTCTTTTTCCCCCAGAGGCATGTCTTTGCTATTGCATTGGCTTTTTCTGGGAGCTTTGCCTCCTGCTCACTCAAAGGAGCTGGCTAAGGGTTTAAAGGGCAGCATTTACATTCAGCCTGGGCGCGGTGCAGAGTTGTCAGTAGCGGGTGTGCCTTGTGCTCTACCTCACTGTAGCTGCCCTCAAGGATAAAAAGCACAGAGAAGCTGTGAGTTCAGCTAAGTGGTTTGTATTAAAGAGCTATGACCCAGGACTGAGAATCCTGCACAATATCTTCAGAGAAGCAGAATTGCAAGGTAAGTAATATTTTCATTTCAGAGATGCAGGTGGTGTTGGGAAGTGAATAAAGGCGAGCCTGAGGGAATAGACTGTCATGTGAGAGACCCACTTTATGAAAAGTGTCCCTTTAGAAATTTGAAGTCTGTCTGTTATTTCCACACAGGTTAAACCTCCATCTGGGTAAAGACTTGTCCCTCACTGTAGGTGTTTACAACCTGGTACAGAAAGCTTTCAAACCATCTCCAGTGAAACTTTATCGGGAAACCAATGAGCCTGTGAAAATAAAGACACGGACATTTAACCGAGAGACAGGCAGCTTGCTTCTACCTAGTGATACCAAGAAGGCTCAGGTAACACACTCCCTATGCACTTTGTTCTTCCTGTTGCTGCGGGACCTGCATGGACATTAAACATCTAAATAAACCTGCTGCTTATTTTTGTGTTGGACTTTTAAGATGATCTGCAGAAAGGCACAGTACCACTTATTCATACTGTTTGCATCTCTGTCCTCTTAGGGATCTTTGGTCTTTGTCACATTCATAGGTTAAGCAGAATTTGAGTGGGTCATTGCTTGGGTGAGGCTTTCAAGGAAGAAAACAGCTACTAGTGGAAGTGAGGCTGGGGCTTTATAGGGTGTGCCCTTCTTCTGGAGTCAGAACTGTATCATTCTGAAAACATGACACTAGCAGTCCTTGTTCTGTTGCTGGTGCTGTTTCTTGATGATCTAATCACAGAGATTTTGACCACTTATGAAGAATATCATGGAATCATTAATTACCATAAGGTCAGAGGTATGAATCCCAATATCTAAGTTAACTTCCAACCTGGGTAATTGCACTCTGCATCCCTAAAATTCCCTCTTTATTCTTCACTCCCCTGTAGCCATGTAGTTTTGCTGGTACAGAATGATTGCCATGCTCAGGTGTAGCTGTATTTCAGGGCAGGATAAGTGATTCCTATATACACAGTTTGCAAAATACTTCGAGGCTCTGGGATGGAAGGAGTTATAGGCCTATACAATTATTTTGTGTCCATCCTTTTAGCTGAAGATGCTGGGTTTTATTGTCATTAGACACTGATTGCTCAAAGCAGAAGGTGTCTGGAAGAAGCACAAGGCTGAAATCCAAACATCTCTCTCCTGTCTGACCTTTTGTAGACTGGATGAAAGTACGGAGATTAAACACTGTTCTGATCAGCTCTGTGAAACAGAGCAGTACTTTCAACCACCAGGTTGATAGCAAATGTCTGCTTAGAAGAGAGGGTTGTGAGCACACTCCCATTACTGGGAATTTGCTGAAGCAGATTTTCTTAGTCATTCACGCCCAAACTTTCTCCATCAACCATCCTGCCAGGTCCTACACTGAATGCCATGGAGTACCATGGAAACTAGTGCAAAGGGATCCAAAGTGTGTCTGAGAGAGACTGGTGATAGTTTAATTTTTATCTATTCATTGTCTGAATGGCTGATAAAAACCTGGGATTAGAGAAATCGAAAGGCGCATGAGAGATGCTCCATTATGGGCAGTAGCAGGTCTGCTCTTCACATAGACTGGCTATCATCCTTTTAAACTGCTGGCTTTGTCAACGTTGAATGTATTGGATTTGTTCAATCCTGTGTGTGAAACCGATTTGGATTTTGCTTTAACCAGCAGTGAGCTGGTAGTTCCATGCTGGCATGAGGAGAAACATTTCGCAGATCTTTCCTTTGAGCTGGAAAATATCTTCCGTGGGTAATCTACTCATCTTCCCCATAGTCCTCTTTTTGCCACTCCCCGATATGTTTCATCATAGCAGAATTGATTCCATTGTCCCTTATGCCCTCTCTGCTGAATGGGTGACCTGTCCATTCTCATAATTGTCTTCTTTTTTTTTTTTTCTATTTGTTAGACCTATGGGAACCGTCAGATTGTGTTGGAGAAAGAGGAGGCAGAAGAAGTGAAGAGATTTGATTCCCCAGGTTTAGTCCTGATTGGCTTTAAACCATTGGTGATGCTGAAACAGCACCATTACATCAAGCCCTCCCAGTTCATCTATCCTGAAGAGTCTTTCATTAATGGTAAACAAAACTGGGAGAGATTGACCACCTGGCAGTGCAACAGCAAACTAATTGACAGAAGAGTGGAACAGAGCTATCATTTAAGAGGGACACGGGACATACAGAGTTTAGTTTGCTCCCTTGCCCAGTACAGTAACTCCTCGCTTAATGTTGTCGTTATGTTCCTGAAAAATGCTACTTTAAGCAAATCCAATTTCCCCATAAGAATTAATGTAAATGGGGGGGTTAAGTTCCAGGGAAATTTTTTTTTGCCAGACAAAAGATTATACACACACACACACTATACGTTTTAAACAAACAGTTTAATCCTGTACACAGCAATGATGATGGTGAAGCTTGGTTGAGGTGGTGGAGTCAGAGGGTGGAAGAGGGTGGGATAGTTCCCAGGGCATGCCTTGATGCTAAATGATGAACTAGCAATCGGCTGAGCGCTCAAAGGTTAACACGTTGGTAATGTAGCCTCACACTCTACAAGACAGCACGAACGGAGGGAGGATACACAGCATGGCAGAGAGAGACACAGACACGCACTGTGTGTGTGTGAGAGAGAGAGAGGAAGAGACAGAGAGAGACACTGTGTGTGAGAGAGAGATGCGCGCATTGCCCCTTTAAGTACGCTGACGCCACTCTAAGTACATTGCCTTTTTAAGTAGATCAGCAAGTTGAGACAGCAGCTGCTGCCAGTGGAGATGAGATACAGGAGTGGGGGGAGGGGAACACCCTGACATTAGCACCGATCTCGTGTCTCCCTCCCCGCCGCACAGCAAGCAGGAGACTCCCGGGAGCAGCTCCAAGGTAGAGGGCAGGAGCAGCACACGGCAGTGGGGGGAGGGACAGCTGAACTGCCCGGCTATTGATAGCCTGCTGGACGGCTGCCGCACAGGGAACTTAGGGGAGCTGATTGGGGGGCTGCCGGTCCACCCTGGTTCCAAGTCCCCACCAGCTAGCTCCAACGGGCTGCTCTTTCTGCAAGCAGTGGACAAAGCAGGCAGCTGCCAAACAACGTTAAGGGAGCCTTGCGCAACTTTAAACAAGCATGTTCTCTAATTGATCAGCAACGAAACAACGTTAACCAGGGCAACATTAAGTGAGGAGTTACTGTACAAAATCTTAAAAGAGCAATAATGTGGGTTTAACTGCCACACTCTGCTCCAAGTCACAGCTAATGTTCTCTTCCTTCCACACTATGCTTCTGAACCTGTTCTGTCTTCTATTTCCAACCTACAAGCAGCTGATCAAATGTGACCCCAAAAGGTTTGCTTTTGTCATTCACAGCAGTGTCTGTATTTGAAACCTGAAGTATATTGGAAGACAGGGACCAGAATAGAGAGCTCTAGGGTCATGGGTAGGAAATCTAGATACAAAGGTGACAGTTATATCAGCTAAGCAGGACAAAGGCATCCAAGGAGGGATGTATACGTTAGCAGCATTTGGGGGTTCTGGATTGTTTTATAAGCAGATGTAACTATAAGGGGTGGAACTGGGGCCTTTTTTCTCTTCTGTCACCATGTTATGTGTGTACTTGGGGTGGGGAAGTAATACTGTAATTTGTAAGTTAAGAGTGCTTAAGATGAAATAGTTAATACTTCTCTCACACAGACAGTAGGCCATGAACTAAAAAGGGCTCTGTTAGGACAGGGTGCCCTTCTCCCTCAGTGTCTGAGATGATGCTCCTGGTATGGGGAATAAGGCATTACTCCCCAGAGTGTTGCACTGTTGAGGTGGATATTTAGCTAACTCCTTTACTGCCTTACAGTCCATTTAAGTCCAGCAGAACAGCACCTGCATGACTCTTGACTACATAGTCTGAGTTAGGTGTCTGGTGAAAATAAAAGCTCATGTTTGGTCTGGAAAGAGGATGCAGTTTTTACAGCCTAGATTCTTAGTACCCTGCCTCTGCAGCGAGGGCTTGGGTCCACCAGTGCTAGGCCTCCAAGAGGGTGTCACTGTATATATCCAAATTGAAGGGGGGCTTTTCCAGATGTCTCCTTCCATTCTCTCCCCCATCTCCTGTTGCAAATGTTGGCGAGTCCAGCAATTTCACCAGCATTCTCTTGCTCTTCTGTTCAATTGAGACCATGTTGTCATCTCAGAGTTTTGCCCTGTTAACATTATTTTTCTGCCTTCTGTTCTGGCCTCCATCTGGAGTATTGCAGGTATAGTCAAAAAGTGACAGATGCAAGTTCTATAATGCTTTGGGTCAAGTGTCTGTGTCCCAGGAGGGCACTGGAGTTCTTAGTCTGACAGATATATGGCTTTTGTTGCACAGGGAGTACGACTCTGTTTAATGCCTTACTGACCAAGTGCCTGGACAAGGAGGTGATGGCATTGTGCCGGTACACCCCCTGCCGGAACACTCCCCCCCGTTTTGTGGCCCTGGTTCCACAGGAAGAGGAGCTGGATGAACAGAAAGTGCAGACAGCCCCTCCAGGTATGTGAAGAGACTGCATTTTTTCCATCTTGCAGCATGAAAAAAGCTGCCAGCTAGAGAACATGCAGTATCCCTGCCAGATACTGCGTGCTGCCTAGTATAAAGATTGGGGAGAAAATGACTTGCAGAAAGAGGCATGTCAGGAATCTGACACAGAACAAGGTGCTTATTGGTCTCTAGCCACAGTTGCTCACCTGAAATATTTACTTTGCACAGGTTTGCCATAGTTTTTCGATTGAGGCAATTTAAAATGAATGCCTGCTACTATGGATTTCTGATGCAAGGCTGGTATTGGCCTTGTTTACCTGTGCCTGTGTAGTGTGCCCTGCTACACATTTTAAAAGCCTCCATTTGTGTCAGTTCTTGCCCTGCATAAAATAGCATTCAAGTCCAATGTGGCTGCAACAGTTCCCCTCCCCTCCCACATCTTTGCTAACTGCTTCAGGTAGCCAACATCACAATGGAAAAACCTCTTTCTCTGTTGGTTACCTAGAGCTCTTATGCCTCCTTGAATTTTGTTCTGTCCCTGGGCTCTTCTGAAGGTTTTGTGTAGTGATGATTTTCATTTGATCATCACCGTGTACCAGTTGAGTGGGGTGTTATGAAAGAGCAGTGGTAAATTATTTTCCTTCTGCTTTTCCTCACTTTTATAATTGGAGAGCCTTGGATTGAGAGGTTTGTCTAGAAAAATAATGCTCCTTGCATGTAGTGTGTGATTCCATCCAAATCTCTTCATAAGCATTAATTCCATTGTCACAACACCACTGTGAGATGGATGAGTGTTCTCCTGATTAAAAGATGGGGTGATGCTGAAAAGTCAGGTGACTTGCCCAACTCCACTGAGAATCAGTGTCCGATGGAATTACAGCTCAAGAATCCATAGTTCCTGCTCGCATACTTAGATCGTTTCTCTCAAAAGTCAGCAGCATTAATTATTATTGATATTGATTTATATTATGGTAGTGCCCAGAGGCTCCAGTCAGGATTGGGGCTTCGCTGTGATGTGTGCTGTTTGAATACACCTGAAGATATTGTTGGCTCTTCAGAAAAGAGACTGCCTAAGAAATGTCTGAAAAGGGAAGAGATGCTAGTTAGTTGTGCATAATTGACAGATTGTATACAATAAGTGTCTGGCTAGCATAGATAGATTTTTCCTGCCAACCCAACTTCTGAGCATTTTGGGCTTGCCCTTGACATGCTGTTCTGAGGTCAGGCTTTCAGATAACTGCTCTCTGGTCTCTCTCTGATCTAGGTTTCCACCTCATTTTCCTGCCTTATGCAGATGACAAACGGAAAATTGACTTCACAGAAAAGGTCCCAGCTAATCAAGAACAGGTGGACAAAATGAAGGAAATAATCCAGAAGCTCCGGTTCAAGTACAGGTGAATGGAGGCCAGAGACATGGGGCATGAAAACGCAAAGCTATCACCTGCTGTGTTGTACAGTGTTCCGCGGCAGCTGTGGTATGCACACAGAATCATAGATTTCAAAGCACTAGGTGGCTGAAACTGTGCAATTTGTAATGCAACTTGGGTGCTTTTTCTTAACTCTGAATGAATCTGTTAGGCTGTCTGGTGATCCAAGGACATGTCTACTCTAAACATTGTATAAAACCATTGTTTAAAATGCTTTGATCGTGCAATGCTTTTACAATATGTTGTCCACATACAACCGCTAAGCCAGACAGCTTCCAGGTATTGATTATAATAGTTGGCCACAAAACTTGAGAGCAGAGCTTTAGGTCACGTCTGGTTGATCTGGTGCAATCCACTGTGATGTCTGTCCCAGTGTGGTCAAACCTCCGATACATGTATAGCTGCACTGGTTCAGATACCATAATGATGGGTACAGTGTAAGTCTAGATAAGATTAATTAGTCCTAACTCCATTCCAGGGTGCAATGTCTCACATTTGGAAATTACCCCAAAGCTCCTACTTCTAGGGGCCAAAATTGAGCTAATAATTGAAAATTAGCTGTGGTATAGGTCTCCATATATATAGGTGTAGGTCTGTTTGCACTAAGCTAGGAGACTGTTGCAGGGAGATTGATTGCCTGAACTAGTTTGTTACATTGTTTGTCCTTGTAACAGTTTACTGCATACATTCACATGCAGTGGGCTATGACTAAGACATAGTTTTTAGTTTATTAATATAACACGTGTAGCAACACTTACCGACAGAGCCATTTTGACACCACCCACACACAGCATGCCTTACAACAGTTGTACCAGTACATTCTGGGACTCCTTTAACACATGTCCCATAGAGCAGGGCCATTACACCATATTCCAGAGGCAGTATGTTTCAGTGGCAATGAGAGAACCCATGTCTGATCTATCTGTAAGTCAAGCATTTTAGGATGTTTAAAATGAAAAGTACCACAGAATACTTGTTAAAGGAAGTTATGCCTCTCCATCTTGAGGAGGATCAACTTCATAGTGCTCACATTAAAGGGGATGTGTATTCAGATATTGGCTGTGTGGAAAGGGGCAAAGCTGGTTTTGAAGTGTGGGCTGATGCCATCTTCATTTTTTTCACATATACACATCATGCTTATTAATAAGCTGGCAGCTTATTAAGCTAGTGACATGGTCACTATTTCTGCAGGCAGTAAACCTGAGAGAAAACCAGTCTTCCGTGAAGCACCACTGGTGATGGAGATGCTTAACTGTGCAGGGGAGGATGGGCTGAACTGGGGGCTCAGTAGCTTTATTTATAGGCTCAGCTTACTCCTGACGTGTGTGTTGAATGTTTCTGGGTTTTGTTGGCAGGAATGACAGCTTTGAGAATCCAGTTCTGCAGCAGCATTTTAGGAACTTGGAGGCTTTGGCACTGGACTTAATAGAGCCTGAACAAGCTGAGGATCTGACACGTGAGAATGATGA